>NC_053027.1:569920639-570109164 GCF_003073215.2 Triticum urartu
GATCATAATCAACTGGTGGAGCAACATGTGTCCGAACAAAGACGCAAGACTCCAAAACATCTTGAGAAATCACCACTCACACGCCTATATTGGCTCATCCAATCAAAACTCAAATAAGATGCTAACACCCTCACCCGAAAGTAGAATTTCAAATTAACACTCTCAACAAAAAAGAAAACGACGCACATACACCAACACCGCTAGATCTCGCATGAAGGCTAAATCGTGACTTTTCACCTGGAGATAACAACCTCCATGTCAATCATCCATGTCGTCATCGACCACTCATCCCTCTCACACATAGCCGGCCAAAGGAGAATGAGTTGGAAGAAAAGATGACATCACGTCTCTTCCGAGCGCTATGCCGCTATCCCATCACCAATCAAACTCATTGATTTTTCTAAAAATATATGTAATTTTAGTCATACTCATAATCATTACAAATACTCTTTTCGATCCAAAAAAAGCGCCATGGATTTAATTCAGTTTTAGTTTAAATTTGAATTAAAGCACTACACCTTTTTTTAGATCGGAGGGAGTACATTGTTTTTTTTTAGAACGAAGGCTCAAGGGAAGCCCGACTTTGAATTAACAAAGCCATCAACCGGCCAGGATTACACAAGGCCACCAAGCAAGAGCGACCGAAAGATACAAGGGAGCTGACTGAGCAGCTTACAACGCAACGCACACTACTGCACACAAAGGAAGGGGCATGAAAGATCTGCAAGTAATGTCGAAGCCTGCTGCACATCAACACCAAGAGCAGGAAAGAAGAGTAACCTCGGGGATCAGCCCAAGGCCTGCAAGCACTGAGAGCAGCCGGATCATGGGATTGGGACCCCGCAACCTGTCTTCCAACGCCGAAGAAGACCCCAATCTTCTCGCCTAGACTCGAAGGCGCCGCACCGTCGGGTCGTTGGGCGCTCACCTGAGAGCACGGACATGTGCCGGTCGTAACCCAGAACAAGCATAGCTCACGGTTCTCACCACGCCGTAGGCTCACACCACTAGCTGCACTGCCACCCGCCCGAGCATCGAGAACAGAAGGAAAGCCGCTGGGGGGATTGTCGAAGAAACCAGCTGCAAAGACCCAGGGGCGAAGCTTGGAGAAGCCTCTGCTTGGACTCGCAGCCAACGGGCACTCTCCTACCTCGGCGCCACTCACCCGGAGAACCAGACGACCCAAGGCGGCGCCTCCAAGGAGGGAACGACGCGCAGGGCGCCGCCACCACCCAACCCGAGACGAGTTTTGGGTTTTCACCCGGAATCTGGGACGGGGATGGATAGGGGAGTCCTCGGCGGTGCCTCGAAGGAGAAAGGCGATGCGCGCACGCGCCATCACCGCCGTGGTTGGAGAGCCTCCCAAGGGTTTCCCCCGGACTCAGACTATGCCACCAGCACACCGCCGGCACCGGAACTGACAGCCAAAGCTGCAGAGCGGACAACCGGAGGGGAGGAGTGAGCAGAGGAGGAGAAAACAGCCCGACCTTCAGATCTGGATCGGAAGAAATCCGCGCCACGACCACGACCACCCCCCGCCGGCTCCACGCCGCCCGAGCAGCCGAGGAGGCCGGCCGCCATATCCCGCGCACGCCGCCTGTTGCAGAGGCCGCGCCGCCTCGCCGACCAGGGCCGCCGCCCCGGAGTCCGTGGTCCTTCGCGAGGGGAACGAAGCGACGAGGGACCTCGCCGCCACCTTCATCGGCAGCCGCCGCGGCTTGCCGGGCGTCCCTCGGGTGGCGGCAAGGGAAGGGGATGCTGGAGGGGGTGGCGGCGCCGGGGGGAAACCCTAGTCGCCCCCGGGTCGCCCGCGGGGGGCGACACGGGAGTACATTGTTTTGGATCTAACATCCAAAAAGATTAAAAAGTATTCTCTTCATAAACAAATATAAGACGTTTTAGATCACTAAGTAGTGACCTTAAACTGTCTTATATTTGTTTACAAAGATAGTAACTCTTACGAGTAAGAATTACAATAATATCTATTGTAGATTTTGCTACATGGTATCAATCTCTGCAAAATGAAATACTCTCAAAACTTCAGTAAAGAGACTGCAATTAGATTGAGGTGACGATAATGTCACTCGTTCACCTGCACAAACTTTGATTACCAATAAAAGTTTCTAAAAGTCGCCCAATTAAAAAGATGATAAGTCTTGAGCGACAAACATATACTTATGCCAGGAAAGATCTCATAAAAGTGCAGATCGTCGAATCACAAAATTTTCATCATAATACTAAAGATTTTTTTAACTCCACACAAAATAATACCCATTGATGAAGAGGCCAGAATGGACATCCGCACATGGCCTCCAAATCACCGGGTACTAGAAAAAATCCCAACAAAGTCAGATCATTAGTTCTGTATACGGAGAGCTCAAACATCCCAACAATTGCCCATGCCGGACTGGCCGATAGCCCTGTTTTGTCAATCGCTCACATGGACATGTCCGGTCACATCTTTTCGATAAATGATGAATTTTATTGGCATAAAATAAAACATCAAGAGGAAACAAACATCATGAGCACACGTCCGGCCTATGCATAAATAAGATACACACAGTCAGCATCAACATACTGACAGCTAGCGAAGTCATATAAAACCAAAGCTATGTGTAGGCGAGAAAAAAAATCCCAAGAAGATCAGATCCTTGATCGACAAACTATAGCAACAATTATATCCGGGCCAATCATCTTATGACACCACACAGACAACAATGTTCTTCAACAACAATAGCTTCATTTCCTTGGCAAAAACTATTATGGCATGTTAATACTCTGGACCGTGGTTATATATGGCGGGCAAGGAATGGACAGAATATTTGGAGGAGACATTCAACTTACTATGAGATGCATGTGGTAAATTCATCAATCTAAAAAAAAAAATCATTGTCCAGTCTTACAAAGTTGCTCGTAGACGTAGGATGCGCGTGCATGTATTCATAGTGGTAAGTCTATCTGTGTATACAACCATCTTTGATGCTACTATATTAAAAAATTAGTATCGATGATTCCCCTCTAAATCAAAATAAATAAATAATTGGTGACCAAATCCGATTTGATGGTCATATGAGATGACGTGCTGCCACGGGCATTCCCCTCAACTCGCATACTCTACATCCTACTCCTCTCCGGCTCTCCCTAAGCACGCTGCCATGCCGCCCTGAGATTTATCAGTCTCACATGTCATTGTCGTGGAGGGACTAAGAACAACTCTAGCAGACCCTATAAAAATTTAACCCGCAAAATGTGTTTGCGATTCCACGAAGATCGTGTTTACGGGTCAAAAACTAGCGTGACTGAATAGAACCCGTATCTAAACCTGCATAATTTGAAAAAACATTTTCGCAGGAGAAATTGCACAAACATAATTCATCATATAATGCATAGTTCATCACATGATCAACAAACTACAAGCATAGTTATACAACATACTACGCTAAACTAGTACTAGAGGGGTCGGATCTGACGGCGGCGAGGTCGCGGCAAATGTCAATCCTCCTCGCCGGAGCTGCACAGGTCGACGTACTTCGCCTCCTGCTCCGCGCGGATGCGGTGCCACTCCTTGGCGGCGAGGTTGGCGGCGACCGCCTCCCGCCACTGGAGGGCTTCGAGCTCCTCGGCGTGGCGCTGGCGCTCCGCCTCCTCGCGCACGCTCCGCTTGGCGATGGCGGCCGCAATGGCGTCGAAGTCGGCGACGTAGTCTTCCGGCCCGATAACTCCGCGGCGGCCGAGCGGAGCGGGCTCCTCCTTCACGGGGATGAAGGCGAATGCGTCCGGCTCCTCCTCGTCCTCCGACCACTTCCTCTTCACGGGGAGAAGGCCCGCGCCGGAGGAGGAGCTCCCGGCGTACGAGGACCTCGCGGAGGAGAAGGACGCGCGCCGGCGGTCTTACTCCGCCGTCTCGCTCCGCTGGAAGCTCGCCGGCGGCGACAGGCCGCGGTTGGTCCACTTCCGGGCCCCGCGCTTTCGCGCGCCGTCGGACTGGACGCGCCGCTCGCGCTCCGGGTCCCTTCCGCCGTCGGATCTGCTGCCGGAGCCGCGTCCGGAGCTCCACATTCGGCCCCACATGGCGGCTGGAGGTCGCCGGCAGCGAGAAATGTGGAGAGGGGGAAGGGGAATCACGTGGCTCGGCGGCGGCGGGGGGGTAGGGTTTGGACCCGCAAACGAGTCGCGGAACCGCAGTTATAGTGGTCGGGGCGTGCGGTTTGCGGGCCGCGGCAAAAAAAATTTGCGGGCCGGGCGAGTATGCGGGCTTTGTTCTGGATGGAAAAATGGGCCGAGCCCGCATACTCGCCGAAATTTTGCGGATTTACGTGTTTTGCGGGGTCTGCTAGAGTTGCTCTAACCCTATGGTACGGTAAGCAGCGTGCACCTACATAGGCGATAGATGTGGTGCCGCACCGCTGGGCTCGCTCACTTTCCCACCGCTCCACCTCATTGAAAATGTCGTCGCCACAGTCGCCGGCAGTCAAGCCTGCCACCGCCACGGATATGTCCCAAGTATATAGAATTTTTTTATAAGTTCAAATTTAATTATGTGTATAAAGAAAGCTATTTAGATCTACAATACAAAAAGATATAAAACTGCATCTTATGGTGAATCTAATGAGGTCCTGGTTTATTGCTTTTTTCGTATTTTGTGTTAAAATTTCATATATTTAACTGATAAAATATTAATGCATGTCATGAAGAAATTATATCATTAGGTTCATATTTCAACATAGTTTTTGGGATACTATTTTTTGTGACATGCATCAACATTTTGTTAATTAAATCCATGGTCAAAATTTGTCACAAAATACTAAAGGGGCCAACAAACCACAACGGGGTAGTATATATATGGCATTCTATATGTAAATGTATTTCTTCACAAACTTTATCGAATTTCATAAGGTCTGACTTAAAAAAACTATATGCACCACGTTATGAAACGGAGAAGTAATAGTAGGTTAAATTTATTAAACTAACCATTCATCGAAAAAGATTAAACTAACCATCGCACGAGATAACGAAGCCATCTCGAAAGCAACCACTATAAAATAGTATCGGCGAATCCCCTCAAATCAAAATATAAAAAAAAACATTGGTGAACGGATCCGATTTGATGGCCACATGAGGTGACGTGCCGCCACGCGGTCATCCCCCGAACTCGCACTCTCTCCACCGTACCCCTCTCCCTCTCCACGCTGCCATGCGGCCCCGGTGGTTTGTCGGCCCCACATATCATTCTCTGGGAGGGACCACCCTGTGGTACTGGCGGCAACGTGTACCTATATAGCCGAGAGATGTGGCGCTGCAGGGATGGACCGGACGGCACTCGCTCACTCCCACCACTCCACCTCATCGAAAATGTCGTTGACGCCGACCCAGCCGCCGGCAGCCGAGCCCGCCACCGCGGAGATGTCGCCGCCGGAGGCGCGGCTGGCGATGATGGAGCTGGCCAACATGATCGCCGTCCCGATGGCGCTGACGGCCGTCATCCGGCTGGGCGTGCCGGCCGCGGTGTGGGCGGGCGGCGCCAACGCGCCGCTCTCGGCCGCGCAGCTGCTCCCGCCGGGCCACCCGGACCCCTCCGTCCTCGAGCGGCTCCTCCGCCTGCTCGCCTCCCGCGGCGTCTTCTCCGAGCACGCAGCCGACGGCCGCCCGGAGCGCCGGTACGCGCTGACGGCCGTGGGGCGCACCCTGGTGCCCTCGGGGCCCTCCGGCGCGTCGTACGCCGACTACGTGCTGCAGCACCACCAGGACGCGCTGGTGCTGGCGTGGCCGCGTCTCCACGAGGCCGTGCTCGACCCCGCCGGGCCCGAGCCCTTCGCGCGCGCCCACGCCGGCGTCCCCGCCTACGCCTACTACGGCCAGGACCGGGGCGCGAACGAGGTGATGCTCCGCGCCATGACCGGCGTGTCGGAGCCGTTCATGGAGGCGCTGCTGGACGGGTACGAGGGCGGGTTCGAGGGCGTGGCCACGCTGGTCGACGTCGGCGGCAGCTCCGGCGCCTGCCTGGAGATGATCATGCGCCGGGTGCCCACCATCCGGGAGGGCGTCAACTTCGACCTGCCCGACGTCGTCGCCGCCGCGCCCACCATCGCCGGTGAGACCATCAATCCCCCAACCCCCTACCTACTCATACGGATTATTCCTAAGACATTTCTGATCGATCTCCAAACAAATCGGCACACCAACTGGAAATGACAATGACACGATCGGTCGATCCATCACAAGAAGAATGCCTCCCCACCAACCAGCCGACCAGGGCAGACATGACACACGTGAGTCACGAGATTGTGTTTCTAGTAGCGTACCCCAGCAGATCGTGGATTTACCACCACCACACACAGAGATAATCTAAAGAAACAGATGTTGTTTTCGGCATTGGCATCAGCAGACGTGCACTCAGAAATGTTGATAACGAGGTTTCAGAGTGCACTTATTAGGGTAAACTATGCAGAATGCACTCTTGCCCATGCTGGCTTGAGAATTTTTTACCTCGCCAGAGTTGAGCAGCAGACGTGCTGGGTTTTCGGGCAGTTCTTGTCCCTACCTATCCTGCTAAAAATGAAATGGTAGGCACAGTTTTTTGGTTAGTTGGATTTGTAGCGCACTTGTGGTAAATTATGCATTCCTTGCCTATATTGGGTTCAGAAGTTTTTACCTGTTCGGAGTTCAGAGTGTCGACGTCAACAGTAGATGAGTTTGATAGTGAGGTTGGTTTCAGAGCACACTTGTGGTAAACTATGCTGCCCTTGCCATACTGGCTTCAGAAAAATTCACATGTTCAGAGTTCAGTGTGATTGTGCTGGTCACATGAAGCAACCCCATCTCTCCAGATTTTCAGTCCATTTTGTCCCTACCTAACCTGCTAAAGTACTACTCTACGTATTTAAATTCGCTGTATCAAGACATACACATTTCTTAATAACAATGGTGACGCCTGCGAATTAAAAATGCAGGAGTGAAGCATGTGGGTGGAGACATGTTCAAGTCCATCCCCTCCGGCGACGCCATCTTCATGAAGGTGCGTATCACGCTGTGAAATTCAGACAGCCCGGTCACATTTGCCGAAATCAAACAAGATTTCATCTGATCCGCATCTTGTTTTCCTTCCTCCAGTGGGTTCTCACGACGTGGACCAACGACGAGTGCACGGCGATCCTCAAGAAATGCCACGAGGCGCTGCCGGAGGGCGGGAAGCTCATCGCGTGCGAGCCCGTGGTGCCGGAGACGACGGACGCCAGCACGAGGACGAGGGCGCTGCTGGAGAACGACATCTTCGTCATGACCACCTACCGGACCCAGGGGAGGGAACGGGCCGAGGAGGAGTTCCGGCAGCTCGGCCTCACCGCCGGCTTCACCAGCTTCCGGGCCCTCTACCTGGATCCGTTCTACGCGGTTCTCGAGTATGTCAAGTGATTAGTTGGCTTAGTTCACCTCTCTACCCAATTTGTTTACTCCCATGTAACAAAAACTGAACAAGGAGGTCAGGTGTATGACTCCCTGTTAGGTTGGAAATGCATTTTGAGTTCTGCAACAACCTCATCTCTTCGAATCATTCTAAGTGCACCTATATATACAATTTGCGAGTAATTGCATATATAGCACCATCACTACAACGTACAGTACAGTCAGGACACATAGCTAACAGATTAGAATACATGCACACATAAACTATATTGAAAGGGAGCTGTGGAGTACATTCTTACAACAACTATTCTTAGATGGACCATCTATTGGCAAGTTGCCTAAATTTTCTTTTGTGTCAGTCATTTTTCCTTAAATAAACATAACTAAAAAACAAAAACCATGTAAAGACATAAGACATAAACTAAAATAAAAGCAGATGCTATCTCAAGATAGAGTGAATTAAGAGCATTACTTCCAACTCGAAAAAGGAATTAAAGGCATTGGTATTACCCTAAAATTAAAGGCATTGGTATTACTTCCAACTCAACTCATCCATTTATATGTATATATCCCTCACTCCAGAGGTGGGACTGATGCAAACAACATAACATCTCTAACTCCAAGTCTCTAACATTGCTACTAGGAGTAAGATGTCATTTTTCAGCTTATTGTTGTGCTAAGCCCCCATCCTGTCGGCTTAGGGAGAGTGCAATCCATCATGTCATACTCCTCGACAAAACAATATGAATCTTGCAAACCTCAGAAAAATAAAATGGCACCCTTGTCACCCGTTTGTGCTTGGGTTTGTGGGATAGCTTTGATGTTGCTATATATCTTTGTCGCATGATTCAGGCAGGGGCATGGGTGGCAATTCCCCGTACTAGACTACCTGTTCTAAACAGAACTATCACAGATATGTGACAATTCAGGCAACCAAATCCCAATGGAAACAGAAATATTTGCTCAACCAGATTACATGTCCTGGCTGTAGAAATCAAAAAACTTGCAAACAAACTGCAACCACCGAGGAGGGACATGCTAGCTGAATTTGAGATATTCACCATGTCCACCGCCCCAGCAGGCAGAGAGACACGACACACGAAACCTAGAGGAAGAGAAGAGACAGGACGGGGCTTACTTGGACCCAACATACTTGAGTATGTCAAGTGATCTTTGACTTGGATCACTTCTCTATTACCAATGGTGGTAAGCATTTGAGTAATATCACAACACATGCATATACATAACCTATGCTGAAAGCGGAAACGCGGGAATATTTTAGCAATCCCTTGCCCAAATATACAATCTTACATTAATTATTTCTCGGTTACGACACAATCACAAATACAAATAGTGAGAGTTGTTCACATAAGTCAAACCGGGCGACCGTTACATGTTCTAATCATCTTTCTTCATTTCTGTGGTAGCACTCTGGGGTTCCACCAGAGGATTTGCACTTGCAACATGAGGATTTGCTACTGGTTTTGATTCACCCGCCACACCCTACAAAGAAAGAGAGCACTGTAAATTTAAAAGGACTTAACAGGCTAAGCTCTAAGGTAACTGCTACTGGAAATCAATAAGCTTAATGGAGTGTTTGGTTAGGCTCAACTCTGGCTTTTGGATTTTGGCTTATAAGCCAAAACAAAGCAACTATTTATGTGCTTCTGGCTTCCACATAAATAGGTTTTCTTTTGGCTTATATAAGCCAAAATCGAAAATCAAAGTTAAGCCTAAACAAGCTAACAGCTGGACCATTTATGCTCCATAGACCGTTGCGAGATTATCATGTAGCTAAGGAAGCAAAGGATGGGTGCAGTTTAGCTGCTACAGTATCTGTCGACTTTTGGTACGATGCTGTGTGAAAGAAATGTATTTGGCTGTACCTTTTTTTTTAATTTTCAAGGGGGGAGTTTCCCACCTGAATCTGCCATATATTTTGGGACCAAAAGCCCAGATAAGTAGCATGCACAGCGAGGATAAACTAGGAAAGAATGCATAATCTGGACGACCAAACGGTAAGCAGGAATCTAGATTTTACACAAGCATAAGGGCAGGAAAGAGTAACATCAGCAGTGAGGCTTACTTCAGTCTTGTTTGCTGCAGGCTTGAACGGGCAGGCAGCTGGGACTCTCTCGGGCCTCCTGTATTCCCATCCAAGCATGCGATAAACCTTGCTCTGCGACAGGCATTCGAACCATGGGTCAGTGTTCATAAAACAGGGAACACACAGTTACAAGCATACTCACTTAAGAGTAACAGAAACACATATACTTTTTTCCAGACAATCTCAATATGAGAACGGAAACAACTATCATCAAGAGTAACAGCAGCATGCCAATTTTTTCAGGTAATAATACATCAAACAATCATCCTTGGATATAAAGGCGCGCATCACTTGGCAGAGAAACAATCAACACATCAGTAGAGATCAAACTGATGCATCTCAAGCGACGCAGACACAATTCAACTCTAACAACCCTCGAGGCCTCGAGGAACACTACGCATCTCACAGTCTCAGCAATTTGATGACCCCTGCCACCACGATAATTCTCATGGCCACTTTGTTGTTTTTTTTTGTACAATGCATCCCATTTGATTTGAGTTTATGTGATAGCTTCGTTGCTGCTAGCTATGTTAGTTAGACGCATGATAAAATCCATTCATCTCACTGCCACAGAGCTAGGTGTATCATGTACTTCCTCCGTCCCATAATATAAGAACGTTTTTGACACAAGTGTGGTGTTAAAAACGTTCTTATATTTTGGGACAGAGGGAGTATGTATCACCCAGCGCAATCTCGCAGCCGGTGAAGCACATCAGGCTTTGCTGAAACAGGAGCCAGCCAGTTCAAGACGGCCTGACCGACCACCTACGCGCGCTGCTGCTGCTGCCACCACGAATCCGAGAATCCGGATGAATCGGTGGCACCAGATTCGACACCGGCCGGCGCAGGCGGGCGGAGCGGGGAAGGAAGGGAAGGGGGCGGGGGGCTTACGAGGAGGAGGTCGAAGAGGTAGGGGAGCGCGTTGACGAAGGGGATGAGGAAGAGCGGGATCAGGCACGCCACGCACACCTAGCATCAGCAGCAGATGAAATCAGTCAGTCAGATCGGAGCGGAACCGGCGCCAGAGAATTCGCGCGCGGATCGGCGGCGACCGCAACGGGACTCACCATGGCTTCGTCGGGGCGGGAGGGCGGAGGAAGCAGTGAGTCGTCTCGATTTTGACCGGATCGGGGTCGGCTCGGTTGGTCTGAGGAAGAAGAAGACGGAGAAGGGTGGGTGGGGTGGGGGGAGGAGTCAGCGGCGCGTGCGCGTCGGCCTTGTTCGTTCGTTCGGCGCCGCTAGGGGGCCCGTGGCCCAGGAAGTGTTGTTCGTCTTCTGCTGTGAGAAAACGAGCGTCTCCATGACTCATGATACTATTTCACCCAAAACGATTTACAAATAGTATGCTACTCCCACCGTCTCATGATAATGTCAAAAACGCTTTTTATATTATGAGACGAAGAAAGTATATTTCAGTGAAATATCGCAACTATGAAAAAAAAATCAAAATAGCTAGCCCTCATTATAATTCGATCGTTTCTTTCATCATCAACAAATAGGCAACACGATATATTTTAATTTTATAAGCACTAAGCATGTTTAGCCCTCCCTCCTCCTCCCAAAAAAAAGTAAGGACACCATATAATCAGATTCCGTGTAAACAAATTGTACCATTAAGTTTACGATCAATTACGCTTACCCCCGTCTACCCGAGCCCTTGGTTCCACTTCGTCCTCGTCCCGCTCCGCTCCGCTCTCTCCCCCTCCCCACTACCACCACCACCAGCCTAAATCATCCAGCGAGCAGCAGGGCTAGAACTTCCACCTTCCTTTGAACTACCTCTGGGATTATTTCGCGAGCCGCCGAGCAGGGGGAGCAACACCGGCCACCGATCTGCTCCACAACGCCACTGGGGTGGGAGCATCCAGGTTCTTCTTTCCACGTCGTCGTCCTCCCCCAACATCAGCCCTTCTCAAGATCTCAATGTGCCCTTCCTCCGGCCCCCTTTCCTCACACCTCCATTAAAACCATGGTTAGACTTCTTTTTCATTGTTTTCTTGTTGATTTGTTGATGATCCAGCAAGTAATTGCAGTTCATGATGTCGTTTTTACATGGATTGTGCCTGCTCTGCGCGCATGCATTGATTTATAATGTTAGTCATTTGTAAATTATTATTGACGCACATTTGGAATTGGACATAGCGAGCAATGGTTCTTCAAGATGTTGCCTTGAAGCAATAGTAAGAAGGGGCAACTGTAGCAAACAAAACACCCGTGTGTAACGTGATACCTAGCCTGAACTAAATAGAACAAAAAGTTGTCTGCTAAATCTCAATTCCCTCTGTGATCTAATAATGCTACCATTATATATCTAGTTCATGACTCATGATCTGGCCCGATGTGGAATCTATAAGTTCCGACGCTACGTGAGGTGGGTTGATGCTCAAGCATCCATACAGCTTCATCATTTCATCCCTTGGAATCCAGTAATCTTCTCACAACTTGTTATCCATACCATTCCCAATTCTTCTAATTAGTCCTTGTTTGAGAACGTCTCTTGTTCTACAATTGCCATCCATATTTTGATTTGGGTGTGTTCCCAACTCAGCTTGCAACAAAGAAGTGTTAGGAAAATAGCCGGTCTTCAAAATTAGATCACTCAAAGACTCCAGGTTTTGTAGTATGTGCCAGACCTACCTTGCTAGCAAAGATAAATTAAAGAGTTCAAAGTCTTTAAACCATAGGCCTCCCATGCCTTTGAGTTGTGTCGTGTCCTTTCATGATACCCAGTGTGATTTTCGCAGACCATCTCTACTTCCCCACCAAAATTTTCAGATTAGCATGTTTAGTTTCTCACGTAGACCCTTGGGGAGTTTGAAGCAAAGACATAGGGTAAACTCGCAGAGCTTGGGCTACGACCTTGAGCAAAACTGCTTTACCAGCCATTGACATGGTTCACTCAATCCGTCACTAGACCATGCTCCAAAGGCGGTCCTTTAAATATTTGAACGCCCCATTCTACGATGACCCCACATCAGATGGCATCCCAAGATATTTTTCATTCAACGTCTCATTCGGAATTTGTAGCAAGCCTTTTATCTCTGTTATAATATTTTGAACCCCTTTATTGAAATAGATTGATGACTTGTGAAAATTTATCTGTTGCCCCGTAGATTGTAGCCATGCAGTCCAGTAAAGCATCCAACCCCTGGTGCACCTCTGGTACTCCCACACCATTAACCTTAAAGAGCAACATGTTGTCATCTGCGAATAAAAGATGGTTTATCTGTGGGGTCAACGGGGCTATCTGTGGAGCACAAAGATTGGATGACCCACTTTTTTTTGGGATGGGATAGTGTACAAATTCCTTTTTTTTTAGAATGGTGCACAAATTCCTTGTTTTTCTAGAATACAAATTCCTTGTTTTTTTTTTCTTTTAGACAGGAGAGGAAAAGGTCGGCGTAGCCTGTGCCCGGCCCAAACAAAACATGGAGCTCCCGGGCCGAATCCGCTGCCCGTCGTGCTACTAGGCCCTTCCTTCCCTCCCCCCCCCCACCCTCGCTCCACCCCGTACATCCGCTCCCGCGCCCCCTCGTGCTCCTCTCCCACGGCGCCTCCTCCCCCCCCCCCCCCCCCCCCCCGCCCCCCCCCCCCGCCCCCCCCCCCCCCCCCCCCCCCCCCCCCCCCCTCTCTCCCCGTTTCATCTTCACCGAGTCCAGCAGCTCGTCGAGCGCGCGGCGGCGGCGGCGGCGGAACCCCGGCGGAGACGGCACCCGAGGTAAGCTTCTACGCGTCCCCGCACCCTCGCTCCACCCCGTACATCCGCTCCCGCGCCCCCTCGTGCTCCTCTCCCACGGCGCCTCCTCCCTCCCCTCCCACCCACCAGCGGCCCCCTCCCATGGCGCGCGCCCCCCTACGTCCCCATACATCGCCCCATGGCGGCCCCTCCCGCCTCATTCCCTCCACCCGTGGCGCCGCCTCGTCTCTGCCGTGGCCTCCTCTCGCTGGCCTTCTCCCTCCCCGCTCTGAACCCTAGAACGGCACGGTCAGCAGTGTCCCGAATCCTAACCGGTTCTCTTCCTAACTCATGTATGTTCATTTGCGCTCTCTGCTTAACTAGATTGCTGCTGAGTTTTCTCATGCTCTGTTTATAATCATGTGTAGCTGGATGGTGGTCGAAACTCGAAACTGAACAAAGCACAGATTTTTTATGCTCATCGACACACACACACCCACACATTGGGGAAAGCAAGTCTGTGCTTGCAGCACTGTCAGTAGTTTGAGTCCATCGCTGAGTGTCTAATTTTAATTGTATTAATGTTGAGCTTGCTAGGATTTCAGCTTTGTGCTGGAAATATATTTTGCAGAAGGCTTTTATCCGCTACAGCATGCTGTTTTAAGGCAAATTTTGATTTGAGATATCGGATTTTTAGCGTGTCATAAGTTAGCACCTGCCACCTGTCCCTTGGATCATCCCTGGGTCTCCCACTGCTGCGATTCATGAACTCCCATGGTTTCTCCATTATTCCTCCTTCTGAATTGATTTTTTGATACTTCAGGTGAGGAATGGCTTCTACTGTGGACCGGAGGGATCAATCCTCCCGGAGGTCGGGGCACACGAGGTCTCGTTCTCCAGCGAGGGAGCGTGTGTCGCCTCCACGCAAGCAGAGCCCGCCAGCTCGGAGGGAGAGGTCACGGCCTGAGAGGACTGGCTCGCCTAGGAGGTCAGGGCACACAAGGTCCCGTTCTCCGGCCAGGGAGCGCGTGTCGCCTCCACGCAAGCACAGCCCGTCAGCTCGGAGGGAGAGGTCACATGCTGAGAGAAGTGGCTCACCTAGGAGGCGGTCCCCTGTTAAGGCTAGCCTTTCACATAGGGAGAGGTCGCCACAGAGAGAGAAGGTGAAGGAACGGGTGAGGTCGCCGAAACATGCACGGTCGCCGTCACCTGCTGGGAAACGGGAGTCTCGGTCGCTCTCACCGCGCTCCAAGCGACTAAGGAGAGCTCAGGCTGAGCGGGAAGGGGCAGATGTAACTGAGGGTGACCGTCGGAGACCTCCCAGTAGTGAAGACCGGGGCACGCGGAAGCACAGGGAGCGTGATGAGGGGAGGGATGCGTCAAGGGATAGGAAGGTGGAGCTAAAAGATGATAGGAGTGCCTTCACAGGTAGAAGACTGGATGATGATAATGATGGAAGGGGCCACTCAAGAGATAGAAGAACTGACAGGGATGATCGGTCAGGTGCTTCGAGAGAGGCACGATCAGGCCGGGACGACGACAGACATGATTCAAGAGGGAAAAGGTCGGATCCAGACCGAAAAGGTGGTTTCAGGGAGCAAAGAACAGATCAAAGTCCCAGAAGGGATTCCGTGCGAGATAGAATGGCAGACCGGGATGAGAACAATGGTGGATCAGGACGATCATCTAGGCGTGGCCGATCAGGGTCTCCAGAAGAGCATAGACATAGGGGCAGACATGAATCTCACACATCACCACGGGCATCCAGAAGTGCAGCACATCGTGAGGTGTGTGGTGACACCCAACCCTTTTCCTCATATCTCTCCATAATTCCGTATGTTACTTGGCTCCCTGTCTACGTTTATTGCATGTATGTTCCTTGTTGCTGCCCAATATCTAATAAGCTCCACGCCTCCACCTAAATGAATAGGATGCCAGAAAATCATTTCATACCTTGGAATATCAATTGGACGCTGTGCAACTTGTGTAACCAGTAGCTCACACTTCATTATACATACCATACACTAAACATGACCCATTTGAACCCTCTCGTCTGCAAATCTGTTGGATATAATTAGTAGTCATATACCATCTCAATTTTAAACTTATATGGTACTTTCATGTTGCTATTTTACCATGGCGTGTAGACTTCAGTCTGAAAGTTGTTTTTGATCTGTTTCAGGATACAAGCTCTAGACTGGATGTAGCATCCCGGTGAGTGTTCAAAACTCTTGCCTTATGGCCATTTTATATTCTCAAAAGAAGCTCTGTTTATTACAATTTTCTGTTTGTTGATATAGGCATATACATTATTTGTTGATATAGGCATATACATTAAGGGAAATTATATATCGTTATAATGATTAATTATGATCTGTATTAAGTTGGTCCTGTACCTGAACTCTAATGTGTTGTCGAGTGACATGAAGATTTATGCCGTACTATGGTGGCAGATGCAAATTTGGTCCTTTGCATGGCAAAAGAAGGATCTCTCCAATTTTATAAACATGTTTGTTTGTCAAGCATCTTCCCCTGTCAAGTGAATACACATACTTATAGTTGGTCATTATCATTCTTTTTGAAAACCATCTCAATTGGGATCACCTTAATTGCTTGTGACTTTCTTCTATATTGTGAAAGCAATCATGCACCATGTTTTCTTTCTTACTGGTCAAGTACGTTGGGTTGGTTCTTCTCTGCTGGGTCGCTATGTTTATGCCATATTTCTGAATCATTTATGTTCTACTCGAGGGTTCTATATTACTAGAGTGTCTTGTTGGTTCTTATGTGTTTGAAGCATGCTATTTTGCTTTAACCAATGTTCTTTCTGCTATGCATTTTTTGTCTGCAATTATTAACCTAAACTGTTTTGGTCAGGAGTGGTGATGCTGATTCATTGGCAATGACGAATACTGCTGCAGAAGCTCTGGAGGTGAAAGAAAAGGTAGTCCACACACCATGATGGATATTGCATTAATGTCAATTCAATTATCTGAAGAATGTTCATATATGAGATGATTGTTGCTTTCTGGTAATGCTTGTCATAACAGCAGTTGTTTGTATTGTCTTTCTTTTTGTTTACTACACATTCTTACTTTAGCAAATGCATTTATTTTGCAGCAAAAACCATCATTTGAGTTGTCTGGAAAGCTTGCCGAGGAGACTAACAAAGTTGGAGGTGCTGATCGCAAGCATGTATATCTTGAATATTTATTTTTTGCATGACCAATGATCATAGACACCTACAGTTCCTATGATGGTTGTACAACCAATTAGAAAAGCTAACACCAGCTTTCCCATACGTGCACCGTTACTGTACAATCTCCAGAGCTGACAGTTTATTTCCTCTTCCTCTTCAGGTATAACTTTGTTGTATTCAGAACCTCCAGAGGCTCGCAAATCAGATATTAGATGGAGACTCTATGTATTCAAGGGCGGTGAAGCACTGAATGGTACTTATTCTTGGCTTGTTACTCTCCATATCCGAAGCTATTGTTTGCTTCATGTCATGCTATCCATCAATTTAATAGTTGTTACAAAGGAAATTGGAGAAACGGGATGTTTTTTTCCACATACGCCAACGGTAGTAATACAGTTATCTTCTTTGGCAGTCAATTCTCTATTTTTCGCCCCAGCATTGCGAAGAAAAGTGGGTTCAGTAGCAAGTACTCCCTCCGTCCCAAAATAAGCAACTCAACTTTGTACTAACATTGTACTAAAGTTAGTGCAAAGTCGAGTCACTTAATTTGGGACGGAGGGAGTATTAAGTGACTCAATGTGATAAAACAGGCCTTCATAAAAATACCATTTGTCCTTATCTCGGAAGTTTTAGACAAACATTTAATGGGGGACAAAGGCAGTAACCAGAAGTTCACTATGATATAGGCTTGTTTTGGATTAAAATCATCATTTCCTTTTTCTGGATAGTAAATAGGTCCCATGAGGTAACTATACGCTATACCAGTCAGATACAAACACTGAATTTGTGAAATATAAAGGATGTGTCGATTCAGGGTGCAAGTGGGACTAATAGCAAGTTGCCTGCTTCTGTCTGCCCCATCCTGTTTGTGTTATTGGGTCGTTTGTGGTAGCCCGCCAACTGGCACTGTCTACTAATCCCTCCATTCCTAAATATAAGACCTTTTACAGATTTCAATATGGACTACATACAGAGCAAAATGAGCACGTCTATATACATCCATATGTAGTTCGTATTGAAATCTCTAAAAGGGCTTATATTTAGGAACAGAGGGAGTACACAGCATCGACATACCTGCACAAGCCCATGTAGTCTTGCTAGTAGATATTTGTTCCTGCTAGGTACATGGTGTGTCTGTCCATACTTGATACACAAATAATTAAACATGAATCGATCAACAGGGTATGAAACACATAGTTAACAAAACTATCTCATAGTTCAGAATATTTTTTTTGGCTCATGCAGCAATGAATCGATATCAATACTTTTTATGATCAATGTCCCTGCTGCATCTGAACATGAATCAATCAGTGACACACACGATCAGCTGATCAGTTTATACTTTACAGCATCAGGTGTGTGTAGAGAAAAATCATTGTGTTCACTTATGTGCTGAGGTTTGAGTTTTCTGTAGAACGGAGAAGAGTCTCTGTTGCAGCAGGCCAGCAGCTGCTTGGTTTGACTGTCCAGGCAGACTATGCGGGATAACTGCGCAAAGATGTGGCTGAACGGGATGATTTGCAAGTCCCCACATACACCCGTGGCCATGGGCACCCGCACACTATGTTATCTGGCATGGTTATGTGGCGTGGTGGAGCGCTCGGCACCACTTACACGCTGATGCTTTATAAATGACTCGCTAGATTTGTTTTCAATTATAGTGATTCACTGGAGTCAATGGCAATAAGCAGGTTAATAAAGACATAGTGGTTCCTTAGTTAGTAATTTAATGTGCAATTTCAAATGGATGTTTAGCTCCCTAGTCTTTATAGAGGATTTCCTTAGCAAGGATGTAGGGTGCTGAACTGCTGAAGAACTGGCATGCTCTTCTTGATGGCATGATACTTGAGTTGCATGATGAATGTTTCTGATGATGCTACCTGATTGAACAGAACCGTTGTATGTTCATCGCATGAGCCACTACCTTTTTGGAAGGGAAAGGAGGATTGCAGACATCCCCACCGACCATCCCTCCTGCAGCAAGCAACACGCGGTTCTTCAATATAGGTAAGCCCAAGTGCCTAACACTCTTATCTGCGTATGTTGAGAAATCATACTCTGATCAAATGACCTTTTGCCTATTATTCAGACTTATAGAGAAGGAGCAACCAGATGGCATGATGTCAAAGCAAGTGAGGTACTTAGCAATTGTTGCACATAGCAGTATGTCAGTAATTGATCAGCATATGTTATTGAATGACGACTTTCCATATTTCTTCCTGGTTTGGTAGGCCTTATCTGATGGATCTTGGTAGTACCAATGGGACTTTCATCAATGTAAGTTTTCTAGACACATGTTTTCCACGTGATATCATTTCAACCTTGGTTTGATTTACACCACTTCCATTTTTTTTCTCTCTCAAACATGCTGTAATGCTACAGGAGGATCGCATTGAGTCCCACCGCTACTATGAACTCTTTGAAAGGGACAACATTAAGTTTGGCAACAGTAGGTATGGTCATGACAATCTAATAGTCTATTACTTATTATTTTCCTAGATCCTATTGTTTGAGCAACCTCTTGTCAACATAACCAGCCTTCCAAATTAGGGTGTGAATGAATGTTTCTTCCGTTGGTTGCAGCCGGGAGTACGTGTTGCTCCATGAGAACTCGACGGACTGACCGGAGGAGGGAGGCATATGTGGAGCGCGTCGTCGTCGGAGCTTTGCTTTTGAGCTGCCAGGGATAGTTGATGGACGGTTGAGATAACACTTTTGTTCTGTCGATGATGGTTCCTTCCTAGATGGATTCTTGTGGTCATTGAGTGGAGCTTTCTTTAGCTTGTAGCCATATACATACATGCATAGATTTTGTGATATCCGGATTTCTTTTCTGCTTGATTGCCGAGAGACTGATTGACTTTGCATTATCTGCTCTATGGTTGTTGCATTCACCTAAATGTTGTATTTTATCGTTCTTTTTTGAATCAGGAACTGGAAGTTATTCTGGTGAATGCAGCAGTCTTTTTTATTTTTAGGAATTCCACCCAAACTCTGAGGCCATCTTGACTCCAGGTTAATTTCGTGTAAAGAAAAAATCAATGACATAAGACTTAGATGCTCGCTCATCTCCTCTGCCCGCTATGGATGGAGCTCTCTGAGGCGTTGATGCCGTCCATGGCGGTTGGCGGCCGCTGTTCTACGAGGACGACGACGTCCATGGTGGGCGCATAGACGATGACATCCCAGTCTCCTCCCTCCTCCCTTTGGCGGTCCGTCATGCTTGGGCGCACGACGGACTGGCCCAACGCGGCCCAAGTCACATCAAGGAAGCCTTCCCTCGGATCTCTCACGTCCTGCGTCTGCTTCTGCTATCAACTTGATGACCAGTTCACCTCAAAAAAAAAAAACTTGATGACCAGTTAGTCGCCTCCCACCTTCTTCCCTCTTAATTTTATGATCCAGAGCCCACACTGATTAAGATACACTGATCCTACATACGTGGCCACCATTTCGTTGCCGGCACATACATCCATTTTTTCATACATTCTCTTTCATTTTTCAATTGGTGGTCGTACGTACTTGGTGCCTGCCATGATCATGTACTACCACCAACTGAAAAAAAAATTGAATATGTTGTGCCAATTCATGAGTAGCACGCACGTAGCTCGCTGTGGGGAGTATCTGACTTTGCTTTCAAGTTTGAATCAGTGGACCAGCCTATGCCTCCTTGTTGCCAAGACTCAACGCTATGCCGCCCTCTGCATGCCTCTTAGCAAGCCGCCAGCCATTCTTGCACCATCCATACTTCTTCAAGGTCCAAAGAAGCGCTAGCTAGCAGCAGCAATGGGCGACAGCTCGGCGTTCCCGGGCTTCCACAGCCAGTACAGCTACGACCGCGACTACGCGCGCCCGCTCTTCCGCGTCGCTTCCTTCTCCTCCGAGAGAGGCGGCGACGAGCACCAGCACATGGCCCGCACGGCGTCCTTCAAGGTGACCGCGGCGCCGTCGCGCCTCTCACAGGCGATGAGCAAGCTGAGCATGAAGAAGCTGCAGCAGGCCGTCGACGAGAGGTCCGTGGAAGACGAAGGTATTCATGGATGGATATAGATCACCGGAATCTGTTTTTTCTCTTCCTGTTCCTGCATGCAGTCTGGCTGATGAGTGTCGTGCTGCTCATCAGAAATGGAGCTGATGAAGGAGAAGTACACCAAGCTGCTTCTCGGGGAGGACATGTCCGGCGGCGGCAAGGGCGTCTGCACCGCCGTCGCCATCTCCAACGCCATCACCAACCTATATGGTACGAACTTACCTAGTTCGTGCTACGAACTATACGTAGTAATTGTAGATGAAACAATTTTCTCTGTTGAATGAATGAACTTGGTCCTGAACTCCTGATGCATGCATGCACGCAGCAACTGTGTTTGGGACCTGCCACAGGTTGCAGTCACTGCCCCCTGAGAAGAGATCAATGTGGAACCGGGAGATGGACTGCCTCCTCTCCATCTGCGAGTACATCGTCGAGTTCGCACCAACGGTCCAGGCCAGGCCCGACGGAAGCACCCACGATGTAACCCATGCCAACATCCATCACACATGCCTGCATCCTTCCTCATAATTATTAAGTTCAAGCTTTCTGCTTAATTACTAACAAACATATTTGTATGTGACTGCTGCTACGTGCAGGTGATGGCAACCTCGCCGCGATCAGACATTCTGATGAACCTCCCCGCACTGGAGAAGCTAGAAACCATGCTCCTTGTAAAGTCTCCTTCAGATACTCTCCTATCCTGTGTGGAAGTTCCAATCGGCTTGACTGACTCTGCAATTTGCTTGCTTGCAGGGCATATTGGACAGCTTTGACAAGGCGGAGTTCTGGTACGCGGACCAGAGGAAGCAGTCCTTCAGCGAAACCAAGAAGCCGTCGTTCAAGCGCAACGAGGACAAGTGGTGGTTGCCCGAGCCATGCGTGCCGGAATCAGGCCTCTCCGACTCTCTGCACCGTGAGCTGCAGCACAAGAGGGACCAGGCTAGCCAGATCCACAAGATGGCCATGGAGATCAACAACGCCATCCTCTCCGAAATGCAAATCCCGTCCTCATACATTGAAACGCTTCCCAAGGTATGTAAGGTCTATATACGGAAATCAAGTAGATCTCCATGCAGCTAGTTTGTCCAAAAATTTAAAATTTCAGTTTCCCTCTCTGATGGGTTATGCATTTCTGTTGCTCGAACAACAGACCGGGAAAGTCGGGACAGGCGACGCCATATACCGGTACATGTCCTCGGGGGATCAGTTTTCACCGGATCACCTCCTCGACTTCCTCAACTTGAGCTCCGAGCATGAGGCGCTCGAGGTCGCCGACCGTGTCGAGGCTGCAATGTATGTGTGGAGAAGGAAAGCTAGCATGACCCACGTGGTGACCAAATGGGAGAATGTCACCGAGCTGAATGCCGATGGGGACAAGAACTTGATCCTGGCAAGCAGGGCCAGGAGCCTGCTGCTGTGCTTGAAACAAAGGTTTCCAGGCCTCTCACAGACTACCCTCGACACAAGCAAGATTCACTACAATAAGGTAATGATCGATTCATATATATATAAGCTTATTAGGAGAGCAAGTGGTTAAATAAAAAATAATAATTCAAAATAGATCCTTTTCGAAAACAATCTATGCATTTGCTACTGTTTTATCAGAAACCGTTTTAGCAGCCGCATCTCTTAAGATACCACAAAAGATCTCTTTTACACACCAAAGATAAAAAAACAGAGACGTTATACATCATAGCTAACTTTTTTCAAATCTTCTTTTGCCCTCACACAGGACATTGGACAGGCAATACTTGAAAGCTACTCAAGGGTGCTCGAAAGCTTGGCCTACAGTATTGTCTCATGGATAGATGATGTTCTCCTTGCAGACGAAAATGCAAAGCAAGGGAATAGCACCAGAATACAGAAGCAAGTATTCAGCCAGGTCTCTCCTCAACGCTGACGAATCGATGATGATGAACAAATCGTAGAGTTAAATGAGTTGATTCGTTTCCTGCACGCACGCACAGGATTATTTTGTGATTGGCGTCATGACTTTACCCAGTGGTGTGTTTGACATTGTTTTTGTGAGATGCATTCATGTCATGATGTGTGTAATTACATGTATGACAGCTTCAGCACATTCTTCCAGACCCCAGCAGATCATAAAAGGTCATAACCATTAACTGTTTCATTCAGATACATCTTTCATTGTCCTGCTGCGAAGTAAGCCGACCGCGCCGCCCCGCTCCTGTCCAGCTCGAGCTGCCTAGGTCAGCGCTTCATCCCACCACCTATCAGGCCCGACGAGCGGTCCACGAAGCTGCATCCCTACTCACCAGGTCCATGCACATCGCCGTAGATGAGATTTCATCTTCAGAGCGCGCCAAACTAGCGCCGCGCTGCAAAATCCTCTTTTTTAGCGTGCGCGCAACCGGAAGAGCTGCTTCAGCGGGCGCACGAAAACACCGCGCACGGTATACGTAGTCCAGCGCGCGGGCCGAAACGCAATCGCGCGTCGCTTATTTGCTGCGCCCGCTCCCGCGCGCTGGACTCTCCCACCCCCCCTCCAGCCGTGCCGCCGCCGCCGACCGCGCCATCCGGCGACCGTTCCGAAGCTTCCCCGGCCTATCCCCGCCCCGCGCGCGCTTTCTCCGGCCCCCCTCTAGGCCAGCCGCCCCGCGCGCGTGCTGGCCCGCCGACGAACAGCGCCCGCGCGCTCGCTGCCGCTCGGCGCCCGCTAGGTGTTCGACAAAACGCCTAGAAGGTATGTATTGCTCAAAAGCCATGAATTTCGTGCATGTTGATTGTAGTTTTTTATTTATAGCATAGTATTCAACATTGTAGATGAGTTCGTCGTATGATTCTTCCGAAGAAGAATTTGATATGGAAGAGGAGGAGGATCTTGCAATGATCCTACCTATGCATATTAATAAAAAACCGAAACACGGTGGTTCGGTTATGGGTCGACAAAATTTTTGGAGGGATAGGATCGATGCCCACAACAGATTGATTAGGCATTATTTTGCGGAGAATCTCACATACCCCAAGTCGTATTTTCGTCGCCGGTTTAGAATGAGCACCGAGTTGTTCAGGCGCATTGCAGAGAAACTAGCGAGCCATGACCGCTTTTTTTCAGCAAAGGAGGAATGCCGCCGGAGAGCTCGGGCATAGCACCTTTCAGAAGGTGACAGCCGCTTTGCGTATGTTGGCATACGGTATACCGGCTGGATGATCACTTGGCTATGGGTGAGAGCCAAGCTATCATGTGTGTCAAGCACTTCGCAGTCGGAATTGTGCAAGTGTTTGGCGAGGAGTATTTGAGATCTCCCACCGGTGAAGACGTCGCAAGGCTTTTGGCGATGAACAAATCTCGCGGCTTTCCTGGCATGCTTGGCTCAATAGATTGCATGTATTGGAGTTGGAAGAATTGTCCAAAGGCATGGCATGGGCAATTTCACGGCCAAAAAAAGGGTTCCACTAAATCCTTGAAGCGGTGGCCGATCAAGAGACTTGGATTTGGCATGCATTCTTTGGAATGCCTGGATCTTTGAATGACATCAATGTTGTCAACCGGTCACCACTGATGAGTAAGATTGCAAATGGGGAGTT
This sequence comes from Triticum urartu, assembly GCF_003073215.2. NCBI lineage: Eukaryota > Viridiplantae > Streptophyta > Magnoliopsida > Poales > Poaceae > Triticum > Triticum urartu. The sequence goes on from NC_053027.1 coordinate 569,944,602, forward strand.
GCCACCGGTGCAGTTTGTAGCAAATGGCTGTACATACAACTATGGCTATTATCTAGCGGATGGCATCTATCCAAAGTGGCAAACCTTTGTCAAGCCGTTGAAAAAGCCAGAAGGTAAGAAAAATCTTGATTTCCACAATGCTCAGGCGGCGGCTAGAAAAGATGTGGAGAGAGCTTTTGGGATTTTGCAAGCCCAATTTGCTATTGTGAGAGGACCGGCTAGATTTTGGGATCAGAAGATGCTTTGGTACATAATGCACGCTTGTGTGATCATGCACAACATGATCATCGAGAATGAGCGTGGCCAAGATGTAGACTACTCTCAGTATGAGCTCTTGGGACATCCGGTGCGAGTGCGACGGAAGGCTGAAAGGGTGGCCCGTATTGTTGCCTCCTATCATGCCATTCGACGTCCCGCAGCGCATAATGATCTTTAGAAGGATCTCATTGAGGAGTGATGGGCATGGAATGGACGACAAAGAGCATAATGATCTGTGCGTTCGTTATTGTATTGTTGAACTATTTGTTGTGTTTAATTGCACTATTTGTTGTATTGAACGATAAACTGTTTGTTTGAGTTGTAATAAACGAAATTGAACTATTTATTTTTGTTTGTTTTTGACTTTTTTGCTTTTGTTTTTGAATGTATATGTTGTTTGTGCGCGTCGCGCGCGCTGCATTTTTGCGCCCTGCTAGAGCGGCGCCCGCACGCTGCATTTTAGTGCGGCTGCTGGAACCAGCGCCGCGCGCCGCGCCAAACCAGGCGATGCATGCGCGGCATATGTGTTTTTTGCGCACGGCGCGACCGGCACCTATTGGAGATGCTCTCAGAAAGAGAATTCCTAGAATAGCTCCTTCTGGACAACATGGTGAATAAAATTCCTTGTGAGAACATTGCCTAAATTAGAAAATGTGAAAACAAAGGTCCTCCAAGTGCACACAACGTGTTTGATACAATGTTGAGAGGGGGGAGAGGAGAAGGAATAAGAAATAGTCAACATGTGCACGTGGTGTTTTTTTGCCAAGACAGCTCCTGACGAGTAGGCCACGCAGAAAAGTGATCAAACAGGGCAAATCGACCGCTGCAAATGAATTACGCAATATGCAATTTTTTGCAAGAAAAAAGGGATTACGTACTTTTTCCGCAAATCTAACCACAAATATGATAGTTTGTCACGTCTATCATTATATTGACACCCCTCCATGGTAAAATTAGACCAACGACAGTAATCAAGAGGAGCAATCACGGCAAATCTTTCAGCCTCACAATTTGAAGATATTTCACCGAGAAACCGACATGGTTAATTGGTAACACACCTGCTTGGCTCTGTTCGTTGTGCACGTTGCATTGCCATGCCGCCGCATAAAGCGCACCTCACTTTAAGCTTAATTCATGTACTTCATTTGTGCGACAAGTAATTTTGGACGAAGGGAATATAATTTGTGCATGCACCTTCGGATTTGCTTTGTGCTTCCTTACGACCATCTCGCCACCGATCTCGTTGCAACCATATAAAACATCAAATCTAGAAAAAAAATAGCATGGTCTATGTGCGTTTTTTCATATGACTCGTTGCATTTTTGCTTAGCAGATAGATTTAAGTTGTCATTAATTTTTTTGATGCTCCTATATTATGGGATGGAGGGAGTACGTGGCAAAATTAAAGAGCCACACCGTAAGCACGACGACTTCCTCTACTACAACAATGTTTGCCCGACTACGGTGAGGAAGGGGTGATGACGGCGGCGCGCCTTCGGTTCACTCCAGTGCTTGTAGTCGTTGCTAGATAGTCTATGAGTCTGGATGTAATTTTACTTCTACTAGTGTTCTTCATACTATCTTGACAGTCGATGATCATGGGAAGTTTTCTTGAAAAAAAAAGGCACGACTCCCCCGAACTACTTGGCTTGTTTGTTGTGTCGAGGCTGCGCGTCGCCACCGCCGCCGCCCGCCGGCGATGGAGCTGCTGTCGACGCTCCAAGCGCCTCCTCCTCCTCTGCCTCCCCACGACCCCTCCGCTTCATGGGCGTCTACTTCGTGGGCGGCGCGGGGGCGCTACCCTCCTCACCGACCGGATCCTCGAGACCTGGACGCCCCGTGTTCTTCCCCGGCGGCTCAGCCAGGACCCTCGCCGGCCGGGGGCGTCAGGTCCCACCGCGACGGGGACAAGATAATGTTGTTCCTGCGCCTCGCGCCGCTGCCGCCCCTGCCGGTACCAGCGGCGGCGACCTCCGGGAGCTGCTCTTCACGTTCTGGGTGAGTTTTGACTCCTGCTGCCATCAAACTCGGTACTCTGAAGGCCTCGGTGTTGTGCCTGTCTGATGTGAGGAAGCTATTAGCTATGTGTAGTATATGCTGTGTTCTTCATGTATAAGTAATAACATTCTCTTGCTATAATTTAATTTCGCATGGTTGCTTGTAGCTACTTACTGATGTAAAAGAGCAGAGGTTAAGAATGTCGGAGGGGTAATTAAGGAGTATATTTCTCTTTGCTTGCTTTGGCATCTCCCCTTAAGCTTGTGGGTAGCTGACGAAAGGAGATATGCTAACCCATGTCTTTCCCCTTTGCTCTTACATTTTGCACAAGAAACGTATAATACAGGCACGTGGAATGCTTCTTTACTCCTCTGCTCCTTTGGCCTTGTGTACAAGAAAGGAACATATATATATATAGAGAGAGAGAGAGAGTGAGATGATGGGCTATAGCTAGCTCTCTGTATATCAGAGCTTAAGGTATACCACAATGAGATAGACAAATCTTGCGGCATATCGCTGTCTCAAAGAGCCAATTCATTCCGAGGTATGCGAAAATATTTTTGATCAGTTCTCTATCTATGTTCAATGACTGTGTTCCTAGTTTGTAAATAAAATATCTTGGACTAGTATATCTACTTATGTGCAATATAGCTGTACTCTTGCATCGATCATTCTTCTCGCTTTGTTCTTCTAGTTTTGGGAATAGAGTACGAACAGTAGCATGTAGTACTAATTCCCGCAGATGAACAAAATTTGAGACTTTTTCGTTACACCCCACTTATGTGAATAGATACGATAATACAATAATATATTATATATCCTAGCTGTTATAATTAATCTGATTAGATAAACATGTTCTTGCAGAATTTTAGCCACATGTAAATTAAGCAAGTCTTAGGCTCATGTGAATTGATATGTCTCTATATTTTTTAATGTGGGCTGCATGCATGTGTACACTTTAAAAGTAGCAAAAGAGGGAACTGTAACACATATCATGGCAGGTTATTGTTTATTTGCAAAGGTTAACTTATTATTACTACTACTACTAGCACATACTCCTACACAAAAGCCACACTGATATATGTATTTTATTACAATACTAGGTAGGGGAATCAATGACACAGGAAAACCACTTGGCAATGAAAAGCTCGGGGCACCTGTTCAATGAGTGGGAGATCCGGCTATTGGTGCTTCTTAGCTTCACAATGCAGCTTTTTCTTTTCTTTGTTGGTGGCCTCCGGCGGCGTATCACTAACAGCGCCCTCAGATTTTCAATCTGGCTAGCTTATGTGGGAGCAGACATGGTAGCTGTTTATGTCCTAGGCCTCATCTCTCGCGTGCACCTGGATGCCACCACGGAAAATCATCATCACCTGGCTTTTCTTTGGGCACCCTTCCTCCTCATACATCTCGGCGGACAAGATACCGTCACTGCTTTCGCCATTGAGGACATCAGCCTCTGGCTGAGGCACTTGTTGAACCTTGTTGTCCAAGTCTCCCTCACCCTGTACATCTTTTGGAAATCGACCAATGGTCTGAATATACAGGAGCTTCTTCTTCCAACCATCCTCCTGTTTGTTTCGGGAATGATCAAGTATGGGGAGAGGACATGGGCTTTGTGTTGTGGCAGCCTCATAAACATCGCAGAGTTCCCTATCCCACAATATCTGACAGATTTAGACAAGATCCATGTGGGTTCTACTTCTTCCTATTCTGGCCTTGTTTCCAAGGCTTTGTTTTCCATAAAAGAGGTCCGTTGGATTTTTTCTAGTTACAGTCCTTTGGGAACAGATCTCAGCATGAATTCAGATCTACTACTTCCAGACTATGCAGGCAAGTTATTTGAGACCATGGAGATTGAACTCGGGCTGATGTTCGACGACATCTATACCAAGGCGCAGGTGCTTCGAACATGGGGTGGCATCATACTTCGGTGTCTCTCAGATATTTCCTTCTTAGCTGCTTTTGTGCTCTTCTCTGTAAGAAACAAGGAGAGATACAATACCGTTGACACTGCAATCACCTATGTACTGTTTATCGGCGGTTTCTCTCTGGAGTTTTTTGCGGTATTTACCGCCATGGTGTCACCATGGATTTGGGCATGGCTAAAGACGCGGCACTGCAGCTTCCTTTCCTCCATCAGCATTAGCTGGCAGAGGAAAAGGGTGCTGTGGTCAAAATCCATGGGTCAGTACAGCCTGTTGAACTACCTGGGACAGTGCGACCAGCAGTCAAGTAAAGTGATGGCGGTGGTCAGAAGATTGGTGAATGCAGTATGCGGGCGAAAGCAGAAGCTCTGGGTCAGTAAGCTGTTGGACACCAAGTTCGTGGGGGTCGACGAGAAGGTCATGAGATGCATTGTGGAGAGGATTAAGCAGTATCAGTCTACAGATGAATCAAGCATGCTCCCACAATGGCCAAATCTTGCTCCACTGCTTCAAAGGTCACTGCGGGTTCCCGAGGCGGATTTTCATTTCCCCGTTCTCGTCCTCCATATATACACGGAGGTAATGCTGAGCAGGTATGCTCCCACCGCTACTGTGGACGGTGGTTTGGACCGCGTGTGCCGGACGATATCCAACTACATGGTTTACCTTTGTGCCACGCACCATGAAATGCTGTCGGTCCAAAACAGTTCCAACCAAAGTGACCTAGCATACATCCTTCACAGATTGTTTAGCGTGGGAACTAATACTGACATCACTAACATCATGCCTAAGGCGGTTGGGTTCTTGATCGATTGCCGTTTTCCGGTGCCCCCGAAGGTGTGTACAGAAGCACATCTGTTGGAAATCCGAGATGCATGGGTAGGGTTCCTCCTCCATGCCGCCAGCAAGTCACGGCCGGAGATGCATGCGGCGCAGCTGGCCAGAGGAGGGGAGTTCCTCACCTTCGTTTGGCTGCTCATGGCCCACTGCAATCTCGGGAACTCTAGGGGCTGCCCAATCGGGTTGCTACCTATAAGTGGTGATGTTCAGTGGCGCTGTGTCTTCCATATTCGCCCTCCACCACAATCCTCATAGGTAGGTAACACATAATAACTATACACATTTTTCCACACGCTTGCTGACACCTATGAATCTCTTGGTATGTATAGACTTGAAGCTAGCGAGGCAAGATATTATACATACATATATATGCTAGATATATCCATGTCGATCAGTTCTAGTAGATACGATGATGTATAGAATTTGTTGTCTAAAGTGAATTCTTCTGTTCCCTTTCAGGTGCTGCACAGGCCTTTGTACGGGTTTCGACCACAGCACGCCTTTGCGTTCTCATCGATCGGCATAAGTCGGGATTCATCCTCATTGCGCTTGTGCGCTGCTCAAATAATGTGCTTCCACCCGTAGTTCTTCTTTTCCTATCCTTGTCTCTTTTAACTTGCAATGTAATTCAGAGCATCACTGTTTATTTATTCTATTTGTTCATAGCCGTTAATCCATCTGATGGTATCCTGCTGTCCACCTGTGGAACCATGGCTGTGTCATGTGCAGTGCAGTGGTAAACTCAGGCAAGTGGCTTGAATATCATGTGACGCATCCTAGAATACATGAGCTCTGTTATTAATAACAGGGTTTAGCCTAAGAATGTGCAACATATATACATTTCCTCTTGCTATTTGCACAAGAATTGCCACTGCTCACTAGAGATGCATTCATTTAGCGGAATTTGAAGAACATACTGTAACAAGTTGTTAAGAAGATGCAGAAGTGAAACAACTGAGGATGAGATATTGTACGGCCGCGCCCGTCGGTACACACCAATTTTTAGATGCAGCGTTTGATCTTTGGTCGTTGGAAAATCAAATGCCCGAGGAAATAATGTATGGCATCATTAAGGCATGATCTTTTGTTGCGGGTAAATTAAGGAAGGTTTAAACATGAAGTATATCGATTGAGTCTTCACTGTACATTGGGCCGTAAGGACAACACTGTACAGCCAAATGCGAAAAGAGCAAAATGGTCGCCCCCACATGTTCTGAGTGTTTCTTTTTTCTTTTTGAGGGTGGTAATGTTCTGAATTTGTCTACTCCTGAAGTAAATTTTGAAATGCATGGAACATGCTGAATTTTTGTCGCGCTGAAAACAGAGCATGTACCTGAAAAACAGAGCAAACAGAGCTGCTTGCAGGTTCAGAACGTACAGACTTGTTTGCAGGTTCAGAACACATACAGAGGATGTCCTGCTAAAAAAGTTGAAAAAAAAATGGGACCTGGGAGTCGGAACCCAGCTCCACCCTCCGCCGACGGCCCACGGTGGCGCCAGAGCTCGGCCGCGACGAGCAGGTCCTAGCTCGCGGCATGCCGACGACACCATGCGCTCGGCCGCAGAAGCACGGAGCCGGGCGGCCAAAGAAGCTAGCGTTTCTGACTTCGGCTGGAAGTACGAAGCTAGCTGGAGCACGCACGTCGACATAGGTGACTTGGGCGGCTCGTTTGCGCCCACGGCGGCGCCGTAATCTTGGCCGTTTCTTTTTTTTTCTTTCTAATAAGAACACCCAAAGGGCATCTTAGATCTGATTATCATCGAGGAAAACAAAGACCAGTGAAATGGATAGACAACTGAACGTAGAACGACCAGTAAATAAAAAAATTACATTAAAAAGCATACTGGTCTTCTTTCCCTGATTGTACGCCGTCCGCCGGATATTAAAAATAGCACTGAACCAACAACAAAGAAAAGCGACACCTGTAAACACCCTCGCCATACAAGGCTTTGAAGACTGGAATAGCCACTCGCCACTTGAGACGAGATCTAAAAGTCATTGAAGCTGCATCAGCTGGAGCATCACTGTAACGCCCCAAGACCGGAGCTTCAGATGCCTTCCAGGGTTTCCGGATTTCGTCGTGTGATTTGTTTTGGTTCGTTGCATTTCATCCTTGCATCTTGTGCATTGCATCATGTCATCTTGCAACCCATTTTAAAACTCAACTAAATAAATTGCATGGATCTTCGGTCCATTTAAATCGAGGGATTTCACATGGTGATTCTCTTTACAACTTATCCTCTCGATATTTAGAGAGCTATAGTAATTATTCCAATTATGTGGAATTACCTTAACACACTTGCAAAAATCCCAATGCCTTTTATTATTTCAACTCTTGGCCTCTAACTTTGCCACTTGTCCTTTCATCATTTTCCGGAGCTCCACCTAATTTCTCAACATTTTTGGGCACTTCGAAAAACCTATCCTAGTTCAAACCTTTTGAATTAAATTCAAAGGAATTTGAATTTAATCTTTCAACTTGACCTTTTTCTATTTTCCCGGACCGTGCACATTTTTCTGAGTCTGTGAAAATTATCCCCGTGCCAAAATTCTTCCTCTAACCTTCTCTTCTCTCTTTTCCTTTCTCCTATTTTTTTGTCTCTGTTTTTGTTAAGAGTAGAATCAAGAGAGGGAGAGAAGGGAGCCCAGCAGGCCATTTGGGCCCAGCTGCATCTAACCTAGCCGGCTCCAAGGCCCACTCCCCCGGCCCACCTAACCCTCTATCCTAGCCCGATCCCCTCGCATCTCCCCTCACTCCCTCGTTCGTCCACCGCCGACAGGGAGAAGCCCCGCACATCGATCTCTCCCTCGTCTCGCTCCTCCCTCGATCCCTCTCCTCCTCTGTTTCCTACCGCCGCCGCGCACACACACACACCCGCATAGCACCCCGCAGCCAGCGCCAGGAGCTCGCCTCTCCTTCGCCATGGCCTCACAGCCCGATCCCCATGGCGCCATGGTCGCCGCCAAGCTCTGCGCGCCAAGCCCTGCCGACCTCCTCCTACGCTGTCGCCTCGCCATGGAGCAGCTTCGCTCGGGCCCCTTCTGCATCGTGCCCATGCTGCCACGCCAAGTTCCCGCCGATGCCGCTGCAAGTCCCGTGGTCGTCGCCCTTGCATCGCGCCTCAAGCCATCGCCGCCTCCTACTGTGTTCTTCTCTCACCGGAGCCGCATCAAGTCACAGCGCTGCCCTGCTTCCTCGTCCTCACCGTTGCTTCCCTACACCTCTAGGCGCCGCCCCCGCAGCCCTCTCCATCGAGCAGGATCAGGAGCGCCATGAGGACGCCCGCCTCGACCGCGCCTGGGCTGCGTTCTCGCCCTTGCTGCTTACCCAGGGACCAAGCGGTCCGATGCCGGCCTCGCCAAGGCCCAGCTTCGCCAGCTCCTCCGGCCCAGCTCCCGCTGACCTCCTCAAGTTCACGACCTAGGACTTGAGACCCGTCGCCTTCGCTGCTAATTTTCCGTGGACGTCAAGTACCAGTACCACGACCCTGGATGGCTGCGAGTCGTGTACCTCTACAGCTAGTGCTCTTTGCGTCAAGTCCGACTAAACGTGAACAAACTACCCTCTCCGAAGAACCGTACGTACCCGGACCGTCAAGCACCTTCTCCGAGGATTTTGCCAAGTACCATGACATGACGATCCTCGAACGCGTCAAGTACCACTACCGTCAAGTACCTCTTCGCAAGACCAAGTTCCTCTACGACATGTGTACGACTACCGCCGCCGTGATTTTTGACAAGACGTCGTGAGCCTCTACTTCCACTACGACCCGTGTACCACTACTTCCTTCGACGAACTCGAACCGCTCCGAGTATGCACCCCTTCGAAGGTATAACCGCCGAGACGATGACCCGTGGACCGAATGCATATGTTGTATGAAATGCTCGTGTTTGCTCCGTGTCGGAGTTGTTCGGTGCACGTTGCCCCTCTTTCTCCTTGCCACCGACATGTGGGAACCCGGTAATTGGGAGCACCCGATCATCCTTGCATGACACGCTCCCGTCACTTCCTTTTGCACCGGTATCCCCGTGGGCTACCGGAGAACCGATATGTTGTCTGGCCTCATTTTTGGATTCGTCGTCGTGGCACCCTTTTCCTTTCCACCACGATGTCAAATGCTTCATAATAATGCTCTTGTCAAGTTTTAATAAAAATTGCACAAGCTTGTTCATGTCATCTGCATCATGATAACAACTATTAAAATATTTAAATTGTTATTGCATTAAATTACTAAGGCATATGGGGATTTACCAGATTTGTTGTTTGTTATATCCGGCCCCATTTAAATTGTTTAAATGGTATAGTTTTGTTATGTTTCACTCTTGCCATCTTAACCAACATTAATATTGTTGGGTACATAAACGAGAGAGAACTAAATAATTGATGTGGTGTTTTGTCAATATGCATCCCGATGCATATTGAGCTCCACTTAATTTGTAGGATTGTTTGTGCACTTTGCCATGACATGTATCATTAAAACGGACATGCATCATACTTGTTTGTGCATCATGCCATGTATATGTGGTGGTTGTTTACCATGATTGTTTGCTTCTTTCCGGTGTTGCTTCTTCGGGTTGGTTCCGTTAACGTCGAGTTTGTGAGGACCCGTTCGACTACGTCCGTTTGTCTTCTTCATGGACTCGTTCTTCTTCCTTGCGGGATTTCAGGCAAGATGATCATACCCTCGAAATCACTACTATCTTTGCTATGCTAGTTTGCTCGCTCTGCTATGCCATGCTACGATGCCTACCATTTGCTTGTCAGCCTCCCAAATTGCCATGTTCAAACCTCTAACCCACCTTGTCCTAGCAAACCGTTGTTGCTATGTTACCGCTTTGCTCAGCCCCTCTTATAGCGTTGTTAGTTGCATGAAGATTGAAGTTTGTTCCTTGTTGGAACATGGAGATGTTGTTCCTTGTTGGAACATGTTTACTTGTTGGGATATCACAATATATCTTATTTAATTAATGCATCTATATACTTGGTAAAGGGTGGAAGGCTCGGCCTTATGCCTGGTGTTTTGTTCCACTCTTGCCGCCCTAGTTTCCGTCATATCGGTGTTATGTTCCCGGATTTTGCGTCCTACGCGGTTGGGCTATAATGGGAACCCCTTGACAGTTCGCCTTAAGTAAAGCTTTTCCAGCAATGCCCAACATTGGTTTTACCATTTGCCACCTAGCCCTTTTTTCCCTTGGGAGTCGCGCATCCCGAGGGTCATCTTATTTTAACCCTCCCGGGCCAGTGCTTGTCTAAGCGTTGGTCCAAACTAGAGCCCCTTGCAGCGCCACCTCGGGGAAACTCGAGGGCTGGTTTTAGTTGTACGGATTGCTTATCCGGTGTTGCCCTGAGAACGAGATATGTGTAGCTCCCATCAGGATGTCGGCACATCGGGCGTGTTGCTGGTTTAGTTTTACCCTGTCGAAATGTCTTGTTGTACCGGGATACCGAGTCTGATCGGAACGTCTCGGGTGGAGGTCTATTCCTTCGTTGACCGTGAGAGCTTGTGATGGGCTAAGTTGGGACACCCCTGCAGGGATTTGAACTTTCGAAAGCCGTGCCCGCGGTTATGGGCAGATGGGAATTTGTTAACGTCCGGTTGTAGAAAACCTGAAGTTACCTTAATTAAAATGAATCAACAGCGTGTGTAACCGTGATGGTCTCTTTCGGCGGAGTCCGGGAAGTGAACACGGTTGTTGGAGTTATGCTTGACGTAGGTCATTATAGGATCACTTCTTGATCATACTTTTATCGACCGTGCTTTGCTTTCTCTTCTCGCTCTCATTTGCGTATGTTAGCCACCATATATGCTAGTCGCTTGCTGCAGCTCCATCTCATACCTTTACGTTACCCATAGCTTAAATAGTCTTGATCGCGAGGGTGCGAGATTGCTGAGTCCCTGTGGCTCACAGATACTTCCAAAACCAGTTTGCAGTGCCGATGAGTCCGTGCAGATGACGCAACCAAGCTCAGGAGGAGCTCGATGAAGATCGTGTTCTTTATGTTGTTTCGTTCTAGTTGATCAGTAGTGGAGCCCAGTTGGGGTCGATCGGGGACCGTGTCGCATTTGGGGTTCTTCTTTTATTTTGGTTCTGTAGTCGGACCATGAGTGTATTTGATTGATGTAATGTTTATTCATGTAATTGTGTGAAGTGGCGATTGTAAGCCAACTATGTATCTCTTTCCATTATGTATTACATGGGTTGTGTGAAGATTACCTCACTTGCGACATATGCCTTCAATGTGATTATGCCTCTAAGTCGTGCCTCGACACGTGGGAGATATAGTCCCATCGAGGGTGTTACAAGTTGGTAATCAGAGCCTTCCCCGACCTTAGGAGCCCCATTGCTTGATCGTTTTTAGTGGCCGAGTTGTGTCTAGAAAAGAATGTTTTGAGTCAATTAGGAACTATATATCGGAGAGTTTAGGAATTCTTTTTACTTCCCAGTCTCCTCATCGCTCTGGTAAGGCATCCTGACGTAGAGTTTTCTCTTCTCTTCTCAAATTTCACTAAAAAAATTTAGGATCACGCGGGTATCTTGGAATCGTTCCGAATGGTTTTGTGATGAGAACATTGTCTTGGTGCCTCCTGTAGGGGTTTTGTGGCAGTGTCCCGGGGAGTTGAGCTCAGAGGTGTTGTGTCATAATTTTATCGTTGCAGTTCTGGAATACCTGAGTTTAGTATGCCAACATCAAAATCTCTTTTATGCAGTTCGTTGGTGAGATAACCTCGACGCCACCCAGTACTGGGCGGGAGTTCGGGAGTATCGCCATAACTTGTATAACGGATGTTTTTCGAAGGTTGAGGTAGATGATTTCCGAAGGTTTCTTGGTTATGTGTTGAAGGATGGATACAGCTGGATGTAGGATTTGCTAGATTTGGGTGAGATATTATGCTTCCCCTGTATCCCCAACACCTGATTGCATAACCAGAAAAGTTTCGGGAGTTTTTAAGTGGGAATTCAAGTAGCTCTTAGGTTATCTTTCTGGACAGATGTATGATATGAAATTGGGGTTCGACGTCTAGTGGTCCGCCTATTCACGGTCGGTTTTACAGTGGTCTCGTTGTGTCTTAAAGAGTCCTTGGCTATGCCGACTCGAGGACGCTTCGTATGTCATGTGCACTGCCTTGTACATGATGGTGCTGTACGATCGAGCCCGTGTAGGCCCCACCACGAAAACTTCGGACGAAATCTCTATCATATGTTTGTTCCGGCTTATTCTGCAAGCCAATCCTTTGTTTTGTTTTGAGTTGTGGTATTCGAGTTGCTTCAATGTCAAGTGTTGATTCCATACCTTCCCCAAATGGTGTTCTCATACTCCTATGCGAATACTAATCCTCCTTGTTAATCAAGATTGTTTTTGTCAATCCTTTTAACCGGCGTGTTTCTCTTCAAGTGGATCCAATTTTGTCAACATTCACAAGATCAAGTATCAGTTCTTCTCAACGTTGTTTGTGTCATCCATCTCCAAGTTGCCTTTGTTTTTCCCGCCCTCTGAAAGAACATGCGGTGCCCCCATGTTTGGTTTTGGAAATTGATGACAATCTCTATGGACTAATGGTTGCCTTGAGTTATATTTGAAGGTTTTGTCCATAGGCTTTTCTTGGAGTACATGTGTTGGTTTCAAGAAAAGTTTGTGTCGACCAAGGTGCTATTCAAGGAATTATCCAAAGATTGGTCATTTGAGAGTTGAGCTTATTGCAAGCATGTCTTGAAGAAGAAGATTGTGTGATCATTCATGTTTACCTTCAAGACATCATCCAAACGAAGAGAGCTGGAAAGATTCAAGGTTGATCAAGACTAAGTCAAGAGTGAATCAAGTTGATCAACTCACAAAGCATAGAAGATGTACCGAGAGGGATCAAGTGATCCCATGGTTTGGTAAGCATTGTCCATTGTGCTTTGTGTACTAACCCATGGTCTATGTGAGAGTTCTACGTGGGGTTAGGTACATGTTCATGGGCTTGTGTCAAGAGGAAGATATCTCTCAACCCATGGAGAGGATGACATCAAGTGGTGATCGTCATCAAGATTGCCGTGTGCGAGTTCAAGTGGAGCATCACGAAGAGATCAAATGCTTGAAGCTTGCCGTCCTTTGTGGTGACAATGGACTTGTGAAGATGTGCGGAAGAGTGGCTCACCCATAGTGGAGTATGGGGGAGCAATCAACTAGTCTTCATCAAGTCAACCCAATCAAGAAAGGTGGTCCAACTTGAGGGAGTCAAGATCGTCATCATCTAGCTCAAGTGGACCATGTGCAAGGCAAAGGTTTGCCCTTGATAGGTTTTCTATTTTACCGGTCTCATGATGGTAGTTGGGAGACCGGGTTATAGGATCGATTGCCGTACTATCAAGGGGGGCTCTCGATGAGTAGCTTGATCGTATCGTTCGTAGAGAGCTCAAACCATTGCATCCTTGCATCATCTTTCTTGGTTCTTGTTTGGTTCTCTTTGTGAGTCTTAGAGCTTATGGTCATCTTGATGACAAGCTTGAGTTCATCGAAAACGGAGTTCGCATGCTTCTTCTATGATGTTTTCGATGTTGGAGGTTTTGCCGGTTCTTCTCGGTTGGAGGTTTCTCTCCTCTATTTTGTTGGCATACCTCCCCTGCCTCTTCTTACTATAACCAGTCGCTGTTTTGATGCTACTCGTCGTCTTGTTTCCAACAAGCTTGAGTTTGCTCAATTCGGAGCTCATATGCAGAAGTTATGGCAGTTCTAATTTTCTTGGGTGTGGTTTTTGTCAGGGTCCCAGCGGTAGTACCGTGGTACCCAGCGGTAGTACCGCTGAGGAGTCACAAGCGGCAGTACCGCTCCGCAGCGGTAGTACCGCGGGTCACAGCGGCAGTACCGCTCCTCGGAGCGGCAGTACCGCTTGATGGTCTCAGCAGTAGTACCGTTGCGGCTCCGTGCTCCTACCGCCTCGACTCGAGTGCGCTTTTTCTCGTGTCGGGTTTTGCGGCACTTGCTGCTGTAGTAGTGGCGGTAGTACCGCTTATTAGCGGTAGTACCGCCCTGCCTCCACAGTAGTACCGCTCTGGGTCCCAGCCCCAGCCCCTTTTCTTCTGGCGCGGCAGTACCGCTGAGGGGGAGCGGTAGTACCGCTTATGAGCGGTAGTACCGCCCTGCCTCCGCGGTAGTACCGCTCTCTGCGGGGCTGAGTGGGGGATAACGGTTGGATTTTCCCCCTCCTATAAAAAGGGGGTCTTCTTCCCATTGAACCTTATCCTTTGAGCTCGTGTTCTTCCCCCATTGTTGACCTTCTTCGAGCTTGCTAACTCTCAATCCCTCCATGGATTCTTGCTAGTTTTTGAGGGAAAAGAGAGAGGAGATCTAGATCCACATTTCCACCAATCACTTCCTCCTCTATGTGAGGGGAACCCCTTGGATCTAGATCTTGGAGTTCTTGGTGTTCTCTTTCTTGTTCTTCCTCTCATTTTCCTCCCTAGCATTAGTTGCTTCGGTGGGTTTTGAGAGAGAAGGACTTGGGCACTCCGTGTGCCCTTGCCATTGCATTTGGTGCATCGGTTTGAGTTCTCCACGTGATACGTGGAAGTTACAAGTTGAGAAGCTTATTACTCTTGGGTGCTTGGTACCCTTGAGCTTGTTCCTCTTGGGTGCTTGGGCGCCCTAGACGGTTGTTGGTGTTCGGAATTCAATCATTGTGGTGTAAAGCTCCGGGCAAGCGTCGGGGTCTCCAATTAGGTTGTGGACATCGCCCCGAGCAATTTGACGGGTACCGGTGACCGCCCCCAAGGGTTGCCAAAGTGTACGGGTTCGGTGACCGCCCCCAAGGGTTGCCATTTGTACGGGTTCGATGACCGCCCTCAAGGGTCCCTTAGTGGAATCACGGCATCTTGCATTGTGCGAGGGCGTGAGGAGATTACGGTGGCCCTAGTGGCTTCTTGGGGAGCATTGTGCCTCCACACCGCTCCAAACGGAGATTAGCATCCGCAAGGGTGTGAACTTCGGGATACATCGTCGTCTCCTCGTGCCTCGGTTATCTCTTACCCGAGCCCTTTACTTATGCACTTTACTTTGTGATAGCCATATTGTTTCTTGTCATATATCTTGCTATCACATAGTTGCTTATCTTTCTTAGCATAAGTTGTTGGTGCACATAGGTGAGCCTAGTTGTTTTAGGTTTTGTGCTTGGCAAATTAACCGCTAGGTTTATTCCGCATTTGTTCAAGCCTAAACCGTAATTATTTTAAAACGCCTATTCACCCCCCCTCTAGGCGACATCCTCGATCTTTCACCCTCCCTCCCTTGTTTTCTTCAAGGACTCAGACTTCTTATTCAACTATCCATTTTATCGATGGAAGTCTCTCCATTCTTATCCGGTGTTTCTTATGAAGATTTTAACGAAGTTTCTAGTTCATCATTATTCATTATCTTTCTTCTCGGGTAGTTTTAAGTCAAGTTGTGTTGATTATATCCTTTCCTCTTTTCAATACCTTCTCATACCGGTGCTCCTCGTATTCATTCATTTCTCGCTATTCAATTGTTCCGGAGTGCTCAAGATATCTCGAAGATTCGTGTTTCCACTCTGCTTTCGTTCCAGCTATTTCGAGGATGTTATCTCATTCAAGCCATTTAATCCAACCGGTGTAATCTCTCCTCAAATCGTTCTACGGTGTTTCTTTTAAGTGGGCCCTAACCCACAGGTCTTTTTCCAGGATCTTACCTGACTCTTCTTATTATCCGGAGATATCCTTAAAGTTCTTGTCAAAGTTTGACGTAAGAATGATTTGTCTCCAGTCAAATGTTTTTCTCCTAGATCTTTCACAATTCTTTTCATCGTTGGCTCAACCTCTTCGTTTTGATTTTTCCGGAGTGTCTAAATAATTCATGGTGGTGTTTCTCGTTGGCATTCTCGGATTTTGAAGACCGAAGAAGATTTTTTCTCTCTCAATCGTGATCCTTTCTCTTCAAGATTCATGGTGCTAGCTTGATGACATCATCTCATAATTTATTTCGTTTGTGAACATTCTTTTCACCTATCCGGAGCAATTCAAGAGTCTTCTCAGTTTGATTATCCGGAGGCCACCAATCCAGATTTATTCATTCCAGCTTTCAGCTCTCATACTCTAAATCATACCGGCATTTAAATTCTCTCAAGCATCTTCATTCATTTGCTAATTCTTCCCGGTGTCTTCCTTATCTTTTCTTTGTACATTTTTAATTCTTACGGTGGTTCACTCAAGTGTTCTCTTCCTTCTTCATCATATCAATTCATTCGTTGTTTCAATCCTACCGGTGGTCCATTAAGTTTATGTTATATCTCTCTTAATCTTGTCTACGAGAATAAGTAATATGTCGAATCCGTTGGTTGTCATCAATTTAATTGGTGAAGGATAAACATAATGTAATTCTTATTCTTGTTTCATCGAGTGTATTCAATTCCTGTTTTCCGGAGTGGCTCATCATACTTATTCTTGGTTTCAAATGCTCATCTTTCTTTCCCGGAGTTCCAAGCTTTAATTATCACGGTGATCCATCTAAATCATTACAAGGTTTCACCTTGTGTTTTCAACTTCTCTCTCTCTTTTCGTTATCTTTTGTTTACCGGAGTCCTTCATGAAGGTTCTACATGATGGTTCATCAAGGATTTAATTTCTTCTCGAAGTGTTCATCAATATTCTGTTCAGGGGAACTCAAGCTTTCATCATCTTCCTTTCTGGAGTGCAATTCTTCTTCCGTATTATTGGAGGTGGTATTATGTCATTCTTAATAATTTGAGTTCATGTTTCATAACTCACATGTTGTTATGAATGAGGTATTTTAAATCCATCAATCTCGTCATTGGAATTATCTTGGGTTATATTTCACCTAAAGCCTTCCCTATGGCTTGTTGCTATCTATGTTGTTTATAAATGACCCAAGTTATTCATCTATCCTCCCGGTGAATTAAGCTTCTCATCGCCTTGTTGTTATCAATCTAATATATCGTTTCTGTTAGTGGCAGAATTTCACCTCATAGTTTTGAGATGTTTTCCATAAGCCCACTACAAACTTATTCTTTCGTTGTTGGTTTTTCCAACAACTCCGTTCTAGCATTTGTTGTAACCGTGCTCTCTCAAGATCTTGTTTCCCTTCGTTACGGAGACATTGTGATGTTGCTCTCCTCAACCCATCTTCTCGGATTGTCAGGACCATGTTTTGATCGTGCTTATCCTTTTAACCGGAGTGTTGTGTCCCTTTTTGCTCAAGCTCTTTCATTTTACCAAGTTTTTCATCTCTTTTAAACCGGAGTGCTGTCCGAGATCTTTCTTACCCCTAGTTTCAATTCATTCAATAGTTACGGAGGCAGTGTATTGTGATTTCATCAACTATCTTCTCATCTTTTCAAGTTATTATTCAATTCCTTTTCTTTTCAACCGGAGTGCTGCCTGAATTTGGTCTTCCTTGATCCCCTTCTTTAACCGGAGTGTTTTCAATATATATCTTGCCCTTCAACCTCAAGTTTTTTTCGCAATGTTCTTTTCTTTCCTCTCTTCTAACGGAGTGTTTTCAACTTCGTTCATCTCAGTTGTATTCTTTTCTCGAAATGGCTTAACCTTTTTCAAGGTTCGTGGTTTCACTCGTTTGTCAAAGAAGCAACTTAGTTTACCTATTCTCTTTCTCCTCCGCTTTCCCTCCGGTGCCATTCTAGATCTCGGGACGAGATCCTCTCGTAGTGGTGGAGTGTTGTAACGCCCCAAGACCGGAGCTTCAGATGCCTTCCAGGGTTTCCGGATTTCGTCGTGTGATTTGTTTTGGTTCGTTGCATTTCATCCTTGCATCTTGTGCATTGCATCATGTCATCTTGCAACCCATTTTAAAACTCAAGTAAATAATTGCATGGATCTTCGGTCCATTTAAATCGAGGGATTTCACATGGTGATTCTCTTTACAACTTATCCTCTCGATATTTAGAGAGCTATAGTAATTATTCCAATTATGTGGAATTACCTTAACACACTTGCAAAAATCCCAATGCCTTTTATTATTTCAACTCTTGGCCTCTAACTTTGCCACTTGTCCTTTCATCATTTTCCGGAGCTCCACCTAATTTCTCAACATTTTTGGGCACTTCGAAAAACCTATCCTAGTTCAAACCTTTTGAATTAAATTCAAAGGAATTTGAATTTAATCTTTCAACTTGACCTTTTTCTATTTTCCCGGACCGTGCACATTTTTTTGAGTCCGTGAAAATTATCCCCGTGCCCAAATTCTTCCTCTAACCTTCTCTTCTCTCTTTTCCTTTCTCCTATTTTTTTGTCTTTGTTTTTGTTAAGAGTAGAATCAAGAGAGGGAGAGAAGGGAGCCCAGCAGGCCATTTGGGCCCAGCTGCATCTAACCTAGCCGGCTCCAAGGCCCACTCCCCCGGCCCACCTAACCCTCTAACCTAGCCCGATCCCCTCACATCTCCCCTCACTCCCTCGTTCGTCCACCGCCGCCAGGGAGAAGCCCCGCACATCGATCTCTCCCTCGTCTCGCTCCTCCCTCGATCCCTCTCCTCCTCTGTTTCCTACCGCCGCCGCGCACACACACACACCCGCATAGCACCCCGCAGCCAGCGCCAGGAGCTCGCCTCTCCTTCGCCATGGCCTCACAGCCCGATCCCCATGGCGCCATGGTCGCCGCCAAGCTCTGCGCGCCAAGCCCTGCCCGACCTCCTCCTACGCCGTCGCCTCGCCATGGAGCAGCTTCGCTCGGGCCCCTTCTGCATCGTGCCCATGCCGCCGCGCCAAGTTCCCGCCGATGCCGCTGCAAGTCCCGTGGTCGTCGCCCTTGCATCGCGCCTCAAGCCATCGCCGCCTCCTACTGTGTTCTTCTCTCACCGGAGCCGCATCAAGTCACAGCGCTGCCCTGCTTCCTCGTCCTCGCCGTCGCTTCCCTACACCTCTAGGCGCCGCCCCCGCAGCCCTCTCCATCGAGCAGGATCAGGAGCGCCATGAGGACGCCCGCCTCGACCGCGCCTGGGCTGCGTTCTCGCCCTTGCTGCTTACCCAGGGACCAAGCGGTCCGATGCCGGCCTCGCCAAGGCCCAGCTTCGCCAGCTCCTCCGGCCCAGCTCCCGCTGACCTCCTCGAGTTCACGACCTAGGACCTGAGACCCGTTGCCTTCGCTGCTAATTTTCCATGGACGTCAAGTACCAGTACCACAACCCTGGATGGCTGCGAGTCGTGTACCTCTACAGCTAGTGCACTTTGCGTCAAGTCCGACTACAACGTGAACAAACTACCGTCTCCGAAGAACCGTACGTGCCCGAACCGTCAAGCACCTTCTCCGAGGATTTTGCCAAGTACCATGACATGACGATCCTCGAACGCGTCAAGTACCACTACCGTCAAGTACCTCTTCGCAAGACCAAGTTCCTCTACGACATGTGTACGACTACCGCCGCCGTGATTTTTGACAAGACGTCGTGAGCCTCTACTTCCACTACGACCCGTGTACCACTACTTCCTTCGACGAACTCGAACCGCTCCGAGTATGCACCCCTTCGAAGGTATAACCGCCGAGACGATGACCCGTGGACCGAATGCATATGTTGTATGAAATGCTCGTGTTTGCTCCGTGTCGGAGTTGTTCGGTGCACGTTGCCCCTCTTTCTCCTTGCCACCGACATGTGGGAACCCGGTAATTGGGAGCACCCCACCATCCTTGCATGACACGCTCCCATCACTTCCTTTTGCACCGGTATCCCCGTGGGCTACCGGAGAACCGATATGTTGTCGAGGCATCATTTTCGGATTCGTCGTCGTGGCACCCTTTTCCTTTCCACCACGATGTCAAATGCTTCATAATAATGCTCTTGTCAAGTTTTAATAAAAATTGCACAAACTTGTTCATGTCATCTGCATCATGATAACAACTATTAAAATATTTAAATTGTTATTGCATTAAATTACTAAGGCATATGGGGATTTACCAGATTTGTTGTTTGTTATATCCGGCCCCATTTAAATTGTTTAAATGGTATAGTTTTGTTATGTTTCACCTCTTGCCATGTTAACCAACATTTAATATTGTTGAGTACTTAAACGGGAGAGAACTAAATATTGATGTGGTGTTTTGTCAATATGCATCCCGATGCATATTGAGCTCCACTTAATTTGTAGGATTGCTTGTGCACTTTGCCATGACATGTATCATTAAACCGGACATGCATCATACTTGTTTGTGCATCATGCCATGATTTTGTGGTGGTTGTTTACTATGTTGTTTGCTTCTTTCCGGTGTTGCTTCTTCGGGTTGGTTCCGTTAACGTCGAGTTTGTGAGGACCCGTTCGACTACGTCCGTTTGTCTTCTTCATGGACCCGTTCTTCTTCCTTGCGGGATTTCAGGCAAGATGATCATACCCTTGAAATCACTACTATCTTTGCTATGCTAGTTTGCTCGCTCTCGCTATGCCAATGCTACGATGCCTACCATTTGCTTGTCAGCCTCCCAAATTGCCATGTTAAACCTCTAACCCACCTTGTCCTAGCAAACCGTTGATTGGCTATGTTACCGCTTCGCTCAGCCCCTCTTATAGCGTTGTTAGTTGCAGGTGAAGATTGAAGTTGTTTCTTGTTGGAACATGGAGATGTTGTTCCTTGTGGGAACATGTTTACTTGTTGGGATATCACAATATATCTTATTTAATTAATGCATCTATATACTTGGTAAAGGGTGGAAGGCTCGGCCTTATGCCTGGTGTTTTGTTCCACTCCTGCCGCCCTAGTTTCCGTCATATCGGTGTTATGTTCCCGGATTTTGCGTCCCTTACGCGGTTGGGCTATAATGGGAACCCCTTGACAGTTCGCCTTAAGTAAAGCTTTTCCAGCAATGCCCAACATTGGTTTTACCATTTGCCACCTAGCCTTTTTTCCCTTGGGAGTCGCGCATCCCGAGGGTCATCTTATTTTAACCCCCCCGGGCCAGTGCTTGTCTAAGCGTTGGTCCAAACTAGAGCCCCTTGCAGCGCCACCTCGGGGAAACTCGAGGGCTGGTTTTAGTTGTACGGATTGCTTATCCGGTGTTGCCCTGAGAACGAGATATGTGCAGCTCCTATCAGGATGTCGGCACATCGGGCGGTGTTGCTGGTTTAGTTTTACCCTGTCGAAATGTCTTGTTGTACCGGGATACCGAGTCTGATCGGAACGTCTCGGGTGGAGGTCTATTCCTTCGTTGACCGTGAGAGCTTGTGATGGGCTAAGTTGGGACACCCCTGCAGGGATTCGAACTTTCGAAAGCCGTGCCCGCGGTTATGGGCAGATGGGAATTTGTTAACGTCCGGTTGTAGAAAACCTGAACTTGACCTTAATTAAAATGAATCAACAGCGTGTGTAACCGTGATGGTCTCTTTCCGGCGGAGTCCGGGAAGTGAACACGGTTGTTGGAGTTATGCTTGCCGTAGGTAGTCCAGGATCACTTCTTGATCATACTTTTATCGACCGTGCTTTGCCTTCTCTTCTCGCTCTCATTTGCGTATGTTAGCCACCATATATGCTAGTCGCTTGCTGCAGCTCCACCTCATACCTTTTACCTTACCCATAAGCTTAAATAGTCTTGATCGCGAGGGTGCGAGATTGCTGAGTCCCTGTGGCTCACAGATACTTCCAAAACCAGTTTGCAGGTGCCGTTGAGACCGTGCAGATGACGCAACCAAGCTCAGGAGGAGCTCGTTGAAGATCTTGTCCTTTATGTTGTTTCGTTTCCAGTTGATCAGTAGTGGGGCCCAGTTGGGGTCGATCGGGGACCTTTGTCGCATTTGGGGTTCTTCTTTATTTTGGTTCCGTAGTCGGACCATGAGTGTATTTGGTTGATGTAATGTTTATTCGTGTAATTGTGTGAAGTGGCGAGTGTAAGCCAACTATGTAATCTCTTTCCCTTATTATATTACATGGGTTGTGTGAAGATTACCTCACTTGCGACATATGCCTTCAATGCGATTATGCCTCTAAGTCGTGCCTCGACACGTGGGAGATATAGTCGCATCGAGGGACACTCATCACTTTACTCCCAATTCTATTGTGTATCTTGCTGCTTTCGTTTCCTTGTGTGAAAACTTCTTGGGTTGCCGCCCCCATTGGGGACTCTTCAAGCACATCTTCACTTGCCGCTCTCAGTCGGTCAAGAAGGCCAAGTCGAGTGACGAACGGACGCAGGTGATCCAGCTGTGCGGGGGCCTGGCGATCCAGATGAGGGGAAAAAGTTCCTTTCCGTCTATCACTTTTCCCGAGTCAGTCCGTGGGTGGCAGTCGACTTGGTTTTACTGTAAAACCAGGGCTACTCCCGGTGGGAGTAGGACTCCTCCTGGCGCCCTCTCCTGGCGGCCGCACCTCCTCCCTTGCTCCTTTATATATGGGGGCAGGGGGCACCCTAGAGACACAACAATTGATCATTGATCTCTTAGCCGTGTGCGGTGCCCCCCTCCACGTCATCGAAAATTCTCGTCCGGTTAATATTTTACTGTTCTTTAGCAGAGGACCATATAGTTAGGCGAAAGCCCCCAGATAGCCGAGACCGACTGTGTTCTCCCGCCTTTTTCTTTGAATTAGCAGAGCAGTAGCAATACACCGATAGTCCTTCTTACTCGCACGCGGATGACGCCGAGAGTGAGCAAATGAGCGCCGGAACTTTCAGTCACCCGACACTGTTTGTCTGGATCCCGAGTCCTGGGATCGTCATCGAGTCTCTGACGTGTGCGCCCGATAAGCGTCTGTACAGCTTTCCGCTGCCCAGGTGTGACTAGGCATGGCCAGCTGTTGGAGTACTGTCTTCCTTGCGGAGTGCAGGCTTGAATCTGCGAACACGCTTGTGCACGGGCTCGATGACGTCCACCCGAGAACTTAGCTCCATCTCATACTTCGTTGTCTCGAAAGACACTCACTCGATTCACCCAGAGGAAGGTCACTGACGAGATGTTCGCGCTAAGGGTGGCTTCGTAATATAATCACGACTGTGCAGCCAATAGCGATCCCCCCCGGAGAGCCAGGAGGGTAATACTCAAGACATCACACCTCTCTGACTCCTCTTGGCCAATTTGATTTGTAACGTGTGAAGAACAAATATGCTAGAGCGTAGATACACTAAAATTTATGTATTCTTTATTTCTTTTCCTGTACTGTTGGATCTTGCTTTCTTTATTTGTTTCTCTTGGATCAGTTACTCTCTGAATAACTACGCTTTTATTTCTGTTTATTTGTTCACTTCTATGCTCAGCTTATAATGAAACCTTAGTCGGACACCAATATGAAATACCATAGGGAGCAAATACGGTAGCATACGCAAAAGAAGGATGAGCGGTCTACTGGAGTAAGGTGGCGAATAAGTGGCGAACCGAGATGAACTAGCTCGATAGAGAGTCAAGTGGAAGGTTATGTTCTCGACCTGACCAATTAAACATATGAGTTGTTGATTTGATGTAACGGAGCAGGAGGGGATGACGGTCGACATGCATTAGTTGACACATGACTCCCATGGATTGACTGTGAAACCGCTTAGCAATGTGAGCGTGAGGACCAAGAATTCAGACCTCCCCAGCTCGGAACGGCGATCCAGCTTTACACACGACCGACCGTTTAGCTGCTACTGTGCTATTGCTTTCTTCCCATGACTATATACATGTTCCATGACTATTGAGATTATGCAACTCCGTTTACGCGGGGAACATGGGGAAACTATATTGAGGGTGGCTGACTGTCCCTAAGCGTCGTCTGGACCGAGTTACTGGTCGAAGGTGATTATAACAGGCCAGTCAGCGTAGATCGTGTCCTCCAAAGCTTAGACCTTGGAGCGCCGACAGGAAGAAAAGCCTCCCAGATGCATCCGGCGTATTTCTAGAACTGCATTTGTCACTTACGCCCGTCTTTCAGGGACCGCTATCTCTGCGCTCACGCGTCTTCCCTGCCCAAGATGAAGAACAACTTCCCCACCGTTTCTCATAGTACACATCACATATCCTTGCCAGTCATCCACGTACTAATATGTTTAGTTGATAGATAGGATGGAATAGTATTTATCCCGTACAATGGTTAAGAGATTCCTTGTCGAACTTACGGACCCTTGTGCGACTAATGATAGCCTGACGACTTTCGAAATTCGCGGTAGACTAGCATGATACTGACCAATGCTCGGAGATGAATCATGCCACCGACATCAGAGGAACTCTGCGGGCAAGAAATGATCATAGAATCCGAAACGCATTTACCTCGTACACACCGAGTTACGATTAACTGAAGGCGCTTATGTGCTATTGCCTGATGTCGACTGACAGACCTGTGACTACTAATTACCGATAATCAGTCTCTATTGGTTCCGCGAGTTTCTATTGTTCCTGTGAGAACGCGTCCTGTCTCTATTGTCATTGAGTCACTCCCTTCTGACATTTCCATGCGACGCTGGCGGAGGGTCCACCCACGCCTTAAGTTGGTATCCGGCTCAGCGAGCAATGATATAATTATAGGAGTTATGCATTTTGAGAGGCGCCTGGAAAACCCCACAAACTACTCCGGCGGTCTAACGGAGATGCTCAGTCGGGAGGTGGTGTGTACCACTATTCGGATTTGATCTGATCATGATGCATAACAGCGGCGTCTCTCATACCTAAACCTAGTCGTTCGACGCGCCCGAGTAAGAATTGATATATTGAAGTCTAATTTGGATATCCCGGAAGTGTCTTGTGCCCGCTGGTGACGACGTCCGAACTCACAAAGGTTACTCCGCCTTTACCGCGCTGTTTTGCCACACACCACGCCCTAGGACCAAGTGTGGGGTGTACCCGGCTAAGGAGAGGCTATAGTTTACGCCGGCCACCCGCCCGCGGAGCCATATGGGGCGTCCTTGATGGAAAGGAGAGCAGGGCGTCCACAAGTGTTCGTGCGTAGACGCTATCCCTCTCCCCTAGTCCTAATTGGATAGTAGTAGAGCAGCGTGGGCGCCGATTTTCAGCTCTCCACACGTCTCTACCTGTTTCCCACGCCCCTCTAGGTCGAGATTCATCCATTAGTCTAATTATAGATATGTGGAGGTAGTCTACATTCCCCTGAAAGAGATCTCTTTATGTTCGAAAGCATTCCTCTGCCTCCTCTATTCCGTTGGCCTGCCACCTCCCCCCTCGCCCCTTTGCGCTCCCCATTTAATATCTTTTTGACGATGATAGCGTGACACGCTAAAGGGGCAAGCCAACATGCACCTTAGTAAGTCCCCCATATACTGGAGGCAGAGCAACATACATGTTCCTATGACTATGAGATTATGCAACTCCCGTTTACCGGAGGAACACTTTGGATGCTACCAAACGTCACAACGTAACTGGGTGATTATAAAGGAGCATTACAGGTGTCTCCAAAGGTAGATGTTGGGTTGGCGTATTTCGAGATTAGGATTTGTCACTCCAATTGTCGGAGAGGTATCTCTGGGCCCTCTCGGTAATACACATCACATAAGACTTGCAAGCATTACAACTAATATGTTAGTTGTGAGATGATGTATTACAGAATGAGTAAAGAGACTTGCCGGTAACGAGATTGAACTAGGTATTGGATACCGACGATCGAATCTCGGGCAAGTAACATACCGATGACAAAGGGAACAACGTATGTTGTTATGCGGTCTGACCGATAAAGATCTTCATAGAATATGTAGGAGCCAATATGGGCATCCAGGTCCCGCTATTGGTTATTGACCGGAGACGTGTCTCGGTCATGTCTACATTGTTCTCGAACCCGTAGGGTCCGCACGCTTAAGGTTACGATGACAGTTACATTATGAGTTTATGCATTTTGATGTACCGAAGGTTGTTTGGAGTCCCGGATGTGATCACGGACATGACGAGGAGTCTCGAAATGGTCGAGACGTAAAGATTGATATATTGGAAGCCTATTTTTGGACATCAGAAGTGTTCCGGGTGAAATCGGGATTTTACCGGGTTACCGGGAGGTTACCGGAACCCCCCGGGAGCCATATGGGCCTTCATGGGCCTTAGTGGAAAGGAGAAAGGGGGCAGCCCAAGGTGGCTGCGCTACTTACCCCTCCCCTAGTCCTATTAGGACTAGGAGAAGGTGGCCGGCCCCCCTCTCTCTCTTTCCCCCCTTGGGGAATCCTAGTTGGAATAGGATTGGGGGGGGGAGTCCTACTCTCGGAAGGAGTAGGACTCCTCCTGCGCCCTCTCCCTGGCCGGCGCCCCCCTCCCCCTTGGCTCCTTTATATACTGAGGTAGAGGCACCCTAGAACACACAAGTTGATCCACGTGATCTATTCCTTAGCCGTGTGCGGTGCCCCCAGCCACCATATACCTCGATAATACTGTAGCGGAGTTTAGGCGAAGCCCTGCTGCTGTAGTTCATCAAGATCGTCACCACGTCGTCGTGCTGACGGAACTCTTCCCCGACACTTTGCTGGATCAGAGTCCGGGGATCGTCATCGAGCTGAACGTGTGCTCGAACTCGGAGGTGCCGTAGTTTCGGTGCTTGATCGGTTGGATCGTGAAGACGTACGACTACTTCCTCTACGCCGTGTCATCGCTTCCGCAGTCGGTCTGCGTTGGGTACGTAGACAACACTCTCCCCCTCGTTGCTATGCATCACATGATCTTGCGTGTGCGTTGGAATTTTTTTGAAATTACTACGAAACCCAACAGTGGCATCCGAGCCAGGTTATTTATGTTGATGTTATATGCACGAGTAGAACACAAGTGAGTTGTGGACGATACAAGTCATACTGCCTACCAGCATGTCATACTTTGGTTCGGCGGTACTGTTGGACGAGACGACCCGGACCAACCTTACGCGTACGCTTACGCGAGACCGGTTCCCTCGACGTGCTTTGCACAGAGATGGCTTGCGGGCGACTGTCTCTCCAACTTTAGTTGAACCAAGTATGGCTACGCCCGGTCCTTGCGAAGGTTAAAACGGAGTCTATTTGACAAACTATTGTTGTGGTTTTGATGCGTAGGTGAGATTGGTTCTTGCTTAAGCCCATAGCAGCCACGTAAAACTTGCAACAACAAAGTAGAGGACGCCTAACTTGTTTTTGCAGGGCATGTTGTGATGTGATATGGTCAAGGCATGATGCTGAATTTTATTGTATGAGATGATCATGTTTTGTAACCGAGTTATCGGCAACTGTCAGGAGCCATATGATTGTCGCTTTATTGTATGCAATGAAATCGCGATGTAATGCTTTACTTTATTACTAAGCGGTAGTGATAGTCGTGGAAGCATAAGATTGGCGAGACGACAACGATGCTACGATGGAGATCAAGGTGTCGCGCCGGTGACGATGGTGATCATAACGGTGCTTCGGAGATGGAGATCACAAGCACAAGATGATGATGGCCATATCATATCACTTATATTGATTGCATGTGATGTTTATCCTTTTTATGCATCTTATCTTGCTTTGATTGACGGTAGCATTATAAGATGATCTCTCACTAAATTATCAAGATGTGTTCTCCCTGAGTATGGACCGTTGCCAAAGTTCGTCGTGCCCAGACACCACGTGATGATCGGGTGTGATAAGCTCTACGTCCATCTACAACGGGTGCAAGCCAGTTTTGCACACGCAGAATACTCAGGTTAAACTTGACGAGCCTAGCATATGCAGATATGGCCTCGGAACACAGAGACCGAAAGGTCGAGCGTGAATCATATAGTAGATATGATCAACATAACGATGTTCACCATTGAAAACTACTCCATCTCACGTGATGATCGGTTATGGTTTAGTTGATTTGGATCACGTAATCACTTAGAAGATTAGAGGGATGTCTATCTAAGTGTGAGTTCTTAAGTAATTTGATTAATTGAACTTAAACTTATCATGAACTTAGTACCTGATAGTATCTTGCTTGTTTATGTTGATTGTAGATAGATGGCTCGTGCTGTTGTTCCGTTGAATTTTAATGCGTTCCTTGAGAAAGCAAAGTTGAAAGATGATGGTAGCAATTACACGGACTGGGTCCGTAACTTGAGGATTATCCTCATTGCTGCACAGAAGAATTACGTCCTGGAAGCACCGCTGGGTGCCAGGCCTGCTGCTGGAGCAACACCAGATGTTATGAACGTCTGGCAGAGCAAAGCTGATGACTACTCGATAGTCCAGTGTGCCATGCTTTACGGCTTAGAATCGGGACTTCAACGACGTTTTGAACGTCATGGAGCATATGTGATGTTCCAGGAGTTGAAGTTAATATTTCAAGCAAATGCCCGAATTGAGAGGTATGAAGTCTCCAATAAGTTCTATAGCTGCAAGATGGAGGAGAACAGTTCTGTTAGTGAGCATATACTCAAAATGTCTGGGTATAATAATCACTTGATTCAATTGGGAGTTAATCTTCCGGATGATTGCGTCATTGACAGAATTCTCCAATAACTGCCACCAAGCTACGAGAGCTTCGTGATGAACTATAATATGCAAGGGATGAACAAGACTATTCCCGAGCTCTTCGCAATGCTGAAAGCTGCGGAGGTAGAAATCAAAAAGGAGCATCAAGTGTTGATGGTTAACAAAGCCACTAGTTTCAAGAAAAAGGGCAAAGGGAAGAAGAAGGGGAACTTCAAGAAGAACGGCAAACAAGTTGCTGCTCAGGAGAAGAAACCCAAGTCTGGACCTAAGCCTGAAACTGAGTGCTTCTACTGCAAGCAGACTGGTCACTGGAAGCGGAACTGCCCCAAGTATTTGGCGGATAAGAGGGATGGCAAGGTGAACAAAGGTATATGTGATATACATGTTATTGATGTGTACCTTACTAGAGCTCGCAGTAGCACCTGGGTATTTGATACTGGTTCTGTTGCTAATATTTGCAACTCGAAACAGGGACTACGGAATAAGCGGGCACTGGCAAAGGACAAGGTGACGATGCGCGTGGGAAACGGTTCCAAAGTCGATGTGATCGCGGTCGGCACGCTACCTCTACATCTACCTTCGGGATTAATATTAGACCTAAATAATTGTTATTTGGTGCCAGCGTTGAGCATGAACATTATTCTGGATCTTGTTTAATGCGAGACAGTTATTCATTTAAA
Source organism: Triticum urartu (assembly GCF_003073215.2). Taxonomy (NCBI): domain Eukaryota; kingdom Viridiplantae; phylum Streptophyta; class Magnoliopsida; order Poales; family Poaceae; genus Triticum; species Triticum urartu. The sequence goes on from NC_053027.1 coordinate 569,973,631, forward strand.
TCAGGGAATAATGGTTGTTCTATTTATATGAGTAATATCTTTTATGGTCATGCACCCTTGAAGAGTGGTCTATTCTTATTGAATCTCGATAGTAGTAATACACATATTCATAATGTTGAAGCCAAAAGATGCAGAGTTGATAATGAAAGTGCAACTTATTTGTGGCACTGTCGTTTAGGTCATATCGGTATAAAGCGCATGAAGAAACTCCATACTGATGGACTTTTGGAACCACTTGATTATGAATCACTTGGTACTTGTGAACCGTGCCTCATGGGCAAGATGACTAAAACACCGTTCTCCGGTACTATGGAGAGAGCAACAGATTTGTTGGAAATCATACATACCGATGTATGTGGTCCGATGAATATTGAGGCTCGTGGCGGATATCGTTATTTTCTCACCTTCACAGATGGTTTAAGCAGATATGGGTATATCTACTTAATGAAACATAAGTCTGAAACATTTGAAAAGTTCAAAGAATTTCAGAGTGAAGTTGAAAATCATCGTAACAGGAAAATAAAGTTTCTACGATCTGATCGTGGAGGAGAATATTTGAGTTACGAGTTTGGTGTACATTTGAAAAACTGTGGAATAGTTTCGCAACTCACGCCACCCGGAACACCACAGCGTAATGGTGTGTCCGAACGTCGTAATCGTACTTTACTAGATATGGTGCGATCTATGATGTCTCTTACTGATTTACCGCTATCGTTTTGGGGTTATGCTTTAGAGACGGCCGCATTCACGTTAAATAGGGCACCATCAAAATCCGTTGAGACGACGCCTTATGAACTGTGGTTTGGCAAGAAACCAAAGTTGTCATTTCTTAAAGTTTGGGGCTGCGATGCTTATGTGAAAAAGCTTCAACCTGATAAGCTCGAACCCAAATCGGAGAAATGTGTCTTCATAGGATACCCAAAGGAGACTGTTGGGTACACCTTCTATCACAGATCCGAAGGCAAGACATTCGCTGCTAAGAATGGATCCTTTCTAGAGAAGGAGTTTCTCTCGAAAGAAGTGAGCGGGAGGAAAGTAGAACTTGATGAGGTAACTGTACCTGCTCCCTTACTGGAAAGTAGTTCATCACAGAAAACTATTTCAGTGACAGCTACACCAGTTAGTGAGGAAGCCAATGATAATGATCATGAAACTTCAGATCAAGATACTACTGAACCTCGTAGATCAACCAGAGTAAGATCCGCACCAGAGTGGTACGGTAATCCTGTTCTGGAAGTCATGATACTAGATCATGATGAACCTACGAACTATGAAGAAGCGATGGTGAGCCCAGATTCCGCAAAATGGCTTGAAGCCATGAAATCTGAGATGGGATCCATGTATGAGAACAAAGTATGGACTTTGGTTGACTTGCTCGATGATCGGCAAGCAATTGAGAATAAATGGATCTTCAAGAAGAAGACTGACGCTGATGGTAATGTTACTGTCTACAAAGCTCGACTTGTCGCAAAAGGTTTTCGGCAAGTTCAAGGGATTGACTACGATGAGACCTTCTCACCCGTAGCGATGCTTAAGTCCGTCCGAATCATGTTAGCGATTGCCGCATTTTATGATTATGAAATTTGGCAGATGGATGTCAAAACTGCATTCCTGAATGGATTTCTGGAAGAAGAGTTGTATATGATGCAACCGGAAGGTTTTGTCAATCCAAAGGGAGCTAACAAAGTGTGCAAGCTCCAACGATCAATTTATGGACTGGTGCAAGCCTCTCGGAGTTGGAATAAACGTTTCGATAGTGTGATCAAAGCATTTGGTTTTATACAGACTTTCGGAGAAGCCTGTATTTACAAGAAAGTGAGTGGGAGCTCTGTAGCATTTCTGATATTATATGTGGATGACATATTGCTGATTGGAAATGATATAGAATTTCTGGATAGCATAAAGGGATACTTGAATAAAAGTTTTTCGATGAAAGACCTCGGTGAAGCTGCTTACATATTAGGCATTAAGATCTATAGAGATAGATCAAGACGCTTAATTGGACTTTCACAAAGCACATACCTTGACAAGATTTTGAAGAAATTCAAAATGGATCAAGCAAAGAAAGGATTCTTGCCTGTGTTACAAGGTGTGAAGTTGAGTAAGACTCAATGCCCGACCACTGCAGAAGATAGAGAGAATATGAAAGATGTTCCCTATGCATCAGCCATAGGCTCTATCATGTATGCAATGCTGTGTACCAGACCTGATGTGTGCCTTGCTATAAGTTTAGCAGGGAGGTACCAAAGTAATCCAGGAGTGGATCACTGGACAGCGGTCAAGAACATCCTGAAATACCTGAAAAGGACTAAGGATATGTTTCTCGTATATGGAGGTGACAAAGAGCTCACCGTAAGAGGTTACGTTGATGCAAGCTTTGACACTGATCCGGACGATTCTAAATCGCAAACCGGATACGTGTTTACATTAAACGGTGGAGCTGTCAGTTGGTGCAGTTCTAAACAAAGCGTCGTAGCGGGATCTACATGTGAAGCGGAGTACATAGCTGCTTCGGAAGCAGCGAACGAAGGAGTCTGGATGAAGGAGTTCATATCCGATCTAGGTGTCATACCTAATGCATCGGGTCCAATGAAAATCTTTTGTGACAATACTGGTGCAATTGCCTTAGCAAAGGAATCCAGATTTCACAAAAGGACCAAACACATCAAGAGACGCTTCAACTCCATCCGGGATCTAGTCCAGGTGGGAGACATAGAGATTTGCAAGATACATACGGATCTGAATGTTGCAGACCCGTTGACTAAGCCTCTTCCACGAGCAAAACATGATCAGCACCAAAGCTCCATGGGTGTTAGATTCATTACAGTGTAATCTAGATTATTGACTGTAGTGCAAGTGGGAGACTGAAGGAATGAAGGAAATATGCCCTAGAGGCAATAATAAAGTTATTATTTATTTCCTTATATCATGATAAATGTTTATTATTCATGCTAGAATTGTATTAACCGGAAACATAATACATGTGTGAATACATAGACAAACAAAGTGTCACTAGTATGCCTCTACTTGACTAGCTCGTTAATCAAAGATGGTTATGTTTCCTAACCATGAACAAGAGTTGTTATTTGATTAACGGGATCACATCATTAGTGAATGATCTGATTGACATGACCCATTCCATTAGCTTAGCACCCGATCGTTTAGTATGTTGCTCTTGCTTTCTTCATGACTTATACATGTTCCTATGACTATGAGATTATGCAACTCCCGTTTGCCGGAGGAACACTTTGTGTGCTACCAAACGTCACAACGTAACTGGGTGATTATAAAGGCTCTACAGGTGTCTCCAAGGTACATGTTGGGTTGGCGTATTTCGAGATTAGGATTTTCACTCCGATTGTCGGAGAGGTATCTCTGGGCCCTCTCGGTAATGCACATCACATAAGCCTTGCAAGCATTACAACTAATGAGTTAGTTGGGATGATGTATTACGGAACGAGTAAAGAGACTTGCCGGTAACGAGATTGAACTAGGTATTGAGATACCGACGATCGAATCTCGGGCAAGTAACATACCGATGAAAAAGGGAACAACGTATGTTGTTATGCGGTCTGACCGATAAAGATCTTCGTAGAATATGTAGGAGCCAATATGGGCATCCAGGTCCCGCTATTGGTTATTGACCGGAACGTGTCTCGGTCATGTCTACATTGTTCTCGAACCCGTAGGGTCCGCACGCTTAAGGTTACGATGACAGTTATGACAGTTACATTATGAGTTTATGCATTTTGATGTACCGAAGGTTGTTCGGAGTCCCGGATGTGATCACGGACATGACGGGGAGTCTCGAAATGGTCGAGACGTAAAGATTGATATATTGGAAGCCTATGTTTGGACATCGGAAGTGTTCCGGGTGAAATCGGGATTTTACCGGGTTACCGGGAGGTTACCGGAACCCCCCGGGAGCCATATGGGCCTTCATGGGCCTTAGTGGAAAGGAGAAAGGGGCAGCCCAAGGTGGCTGCACTACTTACCCCTCCCCTAGTCCTATTAGGACTAGGAGAAGGTGGCCGGCCCCCCTCTCTCTCTTTCCCCCCCTTGGGGAATCCTAGTTGGAATAGGATTGGGGGGGAGTCCTACTCCCGGAAGGAGTAGGACTCCTCCTGCGCCCTCTCCCTGGCCGGCGCCCCCTCCCCCCTTGGCTCCTTTATATACTGAGGTAGAGGCGCCCTAGAACACATAAGTTGATCCACGTGATCTATTCCTTAGCCGTGTGCGGTGCCCCCTGCCACCATATACCTCGATAATACTGTAGCGGAGTTTAGGCGAAGCCCTGCTGCTGTAGTTCATCAAGATCGTCACCACGCCGTCGTGCTGACGGAACTCTTCCCCGACACTTTGCTGGATCGGAGTCCGGGGATCGTCATCGAGCTGAACGTGTGCTCGAACTCGGAGGTGCCGTAGTTTCGGTGCTTGATCGGTTGGATCGTGAAGACGTACGACTACTTCCTCTACGTCGTGTCATCGCTTCCGCAGTCGTTCTGCGTTGGGTACGTAGACAACACTCTCCCCCTCGTTGCTATGCATCACATGATCTTGCGTGTGCGTAGGAAATTTTTTGAAATTACTACGAAACCCAACATGGTGACCATAGGTCCCCAGGTGGATATCATTGAGGAATACTCGACCTTCTTCAGGTGTTATGCATTTCTAGCAAACTCCAGTCACACTTTCCCTGAACAACTGTCCTCTTATCACAGTGAAGGCCTTAGATCGACGGACGGTCGAGCCTCTTCTTCATCTTCTGGGAGTTCTCTTCTAAGAATGTATGCGATATATGGTACTGTCCAATCGGGGGTGACGACCAAAACTTCCATGATCAAGTCGACCACGGCTGGAATCTCGATTTTAGTCGGATCGGTGGCACTCTACGGCTGTGGGGGCTCTTCAGTGAAGGGATCTTCTTGAACTAGAGGTGCATGAATATGCTCCAGGAACACATTACTGGGAATGGCGTCTCTCTTGGAGCCTATCTTTGCCAGATCATCGGCTGCTTGATTTTTCAGTCGGGGGATGTGATGGAGCTCTAACCCCTCGAACCTCTTTTCCAACTTTCTTACTGCATTACAATAACCACTCATGGCTGGGCTTCTGACGTCCCACTCCTTCATCACCTGATTGGCCACTAAATCTGAGTCGCCATACACCATGAGGCGACGGACGCCGAGTGAAATGGCCATACGCAACCCATTTAGAAGTGCCTCGTATTCAGTCTCATTGTTGGAGGAGTCAAAGTGAATCTATAGAACATAACTGAGTTTGCCGCCACGGGGGGAGACCAACACCACTCCAGCACCGGAACCATTCAGCATCTTGGACCCATCGAAGAACATGGTCCAATGCTCCCAGTGAATTTGGGCTGGAAGTTGCTGTTCGTTCCACTCGGTGAGGAAATCAGCTATTGCTTGAGACTTAATAGCCTTTTTGCTTCAAACTTGATATCCAGGGGAAGGAGTTCAATCGCCCACTTTGCCACTCGACCAGTTGCGTCTCTGTTGTTCAGAATGTCCGATAATGGAGCGTCGCTGATGACTGTAATGGAATGATCAGAGAAATAGTGTGCAACCTTCTTTGTGGTCATGTAAATTCCACAAACAAGCTTCTGATAATGGGGATATCTTTGCTTTGATGGAGTCAGGACTTCGGAAACGTAATATACTGGGCGCTGAACTTTATAAGTTTTTCCTTCTTCTTCCCGCTCGACTGTGAGTACTGTACTAACAACTTGTCCAGTGGCTGCAATGTAAAGCAGTAAAGGTTCTTTGCAGATTGGTGCAGCAAGCACCAGCTGGGTGGAAAGCAGGGCTTTGAGCTCTACAAATGTTGCATCAGCTTCGGGAGTCCACTCGAACTTATCAGACTTCTTCATCAGTCGCTAAAGAGGCAGTGCCTTTTCACCGAGACGAGAAATGGATCGACTCAGAGCGGCCAAACAACCAGTAAGCTTTTGGACATCGTGCACACGCACAGGGCGTTTCATCTGAAGAATGGCACCAACTTTCTCTGGATTAGCGTCGATCCCTCGTTCGGAAACGAGGAAACCGAGTAACTTTCCGCCAGGAACTCCGAATGTGCACTTTGATGGATTAAGCTTGATATCATACCTTCTGAGGTTGGCAAAGGTTTCGGCAAGGTCGGCCAGCGGGTCGGAACCTTTACGTGACTTGACTACAATGTCATCCATGTATGCTTCCACATTCCAACTGATTTGAGTGAGCAGACACTTCTGGATCATCCTCATGAATATGGCTCCGGCGTTCTTCAGGCCGAATGGCATAGTGACATAACAGAAACATCCGAATGGGGTGATGAAAGCCGTTTTTATCTCATCGGGTCCATACAATCGGATCTGATGGTACCCGGAATAGGCGTCCAAGAAGGACAAACACTCACACCCCGCAGTAGAGTCGACAATTTGGTCGATGCGGGGAAGAGGAGAATGATCTTTCGGGCAGGCTCGATTGATATGCTTGAAGTCAATGCACATGCGAAGTGAATCATCCTTCTTAGGAACCATGACAACATTGGCGAGCCACTCGGAGTGGTAAATCTCTCGGATGAACTCAGCTGCCAGGAGTCGAGCCACTTCTTCGCCAATTGCTTTTCTCTTCTGGATGGCAGACCGTCGAAGATGTTCCTTGACTGGTTTTACTTTAGGGTCGACTCGCAAATGATGCTCAGTCAGTCCCCTGGGTACACCCGGCATGTTAGAAGGTTTCCATGCAAAGATGTCTCAGTTCTCACGGAGGAACTGGATGAGCGCTTCTTCCTATTTGCTGTCGAGTGTTGACGAGATATGGGTCGGAGCAGCATTGGGGTCGGTCGGGTGGATATGAATTGGCTTCGTTTCCCCTGAAGACTGAAACGCGGACTCTGTGGCAGGCTTCTTGGCTCGCAGCAAGTCACTCGGATCTGCATTTTTCTGGTACTCTTGCAGTTCTACTACTGTCATCTGTGCATCGGGAATTTTTGAGCCCTTCTGGAAGCACTCTTCTGCCTTCTGCCGATTGTCGGTGACAGTGATTACTCCTTTGGGGCCAGGCATGTTCAATTTGAGATACACGTAACATGGTCGAGCCATAAAACGTGCATAAGCTGGTCTCCCCAGAATGGCATGGTAAGCACTCTTGAAATCCACTACCTCAAACATCAACTTTTCCTTGCGGTAGTTCTTGGAATCACCGAAAACCACATCAAGTGCGATCTGGCCGAGTGACTGAGCTTTCTTGCCAGGTATAACACCATGGAAACTCATGTTGCTTTCACTAAGTTTGGACATCGGAATGCCCATTCCCTTCAAGGTTTCAGCATAAAGGATATTCAAGCCACTGCCACCATCCATCAACACTTTAGTCAGTCGAGTGCCTTCGACTACTGGGTCGACCACCAGTGCTTGCCTCCCAGGGGTGGCTATATGCGCTGGGTGGTCCGACTGGTCGAATGTGATGGCAGTCTGGGACCACTTCAGATAACTGGGTGTTGCCGGAGCAACCATGTTCACCTCTCGGTTAATAACCTTCAACCGACTTTGCTTTCAACATCAGCAAAAATCATCAGTGTGGAATTGACATTGGGAAAAACGTCATCATCTTCTTCCCTATCCTCACCTCCATCCGACTCCTTTTCTTTTTCCTTAGGTTGTTTCTCTCGGAACTGCTGGATCAGGAAACGACATTGTCGAGTGGTGTGTTTAGGGTAAATGATGTTCCCCTCTTCATCTTTCTTGGTGTGAATATGGCACGGTAAATCCAACACATCATTCCCATCTTTATCCTTAACTTTTTTGGGAGCCCAAGGCCCTTTGGGCTTTCCTTTGAACTTTCCTTGGGCAACAGCTAAAGCTTCACCAGGAGCAGCTGGTTCAACTTTTCGCTTCTGTTTCTGACTGGAATTCCCTCCTCCCGTTTCTTGGGCGACTGTTTTGTGTTTGCCACTCCGGAGTCAGTCTTCCTCTTCACAATTGGCATATTTGGTAGCAATCTCCATCATCCGAGTCAGAGTCATATCTCCTGTCCGACCGAATTTTAGATTCAACTCCCGATACTTAACGCCTTCCTTGAAGGCAGAAATTGCTTGGTGATCTGACACATTCTCCACTGTATGGTGCAACATCATCCATCTCTGGCTATAAACCCTCAAAGTTTCATTCGGTTTCTGGACACAACACCGCAATTCTATCAACCCTGTCGGCCTTTTGCAAGTGCCTTCAAAGGTCCTAACAAACACTCGAGCAAGTTCCTCCCAACTATATATACTGCCAGGATCCAACTGATTCAACCACACTCTGGCAGAGCCCTCCAACATCAAGGGGAGGTGCTTCATGGCCACATCATCATTGCCACCACCAATCTGCACAGCCACTCGGTAATCTTCAAGCCAAGTGTCTGGCTTGGACTCGACGGTGAACTTGCTGACTCCAGTCGCCAACTTGAAGTTGGGAGGAATCACTGCTGCTCTGATGGCTCTGCTGAAACACTCGGGTTCTGAAATGTGTACCCTGCTGTGACACCCCCGATTTAATCGTACACTAATCGTACACGCAAACGTGTACGATCAAGATCAGGGACTCACGGGAAGATATCACAACACAACTCTACAAATAAAATAAGTCATACAAGCATCATATTACAAGCCAGGGGCCTCGAGGGCTCGAATACAAGAGCTCGATCATAGACGAGTCAGCGGAAGCAACAATATCTGAGTACAGACATAAGTTAAACAAGTTTGCCTTAAGAAGGCTAGCACAAACTGGGATACAGATCAAAAGAGGCGCAGGCCTCCTGCCTGGGATCCTCCTAACTACTCCTGGTCGTCGTCAGCGAGCATCACGTAGTAGTAGGCACCTCCGGTGTAGTAGGGGTCGTCGTCGACGGTGGCGTCTGGCTCCTGGGCTCCAACATCTGGTTGCGACAACCAGGTAGAAGGGATAGAGGGAAAGAAGGAGAAAGCAACCGTGAGTACTCATCCAAAGTACTCGCAAGCAAGGAGCTACACTACATATGCATGGGTAAATGTGTAAAGGGCCATATCGATGGACTGAACTGCAGAATGCCAGAATAAGAGGGGGATAACTAATCCTTTCGAAGACTACGCTTCTGGCAGCCTCCGTCTTGCAACATGTAGAAGAGAGTAGATTGAAGTCCTCCAAGTAGCATCGCATAGCATAATCCTAACCGATGATCCTCCCCTCGTCGCCCTGTGAGAGAGCGACCACCGTTTGTATCTGGCACTTGAAAGGGTGTGTTTTATTAAGTATCCGGTTCTAGTTGTCATAAGGTCAAGATACAACTCCAAGTCGTCCTGTTACCGAAGATCACGGCTATTCGAATAGATTAACTTCCCTGCAGGGGTGCACCACATACCCCAACACGCTCGATCCCATTTGGCCGGACACACTTTCCTGGGTCATGCCCGGCCTCGGAAGATCAACACGTCGCAGCCCCACCTAGGCACAACAGAGAGGTCAGCACGCCGGTCTAAACCTAAGCGCACAGGGGTCTGGGCCCAGCGCCCTTAGCACACCTGCACGTTGCGTACGCGGGCGGAAGCAGAACTAGCCCCCTTAATACAAGAGCAGGCTTACGTTCCAATCCGGCGCGCGCCACTCAGTCGCTGACGTCACGAAGGCTTCGGCTGATACCACGACGCCGGGATACCCATAACTACTCCCGCGTAGATGGTTAGTGCGTATAGACCAAATGGCCAAACTCAGATCAAATACCCAGATCTCGTTAAGCGTGTTAAGTATCCGCGAACGTCGACCAGGGCCAGGCCCACCTCTCTCCTAGGTGGTCGGAACCTGCCCTGTCGCTCCGCCTCAAAGATCCACTCGCGGGTGCTCCTCAAGCCGACTCGTCTTTAGTCACCACATGTATCATGTATAAAGTATATAGTATATACCCGTGATCAACTCCCGAGTGATCACGGCCCGATAGTATAGCATGGTAGACGGACAAGGATGTAGGGCCACTGATGAAAAACTAGCATCCTATACTAAGCATTAGGATTGCAGGTAAGGTAACAACAGTAGTAGCAAGGACAGGCTATGCATCAGTATAGGATTAACGGGAAGCAGTAACATGCTACACTACTCTAATGCAAGCAGTATAGAGAAGAGTAGGCGATATCTGGTGATCAAAGGGGGGGCTTGCCTGGTTGCTCTGGCAAGAGAGAGGGGTCGTCGGTGATGTAGTCGACCACAGGGGCATCAGCATCGTCACGGGGTCTACCGGAGAGAAGAGGGGGGGAGAAACAGTAAATACATAGCAAGCAAGTGCATAACAGGAGAACAAGCAGAGCTAGACGTGTTCTAACGCGATAGTAGGTGATACCGACGAAGGGGGAAAGCCTCCGGGAAAGTATTCCCGGTGTTTCGCGTTTTCGGACAGATGAACCGGAGGGGGAAAGTTGCGTGTTTGATATGTTAGGGGTGTGTGGTGGACGAACGGGCTGCGAAACCGGAATCGTCTCGTCGTTCTGAGCAACTTTCATGTTGAAAATATTTTAATCCGAGTTACAGATTAAAAGATATGATTTTCTAAAGATTTTATTAATTTCTAAGATTTAATTAATTATTTAATTAATTCGAAAATGATTTAATGACATCAGCATGATGTCATGCTGACATCAGCAGTCAACAGAGTTGACTTGGTCAACCTGACATGTGGGTCCAGGGGGGACCCACCTGTCATCCTCTAATTAGGTTAATTAGGGTTTAGGTTAATCTAATTACAGTTTAATTAAACTTAACTAGTTAATTAAATTAATTAAACCGGATTAATTAACTTAATTAATTTCTTAATTTCTTAATTAATAATTAATTTTATTAAATCATTTTTATTTTTATTAATTATATTTATTTTATTTTATTTTATTTTAATTCCTTTTCCTTTTTAAAAAAAACGTTATGGGGCGGGGCCCCCTAGTCAGTGCCCCGGGGGGGGGGCGGCTAGCGGGCACAGGGCATTGCGGCGCCCGACTGGGCGTTCGCCCAAATCGACGGGCGAGGAGGACCGGGGCATGGCCGGGCGGAGGGCGACGCCGTCCGGGGCAAGACGAGGCCGGCGCGGGCGGAGGCACGCCGGTCAGGGCGAGTGCGCGCGAGACGGAGAGACAGGGAGGGCCGGGGTCGAGGGCGCGGTCGGTGGTGCCGGTGCACGTGGCCGAGGCGACCAGGGGGGAAGGGCGCGGCGGCCGCGGCAGGGGAGCCGCACGGGGAAGCGGGGAGGGGCCGGGGGCGGGACGGCCCGGCGCTGGCGACGGTGGCGCCGGAGCGCGTCGAGCGGCGATGGCCGAGGCGACCTAGGGGGAGAGGAGGGCGAAGGGGGGAGCTCACGGGGGGGAGTAGGGCAACGGGGCAGTGGGCTCGGGGCGGTCGGGGAAGACCGGCAAGGAGGAGGACGAGGAGGCGTTCGGCGGCGACGGGGCGGTCCGGCGACGAGGGCGGCGGGCGACGAGGTCGGGGGGCGCGGCGCTGGAACGGCGGCCTCGGCACGGGGCGAGGAGGAGGCCGAGGCACGCGGGGCGATGGCGGCGTCCACGGAGACCTCAGGCAGCGGGCACGCCGGCGAGGTGGCCGTCGACGAGGCAGGCCGCGGCGGGGCGGCTCCGGCGGGGGTTCCGGGCGGCGGCGGGGCGCCTTTTCCCCCGATCCAGATCGGGGGGAGCGAGGGGGGCGAGCGGGGTGGGGCGAGTGGGGGTCTCGTCCCCGATCCGGATTGGATCGGGAGGGGGAAACGACGTGGGGGGGGGAGTGCGGGGGCGAGTGGATAGGGTTCGGGTGGGGGTGAGAGGATAAGGGAGGAGTGGGGGTCGGCTGGGCCGTGCGGGTGGGCCAGTTGGGCTGGCCTGGCTGTCAGCTGGGCCGGTTGGCCCAGTGGGGGTCCCTTTTCTTTTCTTTTGTTTTTACTTTTTATTTATTTTACCTTTTCTGTTTTAGTTTTGTTTCCTATTATTTTAGTTTTATTAAAATATACACGTAGCATTTAATTTAGTATTTCAACTTAGATCATAGTCACAAAAAGTCTAATCCGCAAATAAATTAGTTTGACATTTTATTAATTACAAAAGGTATTTAAATAATTGTTTTCACTATTGTTTTAATTGTTTTAGGGCCTTTAAACATTTTATCGAAGTTTGGTTTCTCCACCATAATTACCTATGTATTATTTGGTTCACTCCGAACATTTAACTTTTAATATTTGAAAACTTTTATTGTTTGCTCGATTTTGAATCTGAAATTCGAACTAGGTTCCGAACTAACGCGAGTTTATCCACAGTAACCGAGGTGACGTGGCATCATTAGTGGGGATTACTGTAGCTTAATTACCCGGGCATCACAATTCTCCTCCACTACAAGAAATCTCGTCCCGAGATTTAAGAGGGGAGTAAGGGGAAAGTTCTGGTTACGATATTCTAACGGATCTTCTCGAAGAAGTTAATTCCTTTCGTTGATGTCTTCAATCCTTTATTCCGATGCATCATGATAAACTTGTCATCATTTCTTCGGGAACTCCATCGTACTTACGAAAAGATAAGGGGCAGCTCACTACGACATAATGCTTTTGAGGGAAACAATCTGGGGTTAACCCATGAATTAGTATAAGATTATCTCTCGAGTTGAACATATGAAATACCTCAAGAGTAAGGTACGAAGGTACCATAATAGGCTCCAAGCGGATAGATAGTTGCTCGAAGCCTGAACCAGAGTGAGAAAGGGGTTCAGAGTAGCGAGAGTAAGTATTGCGTCTGATACCAGAATAGACCACTAGGACAGTGGCCCGTGGATTACATACGAGTCCACGCGCGAGGAATAACTTTGGGAATAGGGGGTGTACAGGACAGTCAGGTTTCGATCCTGTGGAACTGTGGGTTATGGGCCCACCATGTGGTTTTTTTTAATAGGAGCAGTGACATATTTCACGGTCATGATAGCAAGGCATGTCAGAGAGTACCAAGTCAGTTATGCCGGCATCAACGTTGGTACCAAGGGCAAGGGACGAAGAGAACCACTTTCCTGCTCATTGAACGAGGCGGACCAATAGGCAAGGTTCTCGTCCATCGGTGGCTACCGGAATGTCATCAACAATAGTAACAGGGTCTTACTGACAGAATTGCACACCGAGGAGTTTACATAAGCAGTAGAATATTGCTGCTTAGATCATATAGATCACAAGAAAGGTTCAAACAACCAATGGAAAGTAAAATATGATTATCATATTAAACAGAACAATGGAAAGGAAAATGTGTTTAAACACATATTTCAGGGATATATCCTTCCCAAGGACAAGCAGAGCATGATATCCGTGGCAGGATATAATGTAGAAAACTCTTTAGGTAAGGGGGGGGGAATCTCATGATATTACCCATACAACGGTGTTAGGATAAATGATAAATAAAATTTAGCATCGTGCTTCAAATGTTCCTGTTGAAAATCGGAGTACCATTGACATGCTTCGAGATAGCATTGACATGGTCTTCAGGTGAAGATCAGACTTTGGAAACACGAAGGATCCATCAGGAATAACTAGTAGAATAAGTCTTACAATTTCCTCATGGATGAACGGATAACCTTGCTGAAAAGAAATCTATAATGATAGGTCCTCCAGCCGAGGGGGGGTGCTAGGCATGACATCATGTTACCGGGTCATCAAAGGATCAACATCATAACTCTTGGAAAGTTGTCCCAACCATCATATCTGACGGAGATTCAGGTATGATTGGTGTCAGGATACCTCAGGCTCAGGATGCCTTAGAAGAAAGGTGCAACGCAAATTGACGGGATGACACTCTAAGATTCTCGGGAAATGAACTATGAAGTGATTTCCGTTAACAAGAGTTCATCATTAACCCAAGGAGAGGATGAGGAGATGGCTGACGGGCTCAGCGACAATTCATCGAGAATTCCAAACGGATGGATTTCCATAATAATGTGAGCAAGAAGATGACACTTGTCAATTCAAATGATATAATGTTGTATGCTCGAGGAAAACATACTCCATTAATCATTAGTTGAAAGGTGTGACCGTGACCTTAGGTAGCAAGATCACTGTTAGAGTGACGATTCAATATCCAATAGTCTAAGATCGAACTGTCGATCATTAACTTCAAAGCAATAGGGTTGCTAGAAGTACAGAACCCAAGCAGCATCGTCAGCATATTGGTATCCCGGTTAAAAAAACAACACGGGGACCAAGGAAGAATGGTGATGGTGAAAAGTATCATCTTACTGAGAATTTCTAAGAGGTGGAGCAATTCCCACGACATTCTTGACATAAAAGGTGGTAATTCTCCAAGGTAAAGAAGAACAATGCTGGGTAGCAAGGAACTCAAGGTATAACACCAAACACGAACAAGCTTGTGTTGGTGGGAAGGCAATAAAGGTCGATGATAACGCAGATCATCAAGGGCAAGGATGGTATTTCTCATCATGAACTCATTTGATATCCTGGAAGAGCTCATAAGATTGATGATGATCACAACACACTTTGTCGAGAGATTTCAAGATGTAATCGATCGGCGATGACATCAAGTCAAATGAATGGTGAAGCGAAAGGTTATTGGAACCACGGTTACGACACAAACTCGAACTCAAGCTTGTTGCTTAAGGTGAAAGGGTATGACGAGGATATAGCCAATCAGGCTAGGAATGACGTGATTGAGTTCAAACTCGTAAGTAATGAGGGTTACAAGAGTTGCTTAATCGCGATGCGGACTCGAGTCAGTTATCGGTGTCTTTGAGTGTTTAATAACTCAAAGCCCGTGAAAAAAAATTGGAACCAGTGGGAATGTAGCACTTGATGAAGAACTCATAAGATGTTATGCAGTTCCATGATAATCTCGAGATACCAGGGGGGTAATACTCGATGACAGACCAAAGTAGAGGTTGGACTGGGGGTATTGCTCTACAGAAGAACAAGTGCTTAATCTTGCACGAGAAATGGTATTTAAAAGAGAACATGGTCGGAACCACGATTGCAAAAGGCCAGATCCCAGATATAAGATGAACTTATACCAAAGGAATAGTTATTATTTCAAGAAGCTTCCATGATAGGATCTACATCGTGTCCATGGGCATGAACACAAAGGTTCAAGGTCGACTCCCACTCCCTCAATGCATAACCTTCCATTCACTTCTCATTTTTCGGAGAAGTTGTAATGTTTAAACTTTATCTAGCAAAACACTGGAAGAGTATGACTCGTGAAAATTTTCGAGTTCACACATATTAAGGAGGGCATACGTTCAACCCATCAAGGCATCTTAGGAACGTATACCATAAGCTTCAAGAGTAAATATTACCAGCTCGAAAGCAGAGCATGGTTGACAAAAGGAAAGGATACAATTTACCAAAGGCATTATGCATCAGGGGAAGGTCTCACAAAGTTATTGAATATGAAGGATGCTGACGGATAAAATCCAACAATGGACCTGATGGTCCACAAGGGATCTGACGTGAGCATCGGTACTCAACTAGAGGAAGAAGAGTGCAAGGAGATCAAATTATAGAAACAACTGACTAACTCAATTGTCAAATGCAAAGGAATTATGATCTCCAAATCAAGGGATCAGAAGCAATGCTCTGATTAGAGATGGATAAGTTGAATAGCCTTAGGGTACAATCAACGACAATTGGATTGGTCGAGAACCAATTCTAGTTAAAAGAATGGCAGCTTAGCCGGAGAAGTAATTTATAAGGATCAATGATGATTGCGTGTATTCGCAAACATATTGAGTCAACAGACTCAAAATGATAATGACAAGGAATGTCATTAAGACTACGAGACTTATGGGACTAACCATAATGCAAGCAAGCAAGAATTTCAAGAGCCAAAGGCTCCAGAGGATTTTCGGAAGATCGAATATTATTTTGAAGACTTTTGTGAAACTCATGAACAACTAGGGATGAGCGGATACTCGACAAGTGCGAGGATTTATTTGAAGGGGTATTCATGTGGCAAGGAACTGCTAGGCAGTAGGCACGAAGTATTCTCGGAACAATAGAGAAAACTTCGGGGCATCTTGTAATAACAAGATCAATGGGGGATGATTGCATGAATGGCAAGTGTAAGTAGTTATCCATAAGGATTTATCGGTGGTCGGGAATAGCAAAAGTGATGGGCACAAAGTCTCGAGAGAATATCAAAGAGTATCTCCGAAATCTTCTGGTGCAGTCGGTGATCATCTGGACTGAAGGGCCTCTCCGGGAGAAAGTATTTTCGAGAACCTAAAGTTAGATTTTATTAAAAATCGTTTAACCCGAATAGAAGAGAGTTCAGAATCCCAGAGTAAGGGTCGAGAAGTAAAAGATCCTAGTACCACCCAATGGCGACGTGGGCCCGTAAGGCACACAGCCATGTTAGTAAAAGTTTTGCAATGTCTAGACTCGACTTCGGCCAAGAAGTGTGGAAGGGGGATTCCTACAGGCAGTCGGCTCTGATACCAACTTGTGACGCCCCCGATTTAATCGTACACTAATCATACACGCAAACGTGTACGATCAAGATCAGGGACTCACGGGAAGATATCACAACACAACTCTACAAATAAAATAAGTCATACAAGCATCATATTACAAGCCAGGGGCCTCGAGGGCTCGAATACAAGAGCTCGATCATAGACGAGTCAGCGGAAGCAACAATATCTGAGTACAGACATAAGTTAAACAAGTTTGCCTTAAGAAGGCTAGCACAAACTGGGATACAGATCGAAAGAGGCGCAGGCCTCCTGCCTGGGATCCTCCTAAACTACTCCTGGTCGTCGTCAGCGGGCAGCACGTAGTAGTAGGCACCTCCGGTGTAGTAGGGGTCGTCGTCGACGGTGGCGTCTGGCTCCTGGGCTCCAACATCTGGTTGCGACAACCAGGTAGAAGGGATAGAGGGAAAGAAGGAGAAAGCAACCGTGAGTACTCATCCAAAGTACTCGCAAGCAAGGAGCTACACTACATATGCATGGGTAATGTGTAAAGGGCCATATCGGTGGACTGAACTGCAGAATGCCAGAATAAGAGGGGGATAGCTAATCCTTTCGAAGACTACGCTTCTGGCAGCCTCCGTCTTGCAGCATGTAGAAGAGAGTAGACTGAAGTTCCAAGTAGCATCGCATATACATCCTAACCGATGATCCTCCCCTCGTCGCCCTGTGAGAGAGCGATCACCGGTTGTATCTGGCACTTGGAAGGGTGTGTTTTATTAAGTATCCGGTTCTAGTTGTCATAAGGTCAAGGTACAACTCCAAGTCGTCCTGTTACCGAAGATCACGGCTATTCGAATAGATTAACTTCCCTGCAGGGGTGCACCACATACCCCAACACGCTCGATCCCATTTGGCCGGACACACTTTCCTGGGTCATGCCCGGCCTCGGAAGATCAACACGTCGCAGCCCCACCTAGGCACAACAGAGAGGTCAGCACGCCGGTCTAAACCTAAGCGCACAGGGGTCTGGGCCCAGCGCCCTTAGCACACCTGCACGTTGCGTACGCGGGCGGAAGCAGAACTAGCCCCCTTAATACAAGAGCAGGCTTACGTTCCAATCCGGCGTGCGCCACTCAGTCGCTGACGTCACGAAGGCTTCGGCTGATACCACGACGCCGGGATACCCATAACTACTCCCGCGTAGATGGTTAGTGCGTATAGACCAAATGGCCAAACTCAGATCAAATACCCAGATCTCGTTAAGCGTGTTAAGTATCCGCGAACGTCGACCAGGGCCAGGCCCACCTCTCTCCTAGGTGGTCGGAACCTGCCCTGTCGCTCCGCCTCAAAGATCCACTCGCGGGTGCTCCTCAAGCCGACTCGTCTTTAGTCACCACATGTATCATGTATAAAGTATATAGTATATACCCGTGATCAACTCCCGAGTGATCACGGCCCGATAGTATAGCATGGTAGACGGACAAGGATGTAGGGCCACTGATGAAAAACTAGCATCCTATACTAAGCATTAGGATTGCAGGTAAGGTAACAACAGTAGTAGCAAGGACAGGCTATGCATCAGTATAGGATTAAAGGGAAGCAGTAACATGCTACACTACTCTAATGCAAGCAGTATAGAGAAGAGTAGGCGATATCTGGTGATCAAAGGGGGGGCTTGCCTGGTTGCTCTGGCAAGAGAGAGGGGTCGTCGGTGATGTAGTCGACCACAGGGGCATCAACATCGTCACGGGGTCTACCGGAGAGAAGAGGGGGGGAGAAACAGTAAATACATAGCAAGCAAGTGCATAACAGGAGAACAAGCAGAGCTAGACGTGTTCTAACGCGATAGTAGGTGATACCGACGAAGGGGGAAAGCCTCCGGGAAAGTATTCCCGGTGTTTCGCGTTTTCGGACAGATGAACCGGAGGGGGAAAGTTGCGTGTTTGATATGTTAGGGGTGTGTGGTGGACGAACGGGCTGCGAAACCGGAATCGTCTCGTCGTTCTGAGCAACTTTCATGTTGAAAATATTTTAATCTGAGTTACGGATTAAAAGATATGATTTTCTAAAGATTTTATTAATTTTTGAGATTTAATTAATTATTTAATTAATTCGAAAATGATTTAATGACATCAGCATGATGTCATGCTGACATCAGCAGTCAACAGAGTTGACTTGGTCAACCTGACATGTGGGTCCAGGGGGGACCCACCTGTCATCCTCTAATTAGGTTAATTAGGGTTTAGGTTAATCTAATTACAGTTTAATTAAACTTAACTAGTTAATTAAATTAATTAAACCGGATTAATTAACTTAATTAATTTCTTAATTTCTTAATTAATAATTAATTTTATTAAATCATTTTTATTTTTATTAATTATATTTATTTTATTTTATTTTATTAATTCCTTTTCCTTTTTAAAAAAAACGTTATGGGGCGGGGCCCCCTAGTCAGTGCCCCGGGGGGGGGGCGGCTAGCGGGCACAGGGCATTGCGGCGCCCGACTGGGCGTTCTTCAAAATCGACGAGCGAGGAGGACCGGGGCATGGCCGGGCGGAGGGCGACGCAGTCCGGGGCAAGACGAGGCCGGCGCGGGCGGAGGCACGCCGGTCAGGGCGAGTGCGCGCGAGACGGAGAGACAGGGAGGGCCGGGGTCGAGGGCGCGGTCGGTGGTGCCGGTGCACGTGGCCGAGGCGACCAGGGGGGAGGGCGCGGCGGCCGCGGCAGGGGAGCCGCACGGGGAAGCGGGGAGGGGCCGGGTGCGGGACGGCCCGGCGCGGGCGACGGTGGCGCCGGAGCGCGTCGAGCGGCGACGGCCGAGGCGACCTAGGGGGAGAGGAGGGCGAAGGGGGGGAGCGCACGGGGGGGCGTAGGGCAACGGGGCAGTGGGCACGGGGCGGCGGGGAAGACCGGCAAGGAGGAGGACGAGGAGGCGTTCGGCGGCGACGGGGCGGTCCGGCGACGAGGGCGGCGGGCGACGAGGTCGGGGGGCGCGGCGCTGGAACGGCGGCCTCGGCACGGGGCGAGGAGGAGGCCGAGGCACGCGGGGCGATGGCGGCGTCCACGGAGACCTCAGGCAGCGGGCACGCCGGCGAGGTGGCTGTCGACGAGGCAGGCCGCGGCGGGGCGGCTCCGGCGGGGGTTCCGGGCGGCGGCGGGGCGCCTTTTCCCCCGATCCAGATCGGGGGGAGCGAGGGGGGCGAGCGGGGTGGGGCGAGTGGGGGTCTCGTCCCCGTTCCGGATTGGATCGGGAGGGGGAAACGACGTGGGGGGGAGTGCGGGGGCGAGTGGATAGGGTTCGGGTGGGGGTGAGAGGATAAGGGAGGAGTGGGGGTCGGCTGGGCCGTGCGGGTGGGCCAGTTGGGCTGGCCTGGCTGTCAGCTGGGCCGGTTGGCCCAGTGGGGGTCCCTTTTCTTTTCTTTTGTTTTTTACTTTTTATTTATTTTACCTTTTCTGTTTTAGTTTTGTTTCCTATTATTTTAGTTTTATTAAAATATACACGTAGCATTTAATTTAGTATTTCAACTTAGTTCATAGTCACAAAAAGTCTAATCCGCAAATAAATTAGTTTGACATTTTATTAATTACAAAAGGTATTTAAATAATTGTTTTCACTATTGTTTTAATTGTTTTAGGGCCTTTGAACATTTTATCGAAGTTTGGTTTCTCCACCATAATTACCTATGTATTATTTGGTTCACTCCGAACATTTAACTTTTAATATTTGAAAACTTTTATTGTTTGCTCGATTTTGAATTTGAAATTCGAACTAGGTTCCGAACTAACGCGAGTTTATCCACAGTAACCGAGGTGACGTGGCATCATTAGTGGGGATTACTGTAGCTTAATTACCCGGGCGTCACACCTGCTTCCAGTCGGATGATCTCTATCGTGGTCTTCTTTGTGAGCTCTGTTTCTATCAACCAGACCTTGAACGAGGATTGACCTTGCATCAAAGTTAGTCAAAGTCCATACTTCGTTTTCATACATGGATCCTATCTTGGATTTCATGGCTTCCAGCCATTTGTCGGAATCCGGGCCCGCCATCGCTTCTTCATAGTTCGAAGGTTCACCGTTGTCTAACAACATGATTTCCAAGACAGGGTTGTCGTACCACTCTGGTGCGGAACGTGTCGTCGTGGACCTACGAAGTTCAGTAGTAACTTGATCTGAAGTTTCACGATCATCATCATTAACTTCCTCTCTAGTCGTTGCAGGCACCTCAGGAACATTTTCTTGAGCTGCGCCACTTACCGGTTCAAGAGGTAATACTTCATCAAGTTCTACTTTCCTCCCACTTATTTCTTTCGAGAGAAACTCTTTCTCTAGAAAGGACCCATTCTTGGCAACAAAGATCTTGTCTTAGGATCTGAGGTAGAAGGTATACCCAACAGTTTCTTTAGGGTATCCTATGAAGACGCATTTTTCCGACTTGGGTTCGAGCTTTTCAGGTTGAAGTTTCTCGACATAAGCATCGCATCCCCAAACTTTTAGAAACGACAGCTTAGGTTTCTTCCCAAACCATAATTCGTACGGTGTCGTCTCAACCGATTTCGACGGAGCCCTATTTAAAGTGAATGCGGCAGTCTCTAAAGCATAGCCCCAAAATGACAGCGGTAAATCAGTAAGAGACATCATAGATCGCACCATATCCAATAGAGTGCGATTACGACGTTCGGACACACCATTACGCTGAGGTGTTCCAGGCGGCGTGAGTTGTGAAACTATTCCACATTTTCTTAAGTGTGTGCCAAATTCGTGACTCAAGTATTCTCCCCCACGATCTGATCGCAAGAACTTGATTTTCCTGTCACGTTGATTCTCAACCTCACTCTGAAATTTCTTGAACTTTTCAAAGGTCTCAGACTTGTGTTTCATTAAGTAGATATACCCATATCTACTCAAGTCATCAGTGAGGGTGAGAACATAACGATAGCCACCGCGAGCCTCAACACTCATTGGACCGCACACATCAGTATGTATGATTTCCAATAAGTTGGTTGCTCGCTCCATTGTTCCAAAGAACGGAGTCTTGGTCATTTTACCCATGAGGCATGGTTCGCACGTGTCAAATGATTCGTAATCAAGAGACTCTAAAAGTCCATCTGCGTGGAGCTTCTTCATGCGTTTGACACCTATGTGCCCAAGGCGGCAGTGCCACAAGTATGTGGGACTATCATTATCAACCTTACATCTTTTGGTATTCACACTATGAATGTGTGTAGTATTACGCTCGAGATTCATTAAGAATAAACCATTCACCATCGGAGCATGACCATAAAACATATCTCTCATATAAATGGAACAACCATTATTCTCGGATTTAAATGAGTAGCCATCTCGTATTAAACGAGATCCTGATACAATGTTCTTGCTCAAAGCTGGCACTAAATAACAATTATTGAGGTTTAAAACGAATCCCGTAGGTAAATGTAGAGGTAGCGTGCCGACGGCGATCACATCGACCTTGGAACCATTCCCGACGCGCATCGTCACCTCGTCCTTCGCCAGTCTCCGTTTATTCCGCAGCTCCTGCTTTGAGTTACAAATGTGAGCAACCGCACCGGTATCAAATATCCAGGAGCTACTACGAGTACTGGTAAGGTACACATCAATTACATGTATATCACATATACCTTTCGTGATGCCGGCCTTCTTGTTCGCTAAGTATTTGGGGCAGTTCCGCTTCCAGTGACCACTTCCCTTGCAATAAAAGCACTCAGTCTTGGGCTTGGGTCCATTCTTTGGCTTCTTCCCGGCAGCTTGCTTACCGGGCGCGGCAACCCCCTTGCCGTCCTTCTTGAAGTTCTTCTTACCCTTGCCTTTCTTGAACTTAGTGGTTTTATTCACCATCAACACTTGATGTTCCTTTTTGACTTCTACCTCTGCTGATTTCAGCCTTGAATATACCTCAGGAATGGTATTTTCCATGCCTTGCATATTGAAGTTCATCACAAAGCTCTTGTAGCTCGGTGGAAGCGACTGAAGGATTCTGTCAATGACCGCGTCATCCGGGAGATTAACTCCCAGCTGAGTCAAGCGGTTATGCAACCCAGACATTTTGAGTATGTGCTCACTGACAGAACTATTTTCCTCCATCTTACAGCGGAAGAACTTGTCGGAGACCTCATATCTCTCGACCCAGGCATGAGCTTGAAAAACCATTTTCAGCTCTTCGAACATCTCATATGCTCCGTGTCTCTCAAAACGCTTTTGGAGCCCCGGTTCTAAGCTGTAAAGCATGCCGCACTGAACGAGGGAGTAATCATCAGCACGTGTCTGCCAAGCGTTCATAACGTCTTGGTTCTGTGGGATGGGTGCGTCACCTAGCGGTGCTTCTAGGACATAATCTTTCTTGGCAGCTATGAGGATGATCCTCAGGTTCCGGACCCAGTCCGTATAGTTGCTGCCATCGTCTTTCAGCTTGGTTTTCTCTAGGAACGCGTTGAAGTTGACGACAACGTGGGCCATTTGATCTACAAGACATATTGTAAAGATTTTAGACTAAATTTGTGATAATTAAGTTCATCTAATCAAATTATTCAATGAACTCCCACTCAGATAGACATCCTTCCAGTCATCTAAGTATAACATGATCCGAGTTAACTAGGCCGTGTCCGATCATCACGTGAGACGGACTAGTCAACATCGGTGAACATCTTCATGTTGATCATATCTTCTATACGACTCATGCTCGACCTTTCGGTCTTCTGTGTTCCGAGGCCATGTCTGTACATGCTAGGCTCGTCAAGTCAACCTAAGTGTATTGCGTGTGTAATTCTGGCTTACACCCGTTGTATTCGAACGTAAGAATCTATCACACCCGATCTTCACGTGGTGCTTCGAAACAACGAACCTTCGCAACGGTGCACAGTTAGGGGGGACACTTTCTTGAAATTATTACGAGGGATCATATTATTTAAGCTACCGTCGTTCTAAGCAAATAAGATGTAAAACATGATAAACATCACATGCAATCAAATAGTGACATGATATGGCCAATATCATTTGCTCCTTTGATCTCCATCTTCGGGGCTCCATGATCATCGTTGTCACCGGCATGACACCATGATCTCCATCATCATGTCTTCTTGAAGTTGTCTCGTCATCTATTACTTCTACTACTATGGCTAACGCTTTAGCAATAAAGTAAAGTATTTACATGACGTTTATGTTGACACGCAGGTCATAAATATATAAAGGCAACTCCTATGGCTCCTGCCGGTTGTCATACTCATCGACATGCAAGTCGTGATTCCTATTACAAGAACATGATCATCTCATACATCACATATATCATTCATCACATCCTTTGGCCATATCACATCACAAAACACTTGCTGCAAAAACAAGTTAGACGTCCTCTAATTGTTGTTCCAAGTTTTTACGTGGCTGCTATAGGTTTCTAGCAAGAACGTTTCTTACCTACGCCAAAACCACAACGTGAATTGCCAATTTCTATTTACCCTTCATAAGGACCCTGTTCATCAAATCCGATCCGACTAAAGTGGGAGAGACAGACACCCGCCAGCCACCTTATGCAACTAGTGCATGTCAGTCGGTGGAACCGGTCTCACGTAAGCGTACGTGTAAGGTTGGTCCGGGCCGCTTCATCCCACGATGCCGCCGAATCAAGATAAGACTAGTAACGGCAAGCAAATTGACAATATCGACGCCCACAACTACTTTGTGTTCTACTCGTGCATAGTAACTACGCATAGACCTAGCTCATGATGCCACTATTCGGGAACGTAGCAGAATTTTTAAAAAAATTACGCATCACCAAGATCAATCTATGGAGTCATCTAGCAACGAGGGAGAGAGGAGTGCATCTACATACCCTTGTAGATCGCGCGCGGAAGCGTTCAAGAGAACGGGGTTGATGGAGTCGTACTCGACGTGATCCAAATCACCTATGACCAAGTGCTGAACAAACGGTACCTCCACGTTCAACACACATACGGTTGGGAAGACGTCTCCTCCAACTTGATCCAGCAAGGGGGAAGGAGAGGTTGATGAAGATCCAGCAACACGACGGTGTGGTGGTGGAAGCAACGGTGATCTCGGCAGGGCTTCGCCAAGCGCTGGGAGACGGAGGAGTGTCACGGGAGGGAGAGGGAGAGGCCAGGGGCTTGGGTGCGCAGCCCTCCCTCCCCCCCACTATATATAGGGTGCCTAGGGGGCGGCGGCAAAGGGGGTGCCTTGCCCCCCAAGGCAAGGATGGCGCCCCCACCCCTAGGGTTTCCAACCCTAGGCGCAGGGGAAGGCCCAAGGGGGCGCACCAGCCCACTAGGGGCTGGTTCCCCTCCCACTTCAGCCCATGGGGCCCTCCGGGATAGGTGGCCCCACCCGGTGGACCCCCGACACCCTTCCAGTGGTCCCGGTACAATACCGATGACCCCGGAAACTTTCCCGATGGCCGAAACTGGACTTCCTATATATAAATCTTTATCTCTGGACCATTCCGGAACTCCTCGTGACATCCGGGATCTCATCCGGGACTCCAAACAACTTTCGGGTTACCATGTGCTAATATCTCTACAACCCTAGCATCACCGAACCTTAAGTGTGTAGACCCTACAGGTTCGGGAGACATGCAGACATGACCGAGAAGCATCTCCGGTCAATAACCAACAGTGGGATCTGGATACCCATGTTGGCTCCCACATGCTCCACAATGATCTTATCGGATGAACCACGATGTCGAGGATTCAATCAATCTGTATACAATTCCCTTTGTCAATCGGTACGTTACTTGCCCGAGACTCGGTCGTCGGTATCCCAATACCTTGTTCAGTCTCGTTACCGGCAAGTCACTTTACTCGTACTGTAATGCATGATCCCGTGATCAACCACTTGATCACATTGAGCTCATTATGATGATGCATTACCGAGTGGGCCTAGAGATACCTCTCCGTCATACGGAGTGACAAATCCCAGTCTCGATTCGTGCCAACCCAACAGACACTTTCGGAGATACCTTTAATGTACCTTTATAGTCACCCAGTTATGTTGTGACGTTTGGCACACCCAAGGCACTCCTACGGTATCTGGGAGTTGCACAATCTCATGGTCTAAGGAAATGATACTTGACATTGAGAAAAGCTACAGCAAACGAACTACACGATCTTTGAGCTAAGCTTAGGATTGGGTCTTGTCCATCACATCATTCTCCTAATGATGTGATTCCGTTATCAATGACATCCAATGTCCATAGTCAGGAAACCATGACTATCTTTTGATCAACGAGCTAGTCAACTAGAGGCTCACTAGGGACGTGTTGTGGTCTATGTATTCACACATGTATTACGATTTCCGGATAACACAATTATAGCATGAACAATATACAATTATCATGAACCAAGAAATATAATAATAACCATTTTATTATTGCCTCTAGGGCATATTTCCAACAACTTCTCCAATAAACTGCTAAGACACCTGCCCCACGGTGGGCGCCAACTGTCGTGGATCTAAGACTGACAGTAGAATGGGGGTAGGTATGACGAGGCAAGATCCTAGCTATGGAGTAGTTGTACACACGAGTTTTACGAGTTCAGGCCCTTCTCGGAAGAAGTAACATCCCTACGTCTCGGTGCCCTGAGGAGATCGACTGGATTTATGTGTGTGTGTGTGTGTTTACAAAAGATGCGAACCCTTGTCCTAGAGGAGGGGGGTGGCTTATATAGAGTGCGCCAGGACCCCTGCCCCCCTCTGTTACACAGGGTTTAATGTACATTAAGAGTGGAACGTTACTGGTAACGCTAGCAATTAAGTGCTATAAATGACAATTAAGCCTATAAGTAAATGCTCAACCGTTGTTCATGCAGAGTGGCTTTAGATCTTCTGCTTGTCGAGTGGCTTCTGTGACGGTCGAGTGACATTGATTCTTCCGAGTGAAACGTCTCTGGTCGAGTGGATGATGGTAGCTTTTGAATGATTCTGGCTTTAGGGTGATGTCCTAGGGGAAGGTGTCTAGGTCAGGCCTATGACCCTACCCTAGGTACATAGCTTCATCACCACCGGCTAGACGCGAGGAACCCTGACGTATAGGGGGTAGACACCGAGAACCCTGGCGTCTAGCCCTGGAGTCCAAGAAGGACTCTTACCTTTCGGGCAAAACCGACTTTGACGAGGCTTTTACTCTAAGTTTCGACCCCAAGGCTCAACATATAGATAGAGGGGCAGGTCTAGCACCCAAGACACATCAAGATTCACCAAGTTGTGTGCCGGCAACCCCATCCCCTCGTTTATCCTCCATCTAGTTTCTGTAGTGCTTGGCGAAGCCCTGCGGAGATTGTTCTTCATCACCAACCGTCACCACGCCGTCGTGCTGCCGAAACTCATCTACTACTTCGCCCATCTTGTTGGATCAAGAAGGCGAGGGCGTCATCGAGCTGAATGTGTGCTGAACGCGGGGGTGCCGTACGTTCGTTACTTGATCGGTGATATGTCTCCAACGTATCTATAATTTTTGATTGTTCCATGCTATTATATTATCTGTTTTGGATGTTAATGGGCTTTATTTTACACTTTTATATTATTTTTGGGACTAACCTATTAACCCAAGGCTCAGTGCAAATTGCTATTTTTTGCCTATTTTAGTGTTTCGCAGAAAAGGAATATCAAACGGAATCCAAACGGAATGAAACCTTCGAGGACGTGATTTTTGGAACAAACGTGATCTAGACGACTTGGAGTGGACGTCAAGAAACAAACGAGGAGTCCATGAGGCAGGGGCGCGCCTACCCCCTGGGTGCGCCCTCCCCCTCATGGGCCCCTCGTGGCTCAACCGACCTACTTATTCCTCCTATATATACTCATATACCCTGAAAACATCCAGGAGCACCACGAAACTCTATTTCCACCACCACAACCTTCTGTACCCAAGAGATTCCATATTGGGGACTTTTCCGGAGCTCCGCCGGAGGGGGCATCGATCATGGAGGGCCTTTACATCAACTCCATGGCCCCTCCGATGATGTGTGAGTAGTTTACTTCAGACCTTCGGGTCCATAGTTATTAGCTAGATGGCTTCTTCTCTCTCTTTGAATCTCAATACAAAGTTCTCCTCGATCTTCTTGGAGATCTATTCGATGTAACTCTTTTTTGCAGTGTGTTTGTCGAGATCTGATGAATTGTGGGTTTATGATCAAGTCTATCTATGAACAATATTTGGTTCTTCTCTGAAATCTTTTATGTATGATTGGTTATCTTTGCAAGTCTCTTCGAATTATCAGTTTGGTTTGGCCTACTAGATTGATCTTTCTTGCAATGGGAGAAGTGCTTAGCTTTGGGTTCAATCTTTCGGTGCTCGATCCCAGTGACAGAAAAGGAAACGACACGTATTGTATTGTTGCCATTGCTACCTCTTGAGCTTGCGTTGGTTTTCCCCGAAGAGGAAGGGATGATGCAGCAAAGTAGCGTAAGTATTTCCCTCGGTTTTTGAGAACCAAGGTATCAATCCAGTAGGAGGCCACGCTCAAGTCCCTCGTACCTGCACAAAACAATAGCTACTCACAACCAACGCGATTAGGGGTTGTCAATCCCTTCACGGTCACTTGCGAGAGTGAGATCTGATAGATATAATATTTTTGGTATTTTTGGTATAGAGATGTAAAGTAAAAAGTAAAGGCAAAGTAAAAAGCAAAGCGAGATTAAAGTGATGGAGATTGATATGATGAGAATAGACCCATGGGCCATAGGTTTCACTAGTGGCTTCTCTCAAGAGCATAAGTATTCTACGGTGGGTGAACAAATTACTGTTGAGCAATTGACAGAATTGAGCATAGTTATGAGAATATCTAGGCATGATCATGTATATAGGCATCACGTCCGTGACAAGTAGACCGAAACGATTCTGCATCTACTACTATTACTCCACTCATCGACCGCTATCCAGCATGCATCTAGAGTATTAAGTTAAAAACAGAGTAACGCCTTAAGCAAGATGACATGATGTAGAGAGATAAATTCATGCAATATGAAATAAACCCCATCTTGTTATCCTCGATGGCAACGATATAATACGTGCCTTGCTTCCCCTTCTGTCACTGGGAAAGGACACCGCAAGATCGAACCCAAAGCTAAGCACTTCTCCCATGGCAAGAACTACCAATCTAGTTGGCCAAACCAAACGGATAATTCAAAGAGACTTGCAAAGATAACCAATCATACATAAAAGAATTCAGAGAAGATTCAAATATTATTCATAGATAGACTTGATCATAAACCCACAATTCATCGGTCTCAACAAACACACCGCAAAAAGAAGATTACATCGAATAGATCTCCACAAGAGAGGGGGAGAACTTTGTATTGAGATCCAAAAAGAGAGAAGAAGCCATCTAGCTACTAACTATGAACCCGAATGAGGGAGTCCTGGATTATGGGGTCTCCGGACAGCCGGACTATGTCCATTGGCCGGACTGTTAGACTATGAAGATACAAGATTGAAGACTTCGTCTCGTGTCCGGGTGGGACTCTACTTGGCGTGGAAGGCAAGCTAGGCAATACGGATATGGATATCTCCTCCTTTGTAACCGACCTTGTGTAACCCTAACCCTCTCCGGTGTCTATATAAACCGAAGGGTTTTAGTCCGTAGGATAACAACCATAGCATACAATCATACCATAGGCTAGCTTCTAGGGTTTAGCCTCTCTGATCTCGTGGTAGATCTACTCTTGTACTACCCATATCATCAATATTAATCAAGTAGGACGTAGGGTTTTACCTCCATCAAGAGGGCCCGAACCTGGGTAAAACATCGTGTTCCGTGCCTCCTGTTACCATCCGGCCTAGACGCACAGTTCGGGACCCCCTACCCGAGATCCGCCGGTTTTGACACCGACATTGGTGATTTTGAGAGTTCCGCTGTGTCGTCGCCATCAGGAAGGATGTCTCATCCCGTCTTTAAAGACGGCACTGTTGCTAAGGGAGCTTTGGCTATCGGCCAAACTCTCCGGCTAGGTGGTTTTCCTATGACCGCATGTTCAGCCGCTACGCCGACGATGACTTCTCGGGTCATCGAAAGCAATCTTCACGTCAGCTTGGAACTCGCCGAGTAGTTAGATCCAATGGAGCTCTCTTCCCTGAACGAGCTCTTGGATCTCTTCGCCGCCCTGGGAGTCACTACAGACTACGATCAAATTGGGCCTAAACCCGATCTAAGAGAGATCAACTCTCCCCAGGTCACCCATCACGTTGCAGTGGTGGAGGAACAATGCGGCAACCCTTCATCTATCTTAAAGACTAGCTATGTCCGGATTCCCGATCCCTCCAAGCCGGATACCAGCGGAGGGGAGGACGTCACTCAAGGCCTGAACCTAGAATCAGGCAGCAGGCAAGATTTATCGGAAAACATCCAAGAATCCAAACTTTCAAGTTCGGAAACTCCTTGGCCCCTGAGTCTCGGATTGGGTGAGGATTCGGATTCAATTCCACCCACCCATCCAAACATACGCGATCTATCCCAAATTAGGCAAGAGCCCGAAGAAACAGTACACCATTACTGGGCCAGATTCCTCCTGGTCATGAATAGGATAAAGGACTGCCGCGAGGAAGACGCAATTTCATTCTTCTGCAATAATTGCATGGATAAGGGAATCCTCAACGCCATAAGTCGCCGCGAAATTACATGCTTTGCCGACTTGGCGTCCATAGTATGAAAGTACTGTGCGATGGAAAGCGCCTGGAAAACTGAAATAAAATTTTGGGATAATCTGGCCCTGAACACAAACCCAGTCCGAAATAAAAGGGTGCATTATCACAATACACCTGGGTTAACTACCAAAAAGCAAAAGCCCTCTACGGGGCAAGGAACCATACTGGAGGGATGGCTCAACGGACCCTGCAAAATTCATAGCACAGCGGATGCCATACCAACCCACAGCCTTAGAGCATGTTGGATACTCCGGCAGGTGGCCAAAAGTGGTGAGGATCTACTCTTCCCAAATACCACAGAGCATCATCCCGTGGACAACAATACGGTGTTAACGGTCTTTGAGACCTTCGCGTCAAATAACAGACGCAAGCGAACACTCCGCAGCATGGCCGAAATCTGCCACATAGCAGAAATAAATCCTTGGAGTGACACGGCTATTACCTTCAATGCCAGTGACGAACCTAAATTCCGAACAGCCCGAGCACCAGCCGCACTGGTCCTCAGTCCAATCGTGGACGGCTTTCGACTCACCAAGGTACTCATGGACGGCGGTAGTGGATTAAACCTCATCTATGAGGAAACTCTTCAAAAGATGGAAATAGACTGGAGCCGCATTGAGCAAAGTAGCACAACCTTTAGAGGAATCATCCCCAGTCGGGAAGCACGCTGTATTGGGAATATCACACTAGATGTGGTATTCGGCACGCCGGATAATTACAGGTCCGAAGAAATTACATTCCAAGTGGCCCTGTTCAGCAGCGGATACCACGCCCTACTAGGGAGGGAGGCGTTTACAATCTTCCAAGCCATACCCCATTACGGGTACATGAAGCTCCAAATGCCCGGGCCCAACGGAATCATCACTCTTGCTAGTGATCCGGATATAGCACTCCGCGCCGAAAATAAGACAGTCGCGCTGGCCCTTGAGGCACTATCCGAAGCCCTAGCAGCCGAGGAACTAACTGCGCTGCGCTCCACGGTGAACAGGGACAACGTGATACTCGATAAAAGATCCAAGTCCACCTCCTTTAAATCGGCGGACGAAATAGTCAAATTCCAAGTCCATCCAACGGACCCTACAAAAACAGCTTCCATCGGGGCACAATTAAACCTTGATGTCGACGCCGCACTGCGAGAGTTCCTACGCGAGAACTTGGACATTTTGCCTAGCATCCTTCAGACATGCCAGGAATCCCACACAGGCTGGCTGAGCACAGCCTAAATATCCTAAAAGGATTCAAGCCAGTCAAGCAGGCTCTTCGACGTTTCTCCGAACCTAAGAGACAGGCCATGGGAGAAGAACTAGCCAAGCTATTGGAGGCCGGATTCATCAGAGACATAAAACATCCAAACTGGCTAGCAAACCTGGTGATGGTACCAAAGAAGGACAAATCCAGGCGCTTGTGCGTCGATTTTAAGGACCTTAACAAGGCCTGCCCAAAGGATCCCTTCCCCCTCCCCCACATCGATCAAATCATCGATGCTACCGCAGGACACGATTCATTGTGTTTCCTCGACGCATACTCTGGCTACCATCAAATTAAAATGGCGGAGCCAGACCAAGCCGCAACGGCATTCATCACACCATACGGCCCATTCTGCTTCAACACAATGCCCTTCAGGCTCAAAAACGCCGGCGCAACATATCAGCGCATGATTCAGACATGTCTGGCAAACCAGATCGGCAAAACAGTGGAAGCATACGTGGATGACATGGTCGTTAAAACCAAGCATGTCGAAACTCTAGTAGACGACTTGAGGCTCACATTCGACAACCTCCGAACATATGACATCAAGCTCAATCCGGAAAAATGTGTTAGACCCTGCAACCAATCAATTCCCTCCCCTGCCCTGCACTTCACTCTCAATCGTAGAGCAACTTTCGCTGCTTGGCCCTGTGCTGCGTAGAGTGTGTGCACACATGATTTCTGTGTACATATCTACGCTTCTTGTGCACTCAAAAGGCCACCCCTTCGCCTCGCTTTTGGCCTCGTCTCACACCAGCCCCGTGAGAAGCTCCACCACCCCTTTTATGAACAACTTTTTTCC
This sequence comes from Triticum urartu, assembly GCF_003073215.2. Classification (NCBI taxonomy): domain Eukaryota; kingdom Viridiplantae; phylum Streptophyta; class Magnoliopsida; order Poales; family Poaceae; genus Triticum; species Triticum urartu. The sequence goes on from NC_053027.1 coordinate 570,005,776, forward strand.
TACTTACAATTGGCACATGTACCATAGTGATACACAATCCTCTTTGGAGAAAATCAAGAGATAAGAGAAGGATGTTCCACCGAGCTCTCTCAGAGCTCAGGCACTCTCGGCCGTTGGATCAGTTCGCTTGATGGAATTCAGGCTGTCAGATCGAGCCGCTGGATGACCTCGTCCGTCGGATCAAAGAAAAGTTACTGCTGAAATGAATAGTTACCCCGTTTCGTGCCACCGCCTGTAAAATTGGGTGGCCGCCGAGGGCATTTTTGTCATTTCACTCGCAGGGGGTATAAATCACATTGGCTCCTCTGGAGATGACCTAGCCGCCGCCTCCTCCCGCACTCGCGCCCCCTCCACTCTTCCCAGCCAAGGCTCCCCACACTCTTCCTCTCGCCCCCGTGCCGCCATCTCTGCCTCCTCCCCCCTCCGGCCGCCACCTCTGGCTCCTCCCCTCTCGCCGCTCGTCCTCCTCCTCCCGCTTCTCATCCCCGTCGCGCCTCCCTCCTCCTCCCCACGGAATCGCAGGCGGCCCTCCCTTGTGCTAGCCGCTCTCGGTGATTGTTGAGGATATCACTACTGGGCGTAAACCGGCCTATCTGGGCCGGGTTAACTTCTTTAGTAGTTAACTATGTTGAAACCCAAGAAGGCAGATGACGGCTCAAGGCCCATAGTTGGTTTAAGGCCTGTAGCCGTAAACCGGCGTTGGTATGTAAACTTGTATTGTAAGTTAGGAATAAGTAGAGACCAAACCGGACACATCTATGAGCCGGTATTGGGAATCTGTGAACCGACGGGCGTCACCCATGTATATAAGGGGACGACCTGGCGGCGGTTTAGACGACAGACAACAACTCGAGACATAGGCGAAGCTTGTTTGCTCCCTAGTCATCGAAACCCCATCAATCCCATCACAACTAGACGTAGGCTTTTACCTTCATCGAAGGGGCCGAACTAGTATAAACTCTCTTGCGTCCCTGTGTCCGCTTTAACCCCTTCAAGCTAACCCGTCGCGATGGCTCCACGACTAAGTCCTTTCTCTAGGACATCTGCCGTGACAAAACCACGACAGTTGGCGCCCACCGTGGGGCTATCGCACGATGGTTTCAAGTTCTTGGAGGGCCGCTTTGAAGGACTCGAGGGCTATGCTGTGGGCCGGATGACTAAGAGTCGTCGCAGCAAGCTCTACATCGAGGATACAGGCTGGGGCCCCGAGGCCGGCTCAGTTGAGTACGGGTACCGGGTCCCCTTTGGTGGCATACACATTTTCATCGGCAAGATCGGTGAACCGGGCCCTGAGCCGGACATCTGCACCGACCTCGTCGAAACGGCTCAGCGTGCACGGTCCGCCCGGGTCAAACCGGCCGTGAAGCGTGCCTTCGTGGGAGTCATCCATGGAGGAAGTTATGAGGATGGATCGGAATCTCGCGGCGAGGCCGTTGTTTATTCCGGCGACAAGTCATCAACCGGAGAAACCGAATCTCTATATCAGCTACAAGATGGCCGGATTGGGGGCTGTTCCGATGGCGACAGTATTCCGGACCCCTCTGATCTACCCAACCGAGTTGGAATATTCATGGCCGGCACACAAGCAGCGCTTCATTCTTCGACCGCTGCGCCAATAACCTCCGGTTCAGCAGCGGCGACAGCTGCCGGGGCAGGAAGCTCTGCACGCACGCCGTCTCAAGTTCTATCAGATCTATTTGATGCATTGGCTGCGCTTATGGCAGAAGCTAATCCGGCGGATCAAGAAGTCCATAACGCGGAGATTGCAAAGGTGAAGGAATAGATCACCCAGGCCAAGGCGGACCTGGTAGTTGAGAATGCCAGGATGACCACAGAGCGGGCCGCTTTAGACGCACAAGCCTACAGGCTCATGTTGGACCAGAACGCGTTGCATGAAGTCATGAAGGGGAAGTACCGATCCCGTTTGCCTTTGTTTTTCGAGGCCAGAGACCTTTTCAACACCCCAGGAGCAGGAACCAGCAATCCGCTGGAGGGAAACCAGCCGGAAGCTCCGGGGACCGGTGCGCCGGTTCAGCCCCGTCTGATGAATCCGCCTCGTCAAAACACTGTTATACCTCAGGCTGTTTCAACACCTCCGGGTCACTACTCCAACCCAATGGACAATCTCGTTGCCGCTGCTGCACGGCTGGAGGCCATTCCAATCGAAGGTGACTCGCCGTAGGCAGTAGAGACACGACGGGTCAAGGAGCTTCTTAGGACAGCTTTGGTCCAACAGGAAGCGTACTCCTACAGCCGTGACCGGATCCACTCAACCCCTCGACCAAGCCGGAGCTATAGCAGGCGTATGGATGAACCAGCAGTATCAAGTAATGAACGACGTGGAGCACCCCGCGGCAACAACCCGGCGGGTGGTGCTGATAACGCTCAGGAAGTGGTGGACCGGGCCCGAGCGCGCAGGGAGGCCGAGTTAGCTGCACAGTATCAGGCTCGACAGCTTACGCTGGTTCGTCCAACTATTTTGATCAAACCCGGTGTTTCTTCTAGCTCTTTGGGGGTGCCTTGCCTTGTCCCGCTTTACGCAATGTGCGCCTGCCCAAGGATTTCAAGGGCCCGCGCAAGGTACCAAATTACACGGCGGATCAACCCCCAGAGACATGGGTGGAGAGCTATGAGATGGCCATGGAGATGCTTGATGTGGATGATGCGGCATGTGCGAAGTACTTCACCATGATGCTTGAAGGAATGGCCCGCACTTGGTTAAAAATCTTACCGGCCAATTCTATCAGTTCATGGGCCCAATTACGAGACCGGTTTATCAGCAATTTCAAGGATACATGTAAGAAGCCCATGTCGATAGTAGACTTAGCTGCCTGTGTCCAGGAGGAAGGAGAATCGACGACTCATTGGGTGGGCCGAGTCTCACAAGTGTTGCATTCATCAGACCGCATCAACGCTGACACCGCAGTCTTAACCCTAGAAGGCAACTACCGGTTTGGGCCCCTAAAGCTGAAGTTGGGACGGATGAAGCGCCATTGCACTGACATGGGGACCCTCATGGTTGCTTTGGTAAAGTATGTTGATTCTGATAGCACCAAGGATCCCGAATCTGATGATGACAAGGTAGGGAAGGGAAAGAGGAACAGCAACTCCAAAGGTCAGCAGCATCACTTGGCAGGCAATGGTGGTGGAGGCAAGCGTAAAGCGGATGGTAACATGGACTTTGTGGCTAACACCAACGCGCAGGACAAGGGCCAGCGACGCAGGGGTAAACCGCAAAATCGCAATGGAGCACCCAACCCTAACCCAGACCGCCTAAATTATCTACTGAGCCAGCCGTGTCCAAGACATGGAACGAAGGAGGTGCCAGAAAACCACCTTTGGAAGGATTGCTTCATTATGCAGGAGTTCAAGAATTCTAATGCTTTCCGGTATGATCACGGCTCCGGCGGTGGCTCGGGATCCGGGCCGGGTTACGGTGGAGGAAATTCCGGTTCATGATTTAATGGTAATCCGGGCGGACATAATAATCAAAATAATCAGAACAACCAGGGTGGTTACAACCAACAGCAGCAACAGTCAGGTTACCAGAGCAACCCAAACCAGTTGAATAGTGGGCGGTACCATGTCTTCACCACTAGCTTGGACAAGCGAGACCGGAAGGTTCAGAGGTGGGCAGTCAACTCTGTTGAACCGGCCGTGCCCCGTTATCTACGCTGGTCTGAACAGCCAATCATATGGAGCAGAGAGGATCACCCTCCCCAGGTTGATAATCCGGGTCAGTTGGCTCTGGTGGTGGCGCCTCAGGTGGGAGGTTACAAGTTCACCAAGGTGCTCATGGATGGAGGGAGTAGCATTAATATCTTGTACTATGAGACCTTCCATCGTATGGGACTAACAGATAAAAATCTCAAACCGTCTAATATGGTGTTCCACGGTGTGGTACCTGGCAAGTCAGCATATCCTGTTGGTAATATAGCTCTGGAAGTGGTCTTTGGAGATGATCATGATTCCAGGTCGGGACATCTTTGCATGGAAGCCCTCTGACATGCCAGGTGTACCGAGGCAACTCGCTGAGCACACCCTTAATGTGGATCCTAAATACAAACCGGTGAAACAGTTCCTCCGCCGGTTTAACGAAGAAACACGCAAGGAAATTAGAGAAGAGGTAGCCAGGCTCTTAGCAGCTGGCTTTATTGTTGAAGTTTTTCACCCTGAGTGGCTTGCCAATCCGGTGCTAGTCCTTAAGAAAAACGGCACCTGGCGCATGTGTGTGGATTACACAGATCTTAATAAGGCTTGTCCAGCAGATCCTTTTGCCCTCCCCCGTATTGATCAAATTATTGATGCTATGGCGGGTTGCGAGCGTTTAAGTTTTTTGGATGCATATTCTGGCTATCATCAGATCAAAATGGCAGTTAAGGACCAGGAGAAGACGGCATTCATAACTCCCTTTGGAGCCTTCTGCTATGTATCTATGCCCTTTGGGCTCAAGAGTGCCCAGGCAACTTATCAACGGTGTGTACAAAATTGTCTTCACAAGCAAATTGGCCGTAATATACATGCTTACGTGGATGATATCGTGGTTAAGTCCAGGGAGAAGGAGACTTTGGTTGACGACTTGAAGGAAACCTTTGATAACCTGAGGACGTACAAGATGATGCTTAATCCGACCAAGTGTGTCTTTGGTGTACCGGCAGGCAAGTTATTGGGTTTTCTGGTGTCCAACAGGGGAATTGAGGCTAATCCGGAGAAGATCACAGCCATCACCTCCCTGGCTAAACCGAAGTGTATCAATGATTTTCAACGCCTGGCAGGCCGGATTGCCGCGTTGAGCCGGTTTATCAGCCGCCTTGGTGAGAAGGCAATCCCTTTGTATCAGATGTTGAAGAAGACGGATCAGTTCGTCTGGAATTCCGCTGCTGATGAAGCATTTGAGGACTTAAAGCGGCAATTGGCCAATCTGCATGTGCTCGCCGCTCCCGTTGACAAGGAGCCGTTACTGCTATATGTTGCTGCTAATGCTCGTGCGGTCAGCGTGGCTATTGTGGTGGAGCGAAAGGAGGCAGGTAAGGAGCATCCGGTTCAACGTCCGGTCTATTATATCAGCGAGGTACTCATTGAGTCAAAGCAAAGGTATCCGCATTGGCAGAAGCTGGTGTACGGAGTTTTTATGGCAAGCCGGAATCTTAAGCAATACTTCCAAGGGCACCCAATTACGGTGGTCAGTTCTGCTCCTTTGGGGGATATCATCCAGAACCGGGAAGCGACTGGCCAGATTGCCAAGTGGGCTATAGATCTTGGGCTGCACGGATTGAAGTATGTGCCTCGGACGGCGGTTAAGTCTCAAGCACTTGTTGATTTCATCAATGATTGGACGGAAATGCAAGCACCTAAAGAAAAGCCGGATCACACGTATTGGACCATCCATTTTGACGGATCCAGGCAATTGGAAGGCTCGGGGGCTGGAGTCGTATTAACTTCCCCACGAGGTGATAAGTTTTGTTACGTTCTCCGTTTAATGTTCCCTTGTACTAACAATGCAGCTGAGTATGAAGCCTTGCTCCATGGTCTCCGGATGACTAAGCAGATGAACCTAAGTCGAGTTAAGTGCTTCGATGACTCGGACCTCGTGGCTCAACAAGTATCTGGCACTTGGGACTCCAAGGACCCACTCATGGCAGCATATCGTCGTGAGGTGGATATTGTTGCAGGTCACTTTAAAGGCTATCAGGTGGACCACGTGGACCGACGGAAGAATGAAGCGGCGGACGCTTTAAGCCGGCTGGGCTCTCAGCGCAAACCGGTCCCACCCAATGTTTTTCTAGATGTGCTGCACAACCCGTCGGTCAAGCTCCATGGTGAAGCGGATTTGGCTATTCCTGATCTGGAGGCTCAATTGGTGGCAGCTCTTCATGTCATTCTGGATTGGACGCTTCCTTACCTGGCGTACATGAACCGGGGCAAGTTACCAGAGGATGAGATTCTGGCCCGACAGATAATCCGGCGGTCCAAGTCCATGACGATTGTCAATGGCGAGTTGCATCATTGCAGTGTATCAGGGGCATTTCAACGCGGTGTGTCTCCTGAAGAAGGCTGTGAAATTTTGCGTGAGATCCACGAAGGAGATTGTGGTCACCACGCCGGTTCAAAATCTTTGGTAGCTAAAGCGTTTCGCCATGGCTTCTATTGGTTAACGGCTCATGCTGATGCGGAGGATCTGGTCAGACGATGTGACGGTTGCCAAAAGTTTTCAAGACGTGCTCATGTGCCGGCTCAAAATTGAGAATGATTCCAATTACTTGGCCGTTTGCGACTTGGGGGCTGGATATGGTTGGGCCTTTCAAAAGGTCCAAAGATAAGAAGACCCACCTCCTGGTGGCGGTTGACAAGTTTACAAAGTGGGTGGAGGCAGAACCTGTTAGCAAGTGTGATGCGGCCATGGCGGTTCAGTTCATCAAAAGAGTGATTTTCCGGTTTGGCTTTCCACATAGTATCATCACAGATAATGGTACCAATTTATCCAAGGGTGCCATGAAGGAGTTCTGCGAACGGGAGCACATCTGGCTTGACGTTTCATCAGTGGCACACCCACAGTCCAATGGTCAAGCAGAAAGGGCTAATCAAGAGATCTTGAAAGGCATCAAGCCCCGGCTTATGGTTCCTTTGCAGAGAACACCGGGTTGTTGGGTAGAAGAATTACCATCTGTATTATGGAGCATCAATACTACACCCAACAGATCAACAGGATACACACCGTTCTTCATGGTTTACGAAGCGGAGGCGGTTCTCCCCAGTGATATCCTCATGACTCACCTCGTGTGGTGGCTTATGTTGAAGCGGACAATGAGACAGCACGGCAAGACGCTTTGGACCTGTTGGATGAAGAACGTGACATAGCAGCCGCCCGCTCGGCGATTTACCAACAGGATCTTCGTCGTTATCACAGTCGCCGAGTCAGAACCAGAACCTTTCAGGAAGGAGATTTGGTGCTTCGGCTCATCCAAGATCACACTGATATGCATAAGCTATCCCCACCTTGGGAGGGACCTTTCGTGGTCAGCAAGAATCTGCACAACGGGTCATACTATCTGATCGATATTCGAGAGCATAAAGACTCACGTACATCAGAGGAGGAGACCAACAGGCCGTGGAACATAGCTCATCTTCGGCCTTACTATACCTGAGCCATTGGCTCTACTTATGTACATATTATGACGATGTATATATTATGATTAAATATAATAAACCGGAACCTCAGCTAAAGCGGGGTATCTGTTCTTTTACATCATGTGTGGTTACACGGAGTTGTTCTAAAGCGGCCTCCGGTTTACCCCTTGAGTTAGCTTTTCAAAAGCATCATGTTATATCACTTGGGGGCTTGGTCGTGTCCGAACCAATGCAACACCTCTTGATAGGCGAGAGCCACCAGATCACTTGGGGACTTGGTCACGTCTGAACCAGTCACGCCTCTTGATCAGCCTAAGGCCACATAATCACTTGGGGGCTTGGTCGAACCCGAACCATTGCCACGCCTCTTGATCGGCATAAATGCCACAGTTTCATTTGGGGACCTGGCTGACTTGAACCATAGCTACACCTATCAGGAGCTTGGTCATGTCCGACCATGGTAACGCAACCTGATCGGCTCAAATAAGCCTCTTTTTGCAAATGGTTTTATCATTGCCTTTGCTTCACAATTTTCTTTGATAGATATTTCTTTCTTTTTGTTGCGTTTTTTAAACCAACAAAATTTTAAAACCAGTTCACACTGTCAATTGAAGGAACACGGTTCATTTTTTAATCCGGAGACTATTTGCCCGGTTTGATTTTTTTTAACATCCTATTACGGAGTAACACGGTGTTTTATAACCCGGCATGGTTTACATGGTAAACCAGCATTATATATATACAGGAGCTGCTATCTCCTCCAACAGTGTGGGTTTATGAAACCTCCGCTTCAAGATTGGCTAAGCCAACTTCATGCCCAACGATGGCAGGTATTATGTATCTCAAAGATTTGATCACATGCTTAAATTTCAGATATATTGATTTTATATATGCAGACATCATACTCCGCCTGACGGTACAACCGCGGTGGCACTTTAAGATTTTTATGTTGCAGAAAATACTTTGGAAAGTTCATCACCCAAAGAAAGCACAAGTTGAAGTGGTTATGCACAAAGGCATATTAAGATCAAGAGTATCAGCTAGCCTATTACAAGGCAACACGGTGCCCAAAACAAGATCATTGTTTTTCAAAGGAGAAGCAGTTTAAACCGGCTGCTGGTTCAAGCTTGGTCACCAGCCTGGCCTGATGGTTGTGGGTCATCCCGCGCCGCTTCAACTTCAGTTTCTCTACCTAGCGGCTGGAAATCAACAGTTGTCTAGTCGATTCCCATTAATGCTTGAAAGACAGCTTCATCATGGATTAGCAACGACGGTTCAATATCGGGAGCGTAAGTATGCTTACGGATTGGAGGGATAAGATTTTCCGCTTCATGAATTGGTGCAGCTACTCGCTTGTTTTGATTGTCATATTGGGCTTGATAATGGGACAAGTCTGCTTCTTCAGCCAATTGACAAGCTAGCAGACGCACCTCCCGGTTTATTGCTCGCAGATCCGCTTCACTAAACTCTGACCCGTCTTCCTTCAAGCTGGGATAGCCCTAAGCCGCTTCAATAGGATCAAAATCCGGCACCCAAGCTTTTGCCCGGATTAAGGCATTGATCGCACCGGTTCGAGCAGCAGATTTCTTCAGCTCTTCAACCCGGGCAGGAAACACCGACAGTTTCTGCAGAGTGTCCTGAATCAAAGTGGGCACCGGCTTGTTGTGGGATGCAGTACAGATGATCCGCTGTGCACCAGTGTACAGTTGTTCGATCAACGTATAGGCGGCTTTCAATTTCTTCCGCACATCTGACCCCAAATGACCAATGTGTGTCCCTAAAATATCACAAAGGGTTAACAAACCGGCAGCTCTGTAAGACGGCAGAATCAATTCAGAAATCAAACCGGCTTACGAAAGATAGCAGCGGTCATGGCATGCACGTGCCGCTTTATGCTGGTCAGTTCATCCACCACTGGTTTTAGTGCAGCCTCGGCGTCTTCTGCTTGTTTGGTTAAAGCGGATTTTTCAGTAGCCCAATCCGCCCGCTCCTTCTTGAAATCCTTCTTAAGTTGTTCCATGACGCTTAAGGCGCCGGTCAACTCCTCTTTTGCATTTGAGGTTTCAGTCTGTTGGGACTTCAGATTTTCTTGGAGATCGGCGATTTGGGTCTCTTTTGTCTTCAGCTCAGCCTGCATCCAGACAGTTATATGATTCAGCAAGCAGTGCAAGAATTGAAGCACCAACCACATAACAAGTTATGCACTTGGCGCTTGGGGGCTAATGCCTATTTGATCTTCATATTTCACTTGATTATAAAGTCCCAAGCTCAATACACACTGGTAGAAAAAGGGCCTGTTGTCCCGGTTCGTAAGGGCCTTTAGTCCCGGTTCCTGAACCGGGACTAAAGTGTCGGTACTAATGCCCTGTCCCTTTAGTCCCAGTTCAATCCAGAACCGGGACTGATGGGCCTCCACGTGGCCTGTGCGCGGAGCCTAGGCAGGAGACCCTTTGGTCCCGGTTGGTGGCACCAACCGGGACCAATAGGCATCCACGCGTCAGCATTTCTGTGGCTAGGGTTTTTGTTTTTGTTTGAAGGGGGGGGGTTTGGGGGTTTTGGGGGGTTAATTTAGGTGTTTCATATATTGTGTTAGCTAGCTATAATTAATAAAGAGAAGTGTCCTCTCTTATGTCCGTGCTTGGTCGACGCTACGTACTATACATACGTATAGAGAGGACTAGACACGCTAGCTAGCTAGTAAGCAAACGAAGGAAACAGAAGATCGTCATGAACATATATGCATACAGAGAGAAGTGATATCGACCACCTCTCCTTCTCCGAGAGATTGGTCGAACAACAAGTTCTCGTATATCTATCCGACACTACCGACTACATATATACAATAATTATCTCTTACAAATATAATCATACGGACTCATGGTCCACATAGTATTCTCCGTCTTCAGCGATCATGTGTCAAGAAAGAATGCCGCCAATTCCTCTTGAATTGCTCGCATGCGAGCTGGTGCTAGGAGTTCATCCCGCTTCCGAAACATCTAATTTGAAGAAGGGGGTCAATACATATATATATGAATGAATGAAACTCAATACAAATGATGGTAATAAAATAAAATTGTGAATGTTGTTATTTACGTACATCATATTGTTCGTCAGAGTACCCGCCCCGCTCACAGGTCGTGTGGCGGATGGACTCGCAGACGTAGTATCCACAGAAATCATTCCCTTGTTCCTGCCACAACCACTTTACAAGAAATAGAGGTCAATCAAACTGATAAGCAAGAATGCTAAATGGTATTGATGAAACTAGCGCTTGAATCACTAGGAGATGCGCGGAACATGCTACTATAGTACTTACTTTCAGGTGTCTAAATTCCAGCTCCTTCAGCAGTCCCGGAACTTTTCTGGTGAATTTTCTCCAAACCCTGCCGGACAAAGAAAACAATTACTTGATATCAGGAAATGAACAAAGTTGCTGATATGGTGGATAATGATCGATTTAACTTACTTCTTGAGGATTTCAGTCATGTCCGCATACTCCTGGGGATCTTTTTGTTTCGAGTCCAAGACGGTTACTACTCCCTGCTCAAGCCTAATCTCTAGGAGAATATAGTGGAAACTGCACACGCATGCATAACTCATCAATTACATTACTATAACCTGGACTAATTTATAAGGGAAACCGAATATGCACAAGATAGTAACACTCACTTGAAGTTGTAAGGAAAGAGTATTATATCTTTGTTTTCATTTTTTTTGAATGATCGTAGCAAGTTGGCCTCGGTATCTCCGGGACGATGTTCAACCTCAGTTGCATCTATGAGATATGTGTTAACGAACCCAATATCACCGATTTGTCTTTTCTTCAATTCGGCGATCTTCATTCTGCATAATATAGTGAGGATAATTATAAATACATGCAATGAAAGAGATGAGCTATATAGAGAGACTTAATGACAGAAGTAGTAGTACTTACAAACAGTAGCAGGTGATCGTTGTTTTATCAAGGGCCAATTGATTGAAAAACTGATAGAACTCCTCAAATGGAATAGGCAATAGTTCAATTCCAACGAGGTCATGCTCCGGTTTAACTCTCGCATACAAAGTACTCCTCCCCCCAGACTCTCTGCAGATTTTCAAGTACCAATCATGTAATCTTTGCATCATCGTTGTTAAAGATTTTTCATCTTTGACGAGAGGCTTCCCGTACTCATATCTGTGTATCTGCACCTCCATGGGATCATAATGTACATCGTCGGGCAGGTAATCGTCAACATTGCCATAACCGGGCACCATCCTCGGATCGACGATGTCGCTAGGCACCTTGAGGGGGGGGGGACGATTGCTTCGCTTGTTCGGCGAGCTGGGCAATTTGTTTCCCAGTTGCTCGTCGTTCTTTCAGCCTTTGATCACTGACTGTACTTCCCGACCGCTCCGCTTCGGCCCATGTCTTTGCAATAATGCGCTCATAGTTGCCTTTCGGCGGAGACTTCGGTGGTTTTGCCAGGGCATCCAGAGTGCGCTTCACTTTCACCGGATCTACCTTCTCCTCCGGAGGTGGATGTCTCTTTGCTCTCAACCCTTGAAACCAGTCATCCACTTCGGTTCGTGCGATCTTCGCGTTCTCCTCCGGGGTCCTCTCGTATGGTAACTTCTGTGGACTCTTCAGAGAAGGAACGAATCTGTATGTCCTCCCGCCTCTGGTTGTACTGCTAGACGCCGGCCGAGCAGACGAAGCGGTTGTCTTCTTTACTTGCTTACGAGGCGGAGGAGAAGGACTACGACGCGCCAGAGCAGCTACTGGAGCGGCGGCGGGTCTCTTTCGCCCTTGCTGATGAGGCGGAGAAGGAGGAGGCTGGCTGCTCGGGCGTGCCGGCGCAGGCGGAGTGCCGCCACGCGCCGGAGAAGGAGCCGGCCGAGGGCCCTGATCGTCACTCACCGGAGGAGGAGGCGGTGGAGGAGGCGGAGTGCCCTGACTCACCGGAGGAGGAGGAGGAGGCGGGGGCGTCCAGTTCGGAAGGTTGATGAGCTCCTTCCGCCATAGGCATGGAGTCTTCAGAGCAGACCCCAGCCGAGTCTCCCCTTCACCGGTAGGGTGGTCAAGCTGGAGGTCCTCAAATCCCTCCGTTATTTCATCCACCATCACCCTAGCATATCCTTATGGAATCGGCCGGCAGTGAAAAGTTGCGCCGGGTTCAGTAGGATAAACAAAGCCAACAGCCGCCTTGACCTTCAAATTCATCCATTGCGTCATAAGGTGGCAATTTTGAGACTCCGTGATAGCATCCACGGGATAGCTGGCAAGAGCCATCAAGGTATGCTCCGGCTGAAGCAGCTCGGTGGAAGCCACGCTGCTTCTACGCTGAGATGGCGGGGTAGCTTCGGGGGAAGCTTCGGCAGTACGTTTGCTGTGATTTGCTTCTCGTTCCTCTATCGCGTCTACCCTTGCTTGCAGCGCCTGCATTTGGGTCTGCTGCACTTTTTTCCTCCTCTCATGGGATTTGTAACCGCCTGCGTCCGGAAACCCAACCTTCCACGGAATGGAGCCTGGCGTGCCTCGTGTCCGTCTAGGGTGCTTAGGATTCCCGAGGGCCATTGTGAGCTCGTCGTTCTCTCTGTCTGGAAAGAACTTCCCTTGCTGCGCTGCTTCGATATACTGCTTAAGCTTCCTGACTGGTATGTCCATTTGATCGTTCGTCCAAATGCACTTCCCTGTTACAGGGTCCAAGGTTCCGCCAGCCCCGAAGAACCAAGTCCGGCAACGGTCTGGCCAGCTAATTGTCTCTGGTTCGATCCCTTTATCAACCAGATCATTCTCAGTCTTGGCCCACTTAGGCCGGGCTACGAGGTAGCCACCTGACCCCGTGCGATGGTGAAGCATCTTCTTCGCAGCATTTTGCTTGTTTGTCGCCGACATCTTCTTACTCTTTTCCGATGTCTTGTGGGCCACAAATGCGGGGCAGTGATCTCTGATCTTCTCATATCTGCCCTTGAATTCTGGTGTCTCATTATTTTTGACAAACTTATTCAGCTCTTTCTTCCACCTCCTGAATAGTTTTGCCATCCTCTTAAGAGCAAAAGACATGATTAATTGCTCTTTAACTGGGTTCTCTGGATTATCCTCTGGCGGTAGGGTGAAATTTGACTTCAGCTCAGTCCAAAGATCATTTTTCTGCATATCATTGACATAAGACACCTCAGGGTCTTCTGTAGCCGGCTTAAACCATTGCTGGATGCTTATCGGGATCTTGTCCCTAACCAGAACCCCGCACTGAGCAACAAATGTGCTCTTTGTCCGGAGGGGTTCAATCGGTTGGCCGTCGGGCGCGATTGCTATGATCTCAAACTTTTCATCCGAGCTCAACTTTTTCTTCGGGCCTCGGCTCTTTACCAAAGTTGTGCTCGATCCGAAGGGCTAGAAAAAAGAACAAAGACTTAATTAATATGTTTACATACCAAAACAATGAATGCATCAATCAGCTAGTCAGCACAGGCTTAACTAATATATATACCTGGCCGGACTCGGTTCGGTCACCGGAGCCGTCATCACGGTCTCCTTGCACCAGCATTGGGTCACCGGAGCCGTCCTCATGTTCTTATTCTTGCACCGGCATTAGGTCACCGTAGCCAGCTTCTTCACCCTCTCCTTCCAGACCATCGGTGTCGTTGAGAAACAACGAGACGGCATCACTTCCTTTTGTGATTATGTCCCTCAACAACGCTTCTTTTGCTTCGTCTCGGGCGGTGTCCATAGTTTCTACAAATATTTACAACATGGCAATTATTATTCAAACATGACAGATGGATATATTAGTGCCAAACGTAGAACTAGCTACCTAATCATAGTAAGGAATCATATATATTAATTAGTGGCCTCGACCCCCCCCCACGTGTTGAAGCTATCGGGAGGGGGTATATATCGACAACGACGACACTACATCTATATGTCCCTTGACGACCCTCGTTCCCGATAAAAAAAGAGGAAGAAGAAGAAAAAAAGAGGACCAGAAAGAATAGACTCCTCTTTTTTTTCTTCCTCCTCTTTTTTTATCCTCTTCTTCCTCTCATGTTCGAGAGGATCGCCGAGGGGTCGGAAGGTTGCCTAGTGTCAAAGGATTCAACAAAACCATGTCTTCATCATTAGGCGAAAGTAACATGTGCATGATGGTACGAAGCTCTCCAAAGTTATTTTGGAACGGAGTCCCAGATAAGATAATTCGCTTTTTGGTACAAAGTTCAGCAACACCTTCCAAATATCGTTATTTGGAAGGCCTTTGCTGAAATTCATACAAAAAGGCAAATTATCCTATCCGGGACACCATTCCAAAATAACTTTGGAGGACTTCGTCATGCCCTGGTTACTTCTGGCAAATGATGAAGCCATGGATTTCTTCAATACTTTGACACTAGGAAACCTCTCTCGACCCCTCGGCGATCCTCGACCCCTCGAACCCTCGACGACCCTGGAACCCTCGACCCCTAGACGACCCTGGAACCCTCGACCCTCGATCCCTCGACCCTATAGAACCCTCGAAGAAAGGAATAGCTAGAGGAGAAGATCGAAGAAAAAAAAGAAGAAGAAAAAGAGGAGAAGAATTAAGGAATAGTGGAGAAGAAGAGAAAATAGAATATTCTATTTTCTCTTCTTCTCCACTATTCCTTTCTTCTTCTCCTCTTCTTTTCCTTCTTTTTTCTTCTTCTTATTTATTTCTCCTCTTCTTTTCCTCTCCTCTTCTTCTTTCTTTCCTCTTCTTATTTTCTTCTTTCCTATCCTCGACGACCCTGGAACCCTCGACCCCTAGATGACCCTGGAACCCTCGACCCTCGATCCCTTGACCCTATAGAACCCTCGAACCCTCGACCCTGAAACCCTCGACCCTTGACCCCTTAACGACCCTCGACCCTCTACCCTAGTTCCCGACCCTCGACCCTCTACCCTAGTTCCCGACCCTCGACCCTCTACCCTAGTTCCCGACCCTCGACCCCTCGGCGATCCTCGACACCCTCGTTCCCGATAAAAATTAAGAAGAAGAAGAAGAAGAAGAAGAAGAAGAAGAAAGAGGAGAAGAAGAAAGGAATATCTAGAGGAGAAGATCGAAGAAAAAAAGAAGAAAAAAAAGAGGAGAAGAAGAAAGGAATAGTGGAGAAGAAGAGAAAATAGAATATTCTATTTTCTCTTCTTCTCCTCTATTCCTTTCTTCTTTTCCTCTTCTTTTTCTTTTTTTTCTTCTTCTTATTTATTTCTCCTCTTCTTCCTCTCCTCTTCTTCTCCTTTCTTCCTCTTCTTATTTTCCTTTTTCCTCTCATTCTTTTTCACATAAATTTTTGACATTTTTGACATATTTAGCACATTCTAAATTTTCCTAACTCTTTTACAACCACAAAAATTACTCCAACTTCATGACAGTACCCACACTCCATTTCACCAAAAACCTTCTGATCCATAGTTTAAATTTTTTAAATTTCATTCAAATGAAATTTGAACCAGATTCAAATTCCTTGCTGAAAACCTATTCTAAACCAATCATAAAATTCTGAAATTTTGCCATCAACTCTGTCTTGCATCAGTACCTCACCACAAAAAATATCATAAATCCTAAAAATGCCCAAAGCCATCTAGCATTTGATCAAACACCCTCTATATGCACTGTTCATATCTATAAAAAAATTCAGAAATTTCAGAAAAGTTTGCTGCTGCTCCACTCCTTCTCCTCTCCTCTCCTTCTCCTCTCCTTCTGCTCTTCAATGCGTCGGGGCCGGCGGCGACCATGGAGCAGGGGCAGAGAGCAAGGGCCGCACTCGATCGGGACCATGGGAAAGGGGGGCTCACTTCGAGGGGGCGGCGATGGCAGGAGTCCGGCGACGAGGACGGCGGGCTCGGGGCGGCACGCAGTGACGGGGACGGCGTGCGGCCGGCGACAGGGACGAGGAGGGGTGGGCTCGGGGAGGCACGCAGCGACGGGGACGACGAGGACGGCGGTCTTGGGGATGCCGGCGATGAGGACGACGCGGGCTCGTGGAGGCGACGACATTGGCGGCGGCGGCGTAGACGGCGAGGTGGAGCAGCCTGACGGCGTCGTCGGCGGGGGAGGGGGAACTGGCGATGCAAACTGAAAATTTTCACAAGTGTTTGTTATATAGTCCAAGCTTTAGTCCCAGTTGGTGGCATAAACCGGGACTAATCCCCCCTTTAGTCCCGGTTGGTGCCAGCAACCGGGACCAAAGGCCTCTTTTCAGCAGCCCAAAGGGCGGGAAGCGGCGGCCTTTGGTCCCGGTTGGTGCCACCAACCGGGACCAATGGCCTTGTGCTGCCCCGCGCCCAAAAAGTTTAGTCCCACCTCGCTAGTTGAGAGGGCTCGGGAGTGGTTTATAAGCGCTGCTGCGCCCACCCTCCCGAGCTCCTCTCAACTGCAGGCTTTCGGGCCTAATCTGTCACTGCAATGCCTGTGGGCCTACTGGGCCTGCTGCGGGCCTGAATCCTGGCCCATGGTAGGGTTTCTCGTCGTATTCAGGCCGTGGTGGCCCAGTAGGTGGCATTTTTTGTTTTTTTGTTGCTTTATTTATTTTCTTTTGTTTTTTGCTTTATTTTTAATTCTTTATGCTTTTAGTTTTAGAAAAATTATAAACTTTTTGTTAATGCCATTAGTTTTCAAATTTGAAAATAATTTTTTAGTTTTTTTGTTTTCTTTGTTGCTTTATTTATTTTATTTTGTGATTAACTTTACTATAAAAATAGTTTTTTCCTGCTTTTTGATTTGTTTTTTGCATTATTTATTTTCTTTTGTTTTTTGCTTTAATTTTTAATTCTGTTTGCTTTTAGGTTAGCAAAATTATAAACTTTCTGTTAGTGCCATTAGTTTTAGAAAAATTATAAACTTTCTGTTAGTGCCATTAGTTTTCAAATTTTAAAACACTTTTTTAGTTTTTTAGTTTTCTTTGTTGCTTTATTTATTTTATTTTGTGATTAACTTTACTATAAAAATAGTTTTTTCCTGTTTTTTTTTATTTGTTTTTTGCATTATTTATTTTCTTTTGTTTTTTGCTTCAATTTTTAATTCTGTTTGCTTTTAGGTTAGCAAAATTATAAACTTTCTGTTAGTGCCATTAGTTTTAGAAAAATTATAAACTTTCTGTTAGTGCCATTAGTTTTCAAATTTGAAAACACTTTTTTAGTTTTTTTGTTTTCTTTGTTGCATTATTTATTTTATTTTGTGATTAACTTTACTATAAAAATAGTTTTTTCCTGTTTTTTTGATTTGTTTTTTGCATTATTTATTTTCTTTTGTTTTTTGCTTTAATTTTTAATTCTGTTTGCTTTTAGGTTAGCAAAATTATAAACTTTCTGTTAGTGCCATTAGTTTTAGAAAAATTATAAAGTTTCTGTTAGTGCCATTAGTTTTCAAATTTGAATAGTTAAAATTTGAATTCTTTGAAAATTATTTGAATCACAAGTTTTTGATTAACTTACTAAAAATGAGAATAGATGCGCTTATAGAGAAAATTCAACCTAAATTCCTAGTAAATTTCTATGAATTTCAGAGAAATTCACTATGAATTTAGGTTAAACTTTTCTCTATTAGGGCATCTATTTTCACTTTGAGAGGAGCTCAACAAGGCAGAGAGGGAAGGGCTTATAAACCGGTGTGAGCCCCCTTCGGTTGGCGAGGTGGGACTAAACTCGGCCCGCAATGAGGACCAACCCTTTAGTCCCGGTTTGTGGCACAAACCGGGACTAATGGTCATGGGCCAGGGGCGAGGAGCAAAATTATAAACTTTCTGTTAGTGCCATTAGTTTTAGAAAGTTGAAAGTTGAAAGTTGGCATGGGCCAGGGACTAATGGTCATGGTATTACGAGGGCCGAACCATAAGACATGAAAGCATTTCAAATGAACTCTGAAAAAGTTGAAAGTTGGGATGGTATCATAATTTCACCCACATAGCATGTGCATGTACAAAACGGACAATGGTAGCATGTTCGTGTGTTACAAAGTTGTGGGAGAAAGTCTTCACTTTTTCTTCACTTGTGTCATTTGCTTATTGCGCCGTAACCATGGATAATCTTCATTGTTTATCAGGATGCTTGGGTCAGCCTTGACATTGAAGGGAGGAATTTCATGAAACTTTTCATAATCTTCAGACATGTCTGTCTTGCCGTCCACTCCCAGGATGTCCCTTTTTCCTGAAAGAACTATGTGGCGCTTTGGCTCATCGTATGATGTATTCGCTTCCTTATCTTTTCTTTTTCTCGGTTTGGTAGACATGTCCTTCAAATAGATAACCTGTGCCACATCATTGGCTAGGACGAACGGTTCGTCAGTGTACCCAAGATTTTTCAGATCCACTGTTGTCATTCCGTACTATGGGTCTACCTGTACCCCGCCGCCTAACAGATTGACCCATTTGCACTTAAACAAAGGGACCTTAAAATCAGGTCCGTAGTCAAGTTCCCATATGTCCACTATGTAACCATAATATGTATCCTTTCCGCTCTCGTTTGCTGCATCAAAGCGGACACCGCTGTTTTGGTTGGTGCTCTTTTGATCTTGGGCGATCGTGTAAAATGTATTCCCATTTATCTCGTATCCTTTGTAAGTCAATACAGTCAAAGATGGTCCCCTGGACAACAAGTACAACTCATCACAAATAGTGTTGTCACCTCTGAGACGTGTTTCCAACCAACTGCTGAAAGTCCTGATGTGTTCACATGTAATCCAGTCGTCGCACTGCTCCGGGTGTTTGGAGCGCAGACTGTTCTTGTGTTCATCGACATACGGGGTCACCAAGTAGAGTTCTGTAGAACTGTGTAGTGTGCTTGAGACCAAGAATATCCGTCCCTGCATATTATTGAGTCTCTTCCAAGAGTGCCTTTTCCAGTCAGTCTCCCCTCATACCGTGATTTAGGGAGACCTATCTTGTTAAGGCCAGGAATGAAGTCAACACAAAACCCGATAACATCCTCTGTTTGATGGCCCATGGAGATGCTTCCTTCTGGCCTAGCGCGATTACGGACATATTTCTTTAGGACTCCCATGAACCTCTCAAAGGGGAACATATTGTGTAGAAATACGGGCCCCAGGATGACAATCTCGTCGACTAGATGAACTAGGACATGCGTCATGATATTGAAGAAGGATGGTGGGAACACCAGCTCGAAACTGACAAGACATTGCGCCACATCACTCCTTAGCCTTGGTACGATTTCTGGATCGATCACCTTCTGAGTGATTGCATTGAGGAATGCACATAGCTTCACAATGGCTAATCGAACATTTTCCGGTAGAAGCCCCCTCAATGCAACCGGAAGCAGTTGCGTCATAATCACGTGGCAGTCATGAGACTTCAGGTTCTCAAACTTTTTCTCTGGCATATTTATTATTCCCTTTATATTCGATGAGAAGCCAGTCGTGACCTTCATACTGAGCAGGCATTCAAAGAAGATTTCTTTCTCTTCTTTCGTAAGAGCGTAGCTGGCAGGACCTTTATACTGCTTCGGAGGCATGCCGTCTTTTTCGTGCAAACGTTGCAGGTCCTCCCGTGCCTCAGGTGTATCTTTTGTCTTCCCATACACGCCCAAGAAGCCTAGCAGGTCCACGCAAAGGTTCTTCGTCACGTGCATCACGTTGATTGAGGAGCGGACCTCTAGGTCTTTCCAGTAGGGTAGGTCCCAAAATATAGATTTCTTCTTCCACATGGGTGCGTGTCCCTCAGCGTCATTCGGAACAGCTAGTCCGCCGGGACCCTTTCCAAAGATTACGTAGTGTAAATCATTGACCATAGCAAGCACGTGATCACCGGTGCGCATGGCGGGCTTCTTCCGGTGATCTGCCTCGCCTTTGAAATGCTTGCCTTTCTTTTGACATTGATGGTTGGTCGGAAGAAATCGACGATGGCCCAGGTACACATTCTTCCTGCATTTGTCCAGGTATATACTTTCAGTGTCATCTAAACAGTGCATGCATGTGTGGTATCCTTTGTTTGTCTGTCCTGAAAGGTTACTGAGAGTGGGCCAATCGTTGATGGTCACGAACAGCAACGCCTTAAGGTTAAATTCCTCCTGTCTGTGCTCATCCCACGTACGTACACCGTTTTCATTCCACAGCTGTAAAAGTTCTTCAACTAATGGCCTTAGGTACACATCAATTTCGTTGCCGGGTTGCTTAGGGCCTTGTATGAGAACTGGCATCATAATGAACTTCCGCTTCATGCACATCCAAGGAGGAAGGTTATACATACATAGAGTCACGGGCCAGGTGCTGTGATTGCTGCTTTGCTCCCCGAAAGGATTAATGCCATCCGCGCTTAAAGCAAACCATACATTCCTTGGGTCCTTTGCAAACTCATCCCAGTACTTTCTCTTGATTTTTCTCCACTGCGACCCGTCAGCGGGTGCTCTCAACTTCCCATCTTTCTTTCGGTTCTCACTGTGCCATCGCATCAACTTGGCATGCTCTTCGTTTTTGAACAGATGTTTCAACCGTGGTATTATAGGAGCATACCACATCACCTTCGCAGGAACCCTCTTCCTGGGGGGCTCGCCATCAACATCACCAGGGTCATCTCGTCTGATCTTATACCGCAATGCACCACATACCGGGCATGCGTTCAGATCCTTGTATGCACCGCGGTAGAGGATGCAGTCATTAGGGCATGCATGTATCTTCTCCACCTCCAATCCTAGAGGGCATACGACCTTCTTTGCTGCGTATGTACTGTCGGGCAATTCGTTATCCTTTGGAAGCTTCTTCTTCAATATTTTCAGTAGCTTCTCAAATCCTTTGTCAGCCACAGCATTCTCTGCCTTCCACTGCAGCAATTCCAGTACGGTACCGAGCTTTGTGTTGCCATCTTCGCAATTGGGGTATAACCCTTTTTTGTGATCCTCTAACATGCGATCGAACTTCAGCTTCTCCTTTTGACTAATGCATTGCGTCCTTGCATCGACAATGACCCGGCGGAGATCATCATCATCGGGCACATCCTCTGGTTCCTCTTGATCTTCAGCAGCTTCACCCGTTGCAGCATCATTGGGCACATCGTCTGGTTCCTCTTGATCTTCACCAGCTCCCCCCATTGCAGCATCACCGTATTCAGGGGGCACATAGTTGTCATCGTAGTCTTCTTCTTCGCCGTCTTCCATCATAACCCCTATTTCTCTGTGCCTCGTCCAAACATTATAGTGTGGCATGAAACCCTTGTAAAGCAGGTGGGAGTGAAGGATTTTCCGGTTAGATTAAGACCTCGTATTCCCACATTCAGTGCATGGACAACACATAAAACCATTCTGCTTGTTTGCCTCAGCCGCATTGAGAAACTCATGCACGCCCTTAATGTACTCGCGGGTGTGTCTGTCACTGTACATCCATTGCCGGTTCATCTGCGTGCATTATATATAATTAAGTGTCCAAATTAATAGAAGTTCATCATCACATTAAAACCAAAGTGCATACATAGTTCTCATCTAACAACATATAGCTCTCCAGAGCATATAATTAATTAAACCATACATTGAAACTATGTAAAACATTTCAATGCAAAAACAAATGCGATCATAATCGCAACCAAGGTAACAATTGATCCAACGGCATAATGATACCAAGCCTCGGTATGAATGGCATATTTTCTAATCTTTCTAATCTTCAAGTGCATTGCATCCATCTTGATCTTGTGATCATTGACGACATCCGCAACATGCAACTCCAATATCATCTTATCCTCCTCAATTTTTTTAATTCTTTCCTTCAACAAATTGTTTTCTTCTTCAACTAAATTTAACCTCTCGACAATAGGGTCGGTTGGCATTTCCGATTCACATACATCCTAGATAAATAAAATCTATGTCACGTTGGTCGGCATAATTTTCATAAACAATAAATGAACCAATAGTTATAAAGATAATATACATACCACATCCGAATCATAGACAGGACGAGGGCCGACGAGGGCGGATACCAAAACCATCGCACTATATAAGATGCAATAATAAATGTAAGAAAATGATACAAGTATCTATCTAAACATATAAATAAGAATATTTTTCCTTTCTGAAAGAAGATAAGAACAAGAGGCTCACCACGGTGGTGTCGGTGATGAGATCGGCGCGGGTGATCGACGGCGGTGAAGACGGGGACGGGGCGTGACGGACCGCTAAATCTAGACAAATCTCGAGGAAAATGGAGCTTGGAGGTCGAGCTTCGAGAGGAGAAAGCTTAAGTAGTGTGGCTCGGGCATTCCATCGAACACCTCATGTGCATAGGAGGTGAGCTAGAGCACCACAAAGCCCTCTCCCCCTCGGCCAGAGAAAAACAGAGCACTGGGGTGCTCTGCTCGTGAGCGAGGGGTATATATAGGCACCTCATTGGTCCCGGTTGGTGACATGAGCCGGGACTAAAGGGGAGCCTTTGGTCCCGGTTCAAGCCACCAACCGGGACCAATGGTGGTGGGCCAGGAGCGAGGCCCATTGGTCCCGGTTCATCCCACCAACCGGGACCAAAAGGTCCAGATGAACCGGGACCAATGGCCCACGTGGCCCGGCCGGCCCCCTGGGCTCACGAACCTGGACCAATGCCTACATTGGTTCCGGTTCTGGACTGAACCGGGACTAATGGGCTGACCCGCCTGGACCAAAGCCCTGTTTTCTACTAGTGAACAAGTATTCAACTTGGCACTTGGGGGCTAATGGCTATTTGTTCAAATAAGTTCTAATGCGGCGATATTAATTACTTAAGTCCCGGTTTAACTACACTAAGTTGAACCGGCCCTTGGGGGCTACATAAGCGAATTTCAAGGCTTTAAGATTTATATTAGTAAGTCCCGGTTTGAAATAAGATTACAAACCGGTCCTTGGGGGCTAGGCGAGTCAGCAAGAATTGAAGCATACAAGCAGGAAAGAGCATATGGAAGTTACCTCATATTTATCTTTCATCATGTTAACCAGACCGGCTTCATAGTCACGACTGGTATACAGCCGGTTCAGATAGCCGGAATGGATGTCTTGGGCGTTCAGAGCAGCGTAAGTCGACAGATCAACATTCCACTTACCCTTCCCAAATGCAGCAAATTCTTCCTTGGCAGTATGTTTAGACAAAGCGACAGGATTGCTTGGCTCTGTATGGCCAATGCCAGTAATAACAACTTCATCATCCTTGGCGTCGCCGGTTTGCATTGGGGCCATCAGTTTATCAGTAGACTTGGATGGATTGGTGGATTTCTCAATCCGGATGGGGCTTCTGGGCTGGTCAACAGGACCGGAGGTATCAACATGTCTCTCTTCAGTAATAAAATCATCATCTTGTGGTGGTGGGTTGTTTGGCACATCCTCACGGATGGCCGCTTCAGGGTTGAGTACTCTGTCCGGTTCAGGAATAGCATCTTCTTCAGCCGCTTTATCTAGGCGAGCCTTCTTGCTTGGGTTAGGCTTGGCCCTGAAAGGAGTAACAAAGGTCAGTACAGTATATGCTACAAAGTAATACACCAGAAGCATTATGATAAGTATGGCTTACCCAAGCACTGTTTTGAGCGGCGGCAGCTGGGTAGCTGATGACTCGCCAGATGATGAATGAGAAGTGACCTGATAATCGGAGTCAGACGGATTAAGAGGTTAACAAAAACAGCCCATTTTAGGACAAGTACTGACAGGCAAATTAGAGACCTCTGAATGGCGTTTCCGAACCGGACTGTTCGGTAAACCGGCGGAGGTAACTACCTGGCCACTATGCCGGGTCGTGCGGCGAGCTTCCTGCTGTTGGGTCTTCATAAGAAATTTGGGATCCAAGTAAGCAAGAGGATGAGAAAATTTAACCTTCCGGTTTGCCTAACGGATTTTTAGTGAAGGCAAAGGATCTGAATCGGAGGAAAGAATAATTACCTCTGCAACATCAGCATGACTGGCTTCGGCATCATCCTGACAAATATCATCATAAATAAGGCTTGTGGAAAATAAGCCAAGTGAATCAAGTTCTACCTCAAGGTCCGGGTTACCCACATCGTCATCAGCGGCCGGATTAGAGGATGCAGTGGTTCTTTTCCTGTGGGTAGTCTTCTTCACAGCTTTAGTCTTTTGCCGGATTGATCTTTCCGGTTTGTCTGGTTTTTCTGGTTTCTCCTGCGGCAGTTTCTTGCTCCAAAACAGATCATTGCCCTGCTTAAACAGGCATTGATATTAAACAATGACCAGATATATCAATAACAGGTTCAGAAAAAAGAATAATCAAACTCTTACAGCTCGCGGTTTGTTGGTGGCACAGAAGGGAAGCAGGCCGGTTCAAGCACAGACGTGTTCCGGTTCATTCAGCATTTTATTCACAGCCTCTGTGATTTCTTCATCGGTAAGCTGGATGTTAGCATGTCGCAGTGGGTCATCAACACTGCCAGTATACTCGCACATCAAACCGGAGCGCTGACTCAGGGGCAGTATGCTCCACGGTATCCAACAGCGAGCGAGATCAACTCTTGTTAAACCATTAGCCATGAAGGCTCTGAGCTTGGACAGTTGAGGAGTGTATTTGCTTCTCTCCTTGGCAGTCAACCTTTGCGGAAAGGGGTGTGTATTGCTAAGCCGCTCCGGACGAAAGCCAGGCAAAGGATTTTCACCAGCAGGGGAGGTGTCTTTGCAATAGAACCATGTTTGATTCCACTCTTTGGCGTGGCTGTGCAGCTTGGCGTGAGGGTATGTGACTTCTTTCCTTTTCTGAATCGCCACACCTCCCAATTCCATAATGGAACCGTCAGAAAACTCAGTACGGCGGTTTAGATGGAAATAGTCTCTGAACAACTCCACTGTGGGTTCCTCTTGAAAGAACACCTAACAGAGCACTTGGAAGTGACACATGTTTGTAACAGAGTTGGGGCCAGTGTCTTGTGGATGGAGTTGAAAATCGGCTAACACATCCCGGTAAAATTTAGAACCGGGCGGCTTAAAGCCCCGGGCTAGGTGATCTACGAAAACGACGACCTCTCCTTCTTGAGGTGTGGGAGGACATTCTTTGCCAGGGGCTCTCCAATGGATGGTGTTTTTGCTGCCTAAAGCGCCGATCAGGACTAAATTGTTCAGTTGAGTCTCTGTGACACGAGAAGGAACCCAGTTGCACTCATATACTTGCTTGGCCATGATGAAATCTACAAGATAGGTAATTCCGGTTCAGGAATGCATTGATTAAAGGGCACTGGTATGTATGATGTTAAACCGGAGACAGCTCTATCTAAACCGGAGTTTTATGAAGCAACAGCATCTGGCGGTTCAACAAGGGGACTAATGGTATATACCGGTTTGGCAATTTTTCTACAAAGTTAAACCACCGGATCTAAGTATTGAAACAGTTGAGATTGCGGATAGATAAGTGTACAGAAACAGATTTCACAAAATTTCTCTACAGTGACGGATCTGAAGCAAGTTCAGAAAAGAAGGAAAATATTCAAGGTTCAAAAAGAACAGTACCGAATCAATGGGCAGAGATACAGGTAGATCTATGGTCTTGAGGCATATGAGTAAAGGCGAATGCTAAGAACTACCGCTACACAGAGCAAAGGTTCACAGGTTCATCTAGGATCTATCATATGAGTATGAAGCAAACGATGAACACTGAAGAACTTGGAAACCCTAGAACGGATCTACGGAGGAAAAGGTGAAGAACTCACCGGAGCCGAGGAAGAAACAGAAAGTCGCCGCGATGCTCTGGTACAATCAGGGTGATGCAGTGGCCAAGGTTGGAGCAGAGGTCGTCGACGGCAGCGGAGCTCCGAAGCTGGACGATGCGGGGAAGACGAAGCAGAAGGGCACGAAGGGGAAAAAAGAAATGACCCTTCGGTCTTATTTATAAGGCAAGGGGCATGTGTCAGGCGCGAAAATCAAGGAACCGTGGGTCTGGAAACGGAGATGTCGCCTCGATTGTTGCAGACCTATTAAACAAAAAAGGTATCATGGATAAGTTTCTTTAATAACAGGTGACGTCACGCCGATTTACAACGACCAAAGAAGATGACATCACGGCGATTCAACAAACTACAAGAAGGTGTTGAAGATGAAGATTTTTGCTAAGGATTGACATGAACCTGTTCAAAACAATCTGGGGCCTAATGTTGAGGATATCACTACTGGGCGTAAACCGGCCTATCTGGGCCGGGTTAACTTCTTCAGTAGTTAACTATGTTGAAACCCAAGAAGGCAGATGAGGGCTCAAGGCCCATAGTCGGTTTAAGGCCTGTAGCCGTAAACCGGCGTTGGTATGTAACTTGTATTGTAAGTTAGGAATAAGTAGAGACCAAACCGGACACATCTATGAGCCGGTATTGGGAATCTGTGAACCGACGGGCGTCACCCGTGTATATAAGGGGACGACCCGGCGGCGGTTCAGACGACAGACAACAACTCGATACATAGGCGAAGCTTGTTTGCTCCCTAGTCATCGAAACCCCATCAATCCCATCACAACTAGACGTAGGCTTTTACCTTCATCGAAGGGGCCGAACTAGTATAAACTCTCTTGCGTCCCTGTGTCCGCTTTAACCCCTTCAAGCTAGCCCGTCGCGATGGCTCCACGACTAAGTCCTTTCTCTAGGACATCTGCCGTGACAAAACCACGACAGTGATGAAGGGCGGCGGAGCCAGGAGCAGCAGCGGCGGGTTGATGCGGATGCGGCTGCGGCTCCCCTAGTGCTCCTCTCGTGCTCCCTCTTCTCATCGACGGCTTCTTCGGCTCCCTCCTCTTGGCCCAGGTAACATGGCCGGTGGCGGTAGCGGTGGATGTGGGGATCATGAACATCACCCTATAGAGAGGATCGACGACGGCATGGGGTGGTTGCTCCAGCTGTTGTTGTTGCTTGGGGCTCAGGGTCGGTGTCGGCGTGCTGATCTTAGCACCCCTGACCTTCCTCGTGCAAACCCTAGGCTTCCGGCATGGATTGGTGGTGGCGGCGAAGGGAGGAGGCCTGGACTGGGACGGGGTTGGGTGAAGGGGAGGCTACACATGGTGAGGGGTGGCAAAGATCTCATCCTCTCCATACTCCAGCTTCCACTGCACACTGGTAGCCTCTTCTTTCTTTCTCTTATCTCTATTTTACTTTGTGCTTACTCTGTTGTGCTTGATTGCTTGCTACTTGCATTGAACATCAATGAATGCCACTATGGCAGCAGGGAGTAGTAGCAGTAGGTCAGCTCTGTCCCAATTGCAAATTTCTTTGTTATTGTGTACTACTATAAGCAATGAATCTTTTGGATGACCTTGGTGATTTCAGAATCTGAAGTGCCATATTTAGTTGCACTGAGAGAGAGAGAAAGAGAGTGTGTGTGGGTGATGTTAACCACAGTTTCCTTTTGTTATCCAGATTGGAATTGGCCGGAAGAATGATGTAGACTTAATAGGCGACTGTTCTATTTGTTGTTAATGCCAGTTCCACACATATATGTCGTTGATCTAGCTATTAGCATTATGGTGGCATACTTATGTATGTTATTTCTATTTGCAATGTTGCCCATTGGATGGCAGTGATTGTGTTGCTTGCACTGTGCTTGGGGTTCATATATTTTGCCTGAATGTTGTCGTGCCCCTCCAGAGTTATTTATCCATGTCGTTGACCGCCTTTGTTATGATAGTTCTTTAACAAAGTGGTCACATTCCACAGGAAGAAGAACCCGTAGTACTATGAAGTTTCCGCCAAGAGAAACTACAACTTTGGGAAGCACTTCCTTTACCTTGCATGGAAGCTGGTTAGGTCATTGTCTCTCTCCCACATTGCTTTCTTCGGAATTGGCTGGCCTACCTTGTGGGTATCCATCTCAGGTGCTCTTCTTCGCCGTCCACTCGAATTCGATGTACCACATGCTCTGCAGTTAGCAATCTTTCTATCTTTTTAGGAGTCTTGATGTGTTATTTTCTTCTTAAATGGATGATTTGTTTATGCGTGTTTGATAATCTTCTTTGAAATGTACGACTTACTGCTTATTAGATTGGATTATACATGTTTGATTCTCTGCTTTGAACTGTACGAGTACCTGCTTATTAGCCCTGGAAAATGAATGGCTTCGATGGGTGCATGTGTGGTCAAGGGATGGTTTGGTTCATGCATCGTACTTACACTGTGTTATTTGTTGTTGATTTGTAGCACAAGCTGACATTGTTTAACATCTTAGGTGGATGTGCTTGGCCAGAAGAAGGAATGGACGCCATCAACCTTGCCCGCTTCTGCACAACGCAGGTATAGCGAATCATCCTTCCTTCTAAGTTGTTTCCATATAATTGGATGAACACCCGCAGTTCAGTTTGGGCTTGGGCAGTGTGTGTTCTTCTCGAATGCTTACTCTTGATGCTTCGTGTGATTCAACATCGATATTTTGTTCCTATTGATTTACATGTTATACTAATGAAACTTTAGTTATCAAGGGTGTATAATATCTTGGAAGCTTAGTGTTGTAATTGAATGTCCTTCTGCGTTTAAGCTAAAAAATGTTCATCTGCATTGATTCATTTTTAGTTGAGGATGAAGGAGCAA
Source organism: Triticum urartu (assembly GCF_003073215.2). Classification (NCBI taxonomy): domain Eukaryota; kingdom Viridiplantae; phylum Streptophyta; class Magnoliopsida; order Poales; family Poaceae; genus Triticum; species Triticum urartu. Next base: position 570,034,345 of record NC_053027.1, read on the forward strand.
CATGCTCATAGTATTTGTATGAGGATAAGTTTGTTTTGTCGTCACATGCTCATTCAGCATCAGATGGTCTATTTTAGCATTGTTGGTTCATATTGTTTAAGGATGTGTCTATTTTGCCAGTACTGATATATCCTTAAGCTCCTATCTGATTAAGGATGTGTTTCTCTTGGTACTGCATGTCCATGCTAATTGAGCTTTCTTGGCAGGCGAAGAGTCCTCTCGCGCCCTGGACTTTAATTTAGTTACCTCTCGTTCGTGCCACCACGTGTAATTCCAGTGACCCGCCGAGGGCACTGTAGCCGGCCGGTCGGAAGCCATTCTTTTTAGGGCGATGATGATTAATCATGGCTGAAATAAGTGTGCGTGCCTTTAAGCAATTGAGGCACTTGTGGGTATCAAGTTGGATCCTCCCTATTGTCTCTAGGATCCTTTTTGATCTTGTGATATATGTTGTCCTGTCCTTGGATGGTCATTCTTGTTGAGTGATAACCAGGGCAGCTCCACTGTGTAAACAGATTGATCTGGTGATAAGAGATGATGGGGGTAGGTTATATGATCAAGAAAAGGAGAATCCGAGCCCACTATGCAATGAACCTTGAACCCTTTTATTTGTATTTAAAGGTGTTGCTTATTTATGCTCTAGTGTTTATAGTTGTCTTATGCAAAGATTTCTTGTCTCTCATACCTTTATTGCATTTAAGTTGTTCTTGGTCTTTTATTGTTTGTTGTTGGTCCTTGATTTAATTTGGTTAAGTAAGTTGCACTTTGTTATACTAGAAAGACTCGCTCCCAGCAAGTTAACGGTTGAATGGCTTATTTTAATTCGGTGTGATACTATTATTTCTATTTTTCCACAAGTTACCAGTTGCAGCTATTTTTTCTTACATGCTACAAATAATAATGCTACAGGATTTTTTGAGTGTTATTTGGAGATAATGTTGGATTGTTCATGTAAAGGGTGTCTGAGGTAGCATGTCCCATGTTGTTGTCTGCATCCATAGACACCTTTTCGACTGCTGTGATTAAGTTGTTGGGTTAATCCGAGCCATTGAGCGGCCATTTCATTTTGTTTTCTTTAGTTTGTGCTGAAGCTTTCCCCAATTCTGTCTGTCACCCCTGCATTTTTTGGATCACACACCAGACTAAATGTAGTGAATTTTGAAGGATGTGTGTTTTGTTGGCTTTGTAATTTATTTCCTTGCTAAGTAAGCATTTGGGGTTATTTTGTTTTGTTGCTACCTTCTGGACGACGGGCGGGCGGGCGGATCTATGGACGGCATCACCACAACCATATTTTGATGGTCTAATCTCGAGGTTAAAATACTCTCTTTGTCTCTCATTTATGTTAGTTGAATAGTTACTTGATTTGATGTTGGTTAGCGTACTGCATGCTATTTCTAATTTTTGTTAGTCCCATTTGCAACTACAACTTGCATGATAAGGACAATCGGATAATTCTAATTTCTATTTTTTGTTAGTCCCATGGATGGTAACAATCTTTTACTATTTCTTGTTGTATGCTATCGTATAGTGCATCCCTACTTGCTCAAAATCAAATGTACATCTATGAGAAGGTACAAATTAAGGTCGGTACGATGGAAGTAGATTGGCATGTTTGCAGAAAAAATAGCCATGTAAGTTCAAAAGAACGTCTTTAACTATTGCTGCTATATGCTTTGTATATTTCCTCTCTGGTTCCTTCAAAATCGGAGAGGGCCAAGGTCTCCATCATTGATTTTGAAGGAAGCAGAGAGGAAATAAAATGTATATAGCAGGAATATGTTAAAATATGTTCTTTTGAACTTACATGTTGACGACGTCCTTGATTGCAAGTAAATAGTTAACCCGATCCTTGCATTCCCCACCAGAAAAGAAAAATAAAGCCATCCTAGCAGATGTGGTAAAAACCGCAGTCAACTTATGGCGAAAGAGCTTACAATGTAAACAAAAGGAAGAACCACCCTAGATTCAAGCAGCTTCAAATGGGGAGGCAGAATAGTAAGAATACAAAACAAGAAAATAATGCAGCCCGACACTACAACGTTCAGGGGCATAGCAGAACAACCTCTGCCTCAACCACCTCTTTGAAAGTGCATTTTGGAGCAAGAGCTATGATTGGAAAAAATGGGAGCATTGTAGCATAAATACTTACATACGCTAATTACAATGTTAGTCACTTCAGGCCCTTAGATAGCCTAAAAGGAGTAGTTTTAGTTTTTCTATATAGAACAAAAGATTTATCTGCAAATAGCAAAAGAACTATATGATAAATCTGCCCCCATCAACACCAAAGAAAAAAGAAGGTACCAAACAACTTAAGAAAGACAACAAAACATTCTTGGAATCTACCTAGATATGACCATCTATTGGATAGGAACAAACAAACTTCCCATGCAAAAACAGCCAAGGTAGCCAACAAACCTAAAAGGACATCAAAAAAATCTACTCTATTGGAGCCTAGCTAGATCTAGACATCTCTTAAACCCAATTTGCAGGAACCTAGCTAGACATAAATATATGAGCAAGTCCTAAAAATACAAAAGTGCCTGAGTTCTGAGGAGCCAGGTGAGGTGCTTCGTTTCTTCTTTGCCTCGCGTGGGGGCGAGGGAGGAGACGAAGAGGAGCCGCCGGAGTCCACCAGAGCCGCGCCGGCGACGAAGGCAATGCCCAACCCGAAACCCTAGCCACGGCTGAGGGTCACAAGCGAGCGCGAGACGCCCTCATCCTCTCTCTCTCTCCCCCCTACAGGGACTCGCCTATTTCCTGCAAGTCGCCGCCGCCGACGGGACGGATGCGGGAGAGGAAGAGGAGTGGCGCGACTATCCGCTGGGGGCAGAGGAGAGAGGCGTAGGGGAGGAGGAGGCCGACCCCCTGGGCCACGCTGCCCACGCCGCGTCCCATACGCCGCCGCCTTTACCTCGCCTCGCCATTCCTCCTTCCCTCCCGTGGGAGGCGGGGCCGGGGCGGGGCGTTAGGGTTTGGCGGCGCCAAATCGGGGGGGTGGAAGGAGGAGAGGGAGGCGCGGGTGGGGAGGAGGTCGGGCGGCGGCGAGGAAGGAGGAGAGGGAGGCGCGGGTGGATAGGAGGTCAGGCGGCGGCGGGTGGGGAGGAGGCCGAGCGGCAGCGGGGAAGGAGGAGAGGGAGGCGCGGGTGGGGAGGAGGAGGCGGAGAGAGCGGGAGAGGAGTTGGATAGGGTTTCACCACGGGCGGAGCCGGCCTTTTATACCCCGTGCGAGTGAAACGACGAAAATGCCATGGCGAGTAAATAGTTTGGCATGCTCCAGTTTATGGAGTACTCTTGGAAAGTTATTCTTCCTATCTTTCTTTTTAAGGGGTTTAGAAGATAGATACAAATGATTATGTAAGGATACAACCCTTGAAAACTATGTATATTCTTATAGATAAATGAGCGAAATACTTGTTGTTGGCCATTCAGTTAGTGAAATTGAAGTAAGATCTGCAATTGAGACACCAAAAATGTTATTTACCGTGAGCGCTTCCAATCTGCCGGATTCTCTTGGTTACTTAAATTTGTTATTATGTTTGTAGATATTATAATTTACACTTTGTGGACAGCATGCCCGTATACGTCCTGTATATACATCCAAATGAATGGGATGGATAGGATCGGGGCTCTGGCAGTTGTTGCCATGGTAATCACTCCATTTTAACATTTGTGTGTTATTGTTGGTCTTCGTTGGGAGGAATGTGAGCAACGATTTGATGCTGATATAAAAAACTTTGAATTGAATCAAATTTAATTCTTTTTGCCTGTCCTGCAAAATATAGCTCAAAAACTTTCTCCTTTTTTTTCTTTCAAAGGACGAAGCACATCTCAAATTAGTGAGTTGCTTTGTACAATTCATATTTCTTGAACTATATGCAGTTTACAACTTTATCTCTTTGATTTGTCATCAGTTCACTAAGAATGTAAGTAAAATAATACCTCAGGGTTATATCGTGTTGGCGACCGAGTGTGATGAGCCAAAGCCGCTTGACGAATTGTTGGTGTGCCATTTCTGCGGGTTCTTTATTTGACGCCACTTTAGTAATTAAAACAATGATGGCTCTGATGCCTATGTTGCTTCTTTGCTTCAAACTATAACATGTGTTTTTAGTTCCAACGGTTTTGCATTATGAAAGTCACTCACGGGATTTTCTAGCTTTAAATTTTTACTCTATTTCTCCGTGTCTGCTCTTCTGTGCCCCATCAGGATCGCCACTCACGCGCGCCACTCACGCGCTGACTATTGTATTGGCAGCCCGCATAGAAACTATGGGAAACAAAACTAAAACTACCGCGGAATTCTTTTTATTATTTGCTGCCTATACAGAACAAATACTATTGAGTTTGTCTAATTCGATGGTTTCTAAATGGTAATCTTGCGTTGACCATTGACCTTTTGAGTTCTGTCTTAAAAGAGTATTGTGCACCAATGAGAGAATGTATTATGATATAATGATATGTTGAGTGATCTTCCTTTTCCTCTTAAAAGTACAGATTGAACAAATACTATTGTAGTTTTGTCTAATTAGAAATAACTCTAATCAATAACCATTACGAAGCCATCTAATTAGAAATGACTCTAATCAATAACCATTACAAAGCCTCTGTGTGTGTGACCACTGATCTTTCCATTTTCTTGGCTTGCAGGTCGCTGCTAGAGCCGGACAAGGTCATGACTTGCCTTACCTGGTGAGGTACTGGCTAGGAAGAGTGCAAGCCGCCACCACCACGTACCAGATGGTGCCGTTAAGGACATCGAACTGCTGATGACGTACAGGTCCATTCACCCTTCTCACTCTGTCTCATATGTCAAGCTCAATTCCTTATCATTTTGCACAATGGAGGTCCCTTGAAAGCCACTTGACCGAAATCCCGTGTCTTGTGATATGCATTTCATACGGTTGCTTTCCTTTGATATTTTTCTGCTTTGTATTTGTCTATGGATATGAACAAATATGATTATGATTCCTGCGTTGCATATGGCTGCTTTCCATTGATGATAAATGGTGAAAAACTATGGTGTTTTTCCAGCTTAACTACAGAAAGTTGAAATGTGCCTATCTCGAACCCACTTGTCACTCCAGCGTCTTCCTTTCTACTTCATATATGGTTCTGGTATGTCCTTTATACTCAGTACATTCATGTCTGGTTTTGAGATCTGCTAAATAATGCATAACATAGTTTTTCTGTCGATAAACAAATTTTTGATGTATAAGCACTACCAAATCAGATTACCAGACTAAGAAATCTACCGCTCGCTCCAGTTTAGCTGTAGTTCTGGATCAGGATTTTAATCTAAAACTACTTGAGGCGACAACAAAATACATATACGAATCTGTAATTTGTAGACCACTGTGATAGCTGTAGCATAGTCGAGATGTTGTTGTGTCACTATGGGTATTTATAAATGAAGAAAAATGATAAATCTAACTGGTCGGAGGAGGTAAGCCAGAAGCGAGAATTTGAGCAAGCCATGCCGCAACTGCATTAGGAAGGCTTGCATCACCATTATTTTAAGGAAGTTTAATCCACATATGTTTTGGGCATCTAATTTAAAATTATTGGCTGCATGGAAGTGGCACCTTTTAGTTCTTTGTGCTGCTACAAAAATAATCATGGTTGGGCTGTACATTTGACTGGCAACCTAAGTTGATTTTAGTATTTTTCTTCTCGGTAAGCTTTCAGTTATATTAGCAAAAATGGTGCTTGAAGGTTTCAAATATATCACACCAGAACTATTCCAAGATTGCTATTGAAATCTTCCTTCTGGAAGTACTTGAAGAAAGATTCTTGCCCAGTTCAGCCGCTTTAATATTCTTGAAGGACACATCAAAGATTTCTGGGTGAGTCAAATTTATATGAATTACACATGGTATTTACTTTCAGAAATCTGGATAGTCTAAGAACGTTGGCAAGTTGTGATGGTTATCAAAGTAGTTAACTAATCCTACTTAGTATTAGCTCTTGCCAATCATATTGTATACGTATAGTCTGTAGTTCTCTATTGGCGGCGGAAGACGAGGTGTGCGCTGAGGATCCCAACGAGGAAGAGGTGAGCCGCCGCGACATCGAAGCTCTCGCACTGCTGCTCCCCGTCGAGCTTGCGCGTGCGCTGGATCCGGTGGCCAATACAACCCGTCCATTTGCCGGCACCTCCAAGCAACGCCTACAGCAGCGGGTGAGCCACCCTACTCGGCAGTTTGTTCTTTGCATCCTTTGAAACGAATCGACACACTACTGAACTTTATATCTGGTCTGCTGTCCTGAAAAATAATACTATCTACAAAGTTGTCTCTGTCCAAAAGATCACAGAGATTCCAGATGATATGAAAGCAATTTACAAGTATGTGAAATATGACCACCCCATGCTTTAATTTAAAAAGGTGTTAGTTTTCACATGTGTAACCTTTTCTATATCATTGAACCAGGACTCTTTAGGAGATCAAGTAGAAAATTGTTGTTGACATGGCTGTCGGTCGTGGCTACTACATTAATCAAAGCCAGGGCCTTAATTATCCTGTAGGTTGACTATACCTTGGTTTTGGTAGCTCTTTGTTGATAACTATCATACTTGCATAGCTGGTTAATTGATTTGATTATAACCAAACTGCACCGACATAATTTTAAGATCGTGATTATTCAAATGAAAAATGATGGAAGAAATATATGTACCAAAGTCGCATCTGTTGAGATCATGAGTAGGCACAATTGCTCCTTCGAATTATTGTGATATTGTGGTCCTCTTTAGTCTTATAAATTATGTATTGTGGTGCTCCACCTCCTTTTCTCTTCTTGCCAGGACATATACTCTGCATGGGAAGTTGCGTGCTTGCTACGAGCTTAAGACGCATCGGCATCCGCTACACCTTTCGATGTACTTCTGTTGTTATGATGTATCTCTTGCTTTTGGTATATTGTAGTGAACTTATTGTTGTGCACAACCATTTGTATGCTATGAATGGGGTCTTTATGCCTTTGTGATCAAATAGAATCTATCAAAGGGCGGCTGCTCTGCTCTTTGTTATTTTGGATTCTGACTTGCTTCTGTTATATTAAACATCTATCCTCTATAATGAATGTATAGTTGTGAACCTTCTATCCTCTGTAATGAATGTATAGTTGTGACCCTATTGACATGGGCTATTACTATTCCTTGCTTGGGTCTTTATGCTGTCCAATCAAATAGCAATCTATCATAGGCAGCTACTTTGCTCTTTTTTATTTTGGATCTGGCATTATGTCATTATTTAGAATTAGGCATGCTGCACCTATGGGATGGACCAGACAATGCGCCAAGATATGTTGGCAACAGTTGCATTATCTATAAAGACGATCTCATGTTTGATTACTCTTGCAAAGATTTGTACTTTGTTTACATCTGGGTAATGTGCCGAGCCAGACACCACCTGTCAGCATCAAAATAAGAATATGGCGCCAGAACCTGGATTACTACTAACTTAGCATTACCTGTTTGAACAAAACATTGGGACCGGCACTCTTGCGCCAAGGCGCGGTCCCGATCTAGTAAAGTAATAAGGGGGGGGGGGGGGCTAGCCTCCGCGTGCTCTTGGCCGGCTTGAATGCGGCGTGGTAAGCGGCGCGTGCATCAGAAGGAAAGTGCGGGAGGGGCGGGTGACTGGTTTTTGATGGGCCAGGGCGGTCAGAAGAGGGCTTGGGATCCGTCCGGACGCCGGCAAACGTCCACCATTTTTCTCTTCAGTTTACGGGGGAAATCGCCTCTGGACCACCCTGCGGACCGATACAATCTCACGTTGGATGACTTCCACGATCCGAACACATGCGGAAGGTTTGCGGGTCCGCCTAGAAGATGCAAGTCGAATATGCCCATTGTTTTCAGAATACTTGGCACAAACCTTTGACCAGCTATTACTCCGTTAGTATGTATTTTCGTACGACGTGAAAACAATATCACTATATGCATTACACTACCACGCACCCCCCACCCCCCTTCCAAAGAAAAGATTCATCATACTAATAGTTAATTTGTAGTTTCTGATTAATCACGCATCCTCCTTTTCAAGTAAGAAGAAAACTTAATCACACATATAATGTACATTAGCGTAGCATGCGTACTTCTTCCGCTGGGTTGGCTGTACCGCTGCTGACAAAATTAGTGGTTTATTAACCTTTTTGTCAAAGTTTAGCATAACTTGACCTTGTTTAAAAAAGACCCCATCTGATCTTTTTTTGGTGACACTAATAATCGTGGGTGTTTGGGTTATATGGGAAACGCCTGGTAAATGGCTACTCTGAGGGTTTTCTTAAAAGGAGGTCAAATTGTGCTAAACTCTGTTAAAATGGTTTAAACAGTGATTTTAGTCTACTCCTGCTACTAGCACAGAAGTATAAAGAAAACACTGAGAGTAGTTGGAGTCGCGAAGACTAGTTTCCGGACGGTGGCGCGCGGTGGCGGTGGGGCCTATAGGTACGAGTGATCTCAGCATGCATGTTGCCGCCGACCGGCCGGCCATCTCATCGTCTCAACCCATGTGAGTGACGTCGCTCCGCCGGCGTCCGTCCAGCTCCAGCCCCCACTCCTTCCTTCCGAGGGGTTGGACATTTGGAGCGGTTCTCATCCTCCATTTCTTAGCAGAAATGTAGATCGTTTGTTCGAGAACCCACATCTGTCAGTCAGTCGGCCAGTCGTCAACCCACACAAGATTAGGTTAGCGATGCAGGCCAGATGCGACCGTTTACATCTATAGTTTTTTTTATATAATTATTACTTCCTCCGTTCCAAAATAAATGACTTAATTTTATACTAAATTTAGCAAAATTAGTACAAAATTGAGTCATCAATTTTAAAACGAAGGGAGTATGTAGGAGTACATAGTTTGGTTTCTAAAAAGCAGTGATTAGCTTTTTCCCGGTTGACAGTTGCCAACGCATCCGCATCGACGGTCTTTTGTATTAGCTCGGTCCGCCTGCATGCATCCCCGGATTGGATTAGGTAGCACGAAACGCGGTACAACATCTTTAATGGCAATCCGTAAATTTTCTCTCACATTTGTCTGCAGATGGGGGACTAGTCCGGGACACGAATGAGGGAGACGCCATCTAACGATAGTTGCATGCATTTCAAACTTTTTTTCACAAATCAAATGAAATTCATGCAAACTCGGCCGGATTTTATACAAACATGACGTAATGCACACAAACATGACGGATTTTCATTACATTTCGAACATCTAGAACAAAAAAAAGAGACCCGGCCCTAAAGCTATCCTACGGCGGTTGCGCCCGGCGTCCAAGACCGTATCGTCCTCCATCCGCCGTCTTCATAACCACCGGTGATAAGATCGATGAAGTGAAGGTGCGGTCTCCGGCGAGGAAGAGTAGAACAAGGGAGACGGACCAGCCCACATGGGACACAAGGCACTGTCGTCTTCCGTGGCCTACTCATCCTCGGAGGAATCCACGACCTGTCCATCGCGGATGGACGTAAGGTCCACGATGAAAATAATGGCGCCCGTGCTTTCATTGTCCCATCGGGCCGCCTGATGGTTCGGCAACGGTGCAGCTGGCCTTGTTCTCCTCCGCGATCACCTGCAGCTGCGCCTCTACGACGGTCGCTTCCTTGCGAGCGACGGCCCTACCGCAGACGGCATCGTAGATGGCACGCTGCTCCGTGATGAAGTTGGGTTTTGCCACGGCCATGAGCGCCACAGCCTCCTCGCTCGCCATTCACCAACTCCTTTTGCTAGAGCTCACTCAACTGGTCATCCTGTTGCTTGTATGATTGGAAACGGGCAGTGAAGTGGGGACATCGTCCTGATGGCCTGCTTTCAGCCCCGACCTAAACCATGCTTCCGAAATTGGCAATTTCGGTAGCTGCCATGTCAATCTTTATAACCGCACGCCTATCATGTGCAGCTCCAGCTCGCTCGTATCTACGAATGTGCCACTGTGACTCTGTGAGCAAGTGTGGCACGCGTACACACCACTAGCACTTGATAGTTGATGGGGTCATCTGAACTTGTAATTAACACCTCACAGATCGACCTCTTCAACGATTAGTAGAGCTGAACCTGAAGAATTGTGCACCTCTGGTTGGTGCTGTCTCAAGGAAAGGGAGGGCGTTCGTTGTCAAGGGACGCACTGGCTACTACTATTACTACTAGTGGTAGTAATCTACTACGGAGTACGTAGTAGCGTAGTGTGTCGGATCCAACTGCTAGCAGCGACGACCTCCTTTCCTTCCCGGCGTTATCCGCTCGTAGCTAGCAGCTACACACTGAAAAATTATAGCGAGACCTCGACGTCGCAGGACCAGGTGAGCTCAGATAAATATCCAGAAAGCATTGTGTTCCTCCTCATCATCACTACTTGGCGGCTACAAAACGCACACGGCCGGCGTCAGACGACCACACGCAGTCAGCTGCCACTAGTGTGACCGTGTTAGTAGCCAGCTAGTTACCGGTGACTAGTGTCACTCTCTCCCTACCACCACTGGTGCCAAAGTAGGTCGTCATCGTCCGTCGTTGCGGTAATAGCAGCAGTAGCGGCAGCAGTAAGGCCAACTCCACCGCATCATCCCAAACGGGCGTCCGATCTGACCGGATTTCGTTCGTTTGGGGTGACAATGGGTTCGTCCATGTTCATTTCTGTCCGTTGGATCGTGAGTGCGTCCAACACGCGGCCGCATCCTAAACCATGTTCAGAATATACGCGATTAAAAAACATAAAAACTAAAATAAAATGACAAAAAAAGTAAATAAAAGCAAATATAAAAACATAAAACATAAAATTTAACCATCACTGCCACAAAACAGCCCAGTTTCATTGTTCACATTGCCATAATTAACATAAAAATGACGCCGCCCGCGCGCTCCTGCCGTGCGGCCCGTCGATGCCGTCGTCGGCGCCATCTTCAGTGGCCGCCGGTGTCGTCGTCGTCGCTGACGTGGTCGACGTAGTCCGGCGGCGTCCAGATGTGGGCCGGTGGTGCATGGTAGACGGGGGCGGGCTGGAAGGCGGGAGGCGCCTGCACCGCCTCCTCCCGTGGCGGGGCCTCCCACTCCGGTGACCGTGGCCATTCGCCTGGACGGATGACAGGTGGGGCCGGCCGCGCGTGCACATTGATGTTGGTAGGTGGGAGGTAGGTGGCCGCTTGCCACGCGGCCCCGGTGCGGACGAGTATCGCGTCCGTTTGCTGTCCGCCGTGACCCAAACTCGACATATGTTTGCGCTCGAAATAAGCCGGTCCGCATACAAAACGGATCAGATGGGTGCAGGCCATAGCGCGCTGGACCGTCTGATTTGTCCCTTTTACCATAAATGGACGGGGCCGGACGGAATGGGGTCGTGCGGTGGAGTTGGCCTAAGTGTGAAGTAGAGGATAGGGAAGGGACAACAACAGCCGGAAGCAGCAGTGGCTGATGTGAAGAGCAGTGTGAGTGTGTGATCTAGCTAGCTAGCAGCAGCATGCGGCTTGTGGATCGGAGGAAAGGCATGGAGCTTTTCTTTTCAGGAGGATAGTGTGATGAGTGAGTGGTGCCGTGCTAGCTACAGGTGTGAGTGAGTGAGTGAGTGGCACCAGAGAGCGCGACCCTGCAACCAATCAATTCCCTCCCCTGCCCTGCACTTCACTCTCAATCGTAGAGCAACTTTCGCTGCTTGGCCCTGTGCTGCGTAGAGTGTGTGTGCACATGATTTCTGTGTACATACGTGCGCTTCTTGTGCACTCAAAAGGCCACCCCTTCGCCTCGCTTTTGGCCTCGTCTCACACCGGCCCCGTGAGAAGCACCACCGCCCCTTTTATGAACAACTTTTTTCCTACTTACAATTGGCGCATGTACCATAGTGATACACAATTCTCTTTGGAGAAAATAAAGTAATAAGGGGGGGGGGGGGGGGGGGGGCTAGCCTCGCGCCGAGCTCGAGGACCATGGCCAAGACCCCGCTGGGCGACGGTAATACGAGCGTTGGGGGCGGCGTTGCGGCGAGATGCGGGGCAGCGTGTTGTGTGAGCGAAATGCAAGAGGGGTTCCCCCCTTGTCTGCGAGATGTGCGAGTGAAGGACAATGCAGATCCAACGGCGTACGTAAGGTGCAAGGTGCAGCTGGGGAGGCGACCGATCGCAGCCTACGATCGGTGGATCGACGCCAAGTACTGATCGGAGCTCAACACCATGTCACCAGGAACTGGCATTGACAATGGAATCTTTTTTTTGTTGGTGAACCATTGTTATATAAGTTTTGGAAGTGGATCATTTCTAGGTGAAGTTTAGAACATGGCCTCTCAATTCTCACTAGGGATAAAAAAACAAAGAAGTCAAAAAACAGAAACAAAATTTTCTATGTAATGCTCGATTGTTGAACTTCACTGGCCGGAAATAAGCCCAGTCCTCCCCAGCAAAAAAGAAAAAGAAAATGAGGTCAATCCTATTCCTCGTGTTATTGTGCTGAATAAATGGCATAAACCGCATGGAGGGCTGTTAACGGGCAGTCCCATTTTCGGTCGCAATTGGATTTCTTCCATCTATTTCCGTGCACCTTTGAGTTATCTTTTTTCTTCTTCTTTTTCTGTTGGTTTTCCCCGCTTTGTACTAGTTTTCTTTTTTTGGTTGATTTATATCTTTATTCGTTTTCCGATTCCTATTCGTTTAATTTTTTAAATTCATGATCATTTTTAAGTTGAATAATATTTTTAAAGTCATGATTATTTGAAAATTAGAAATATTTTTAAATTCATGAAAAAAATTTGACTATGTCTTATGATTTTCTAAACTATTTTTATATTAGACATACTATTTTTTTTTGAAAAATAAAAACTAAACAAGACCGACTGAAAACAGTCGGACCCAGACATGCACGAATCTACTTACACCCGGCATGGCGTTTCCTCAACTACTACAAGGTCTCAAAAAAACAATCAGGTTTTTGGTTTTAGCACCCAACGAACCCTTTTTTTCTAGACTCCAATCCCTGGCGACTGTTGGCCACGGGGGGTGGCAACCACGAACCCCCGAGATGGCAATTTATATGGCCGGGTGCAGCGTTTTTCAAAATAGCCATGGCAGTTTGTTTAAAATGTGGGGAGTTTTGGGTTCACCGAAAACATATTATGGATCCGTATCTGCGTTAAGCGGACGCCTCTAGTATGATATGAGAAGAGAGTGAGTTTCTCACATATATCCCACAACCAAGTGCCCAAAGATATTTTGGATGTCAACAACTGAACTATGGACCAAAATCCTATGAATAAATTGTAGTGATCAGACCTGCATACTACATTTTGCATGGACGAGGTGAAGGTAACTAGAAAGTGAGATCGAGTACGTGATCACGCATGCAAGGTATATATGCTGCTGCTAACTTTTGTGGTGTGGCGGCATGGGGACCGTCCAGGTGCTGCGAGTATACTTTTCGTGACATGCACTTTAACTGATCACGGCAGCACAGAAAGAACAAAAGGGAAAGAAAGACATCAAGATCCAGTGGACGCACGGTGCATGCAAGGTCGTCCGTCCGTCCATGGATGGATGGACGGACGGATGCATGCCGCATGCATCAGGCTCATTCGCATGGTCTCATCCCGTTATTATCCTCACGTGTTGGTTTTAAGCTTCCAAGCATGAACTAGCTGCAAGTAGTAGGAGCAGTACTACTTCTAGCTAGGAGTTGTAGTACAACGACTTTTAAACTCGATTGCCCTCGTCGGTCAGTCAGTCAGTCAAGTGTACGTACAAAACTAAGGTATCCATCGGCAGTACGTGCCTAATCAATTGCGTACGGATCATTATCGAATTGCGTGTGCTGACGCCCAACCATGTACATGTACTCCCTCCGTTCCAAATTACTTGTCGCGGATATGGATGTATTTAGATGTATTTTAGTTTTAGATGCATCTATTTCTGCGACGAATAATTTGGAACGAAGGGAATACGTATGTACCTATCTATATGGTAGTCGCTAGACGTATGTACGAGTTCGATCTCTCTCTTATCTTGAGAGTACAGACTACAGAGCTTTTCTTCTTTTATTCCGCAGAACTGAGAGTATAAAGTTCATCCAAACACACAAGATTATTACGTACTGTATTGTACACGAACGTACCATATGACCTAAAAAAATACACACACGCAAAAAAGAGGAAAGAAAACTGTGGCATGCATGCATAGTCTGTGGCTGTACTTAAGGTGCAAGTGAAGTGCACGTATGAACTCCTCCAAAGTATACTTTTGTAGCTTGCGGTACTAGTACTACTTCCTTTTTTTCGGTTTATAGGGCTTATCTTAAAATTTTAGTTTTTTTATTTTATAAGGCTCAATTTGGTTGTTCGTCATCACATGTTCAGACTTTAAGGTGCATTAAATCATTGCATGCAAGTATTAAAAGAAAACTGACTAATGCATACATGCATTGCAATTAATGCATTCGTAAACATAATTTTTTTGAGAAAACAAGAGCATTAGTTGGTTGCTTTTGCAAACTATAAAAAATATTTCACCACTCATCATCTATCTTGATTGGTGAGATTTTTGAATTGAGACTTATAAACCGAAAAGGAGGGAGTACAAGCGTACGTGCAACCTACCTAGCTAGCTACTTCTTCACTCCAGCTTAATATGACCTGCTGCTAATCGCTTCATTATCCATCCTCGTGGCAGTTAAGTATACTACTGTACTCCGTCGAGTAGTCAAATGTATCCACACATCGATCGTCGATCTCTTTCGAAGCAAAGTAACAATCTTTTTTTTTGGCTGACAGATAGAGATCTGGTGCTACTTAATTAGAGCGCGTGGCATGCGTGTGCTACTTAATTAGGGAGCAACATGGACGCACGCATGATCATACTGGAGTAGTATTATACTAGTGCTCCATCCATCGTAAGCTCAAAATCGCATGCATGCATAGGCTTCAACTTAACAGGGCACTCGAATTTGCCCACTGTTTTAGAATAATTGGCACAAACCTTTGGCCAACTACTACTCTGTTACTAGTATGTATATATTTTGCACGATGTGAAAACAATATGGTATCGTTAGATTCATCACATCAATTAGTTAATTATTATTTTCTCCGTAAATTTTTGTACCAAGACATTTTAGATCACTAGTATGTACTCCCTCCGTCCGTGTTTATTAGGCCTCTCAGCATCACAAGCACGTCCCTTTTTATAAGGCCTGGCTTTGAAAAGGTGCATGCATGCAATCATTTCATTGGTTGCATTGAAAGCCATTGTTGTTGGTATCATGACTGAGAAATTAATACACTTCATGCGTGTTTTTTCATTGGCTGCATGCATGTGAGAAGGTGCATTGGGAGTGTGATGAAAGAGTTAATGTGAGCAAATTACTATGTGTCTTGGTCTAAAAAAAATTGTCTTTGGGCCTAATAAATCTGGACGGAGAAAGTACGCAGTAATCACACATCCTCCCTTTCAAGAAAGAACTAGAGAAACAACACTGCACATTGGCGGTGGTGGTGGGGCCTATAGGTGGCAAAGGCTAGTTTCCGGGCAGTAGCGGTGGGGCCTATAGGTACGAGTGACATCTTTTTTTTGAAAAAAAAAACTTTTGATCTATTAATCTTTTATCATGACGGCACAACAAACATCAAAAATAACAAAAATTACATCCAAATTTATAGACCACCTAGCGACCATTAAAAGCATTGAAGCGAGCCGAAGACGTGTCGCCGTCATCGCCCCTCCCTCGCCGGAGCCGGGCAAAACTTGTTGTACTAGATAATCGAAAAGTCGTCGTGCTAAAGGCCCGTAGAACCAGCGCAACGGAACATCAACCGCCGCCGATGAAGAGTAGCATAGATCGGAAGAATCCAACGCGAAGAAACACAAGCGTAGACGAACTACACTGAGCCGATCCACCAAGGACATATCCGCTGGAGACACACCTCCACACTCCCACTGACGATGCTAGACATACCACCAGGACGAGGGTTAGGCGGGGAAAACATTATTTCATCTTCAGAAAACCCCTGCCCGTCTCGTCTTCCTAAATAGAACACAAACCCTAATAACAAAACTCAAAAGAGCACTCGAAACCAGAGTTGTCCCGCCAGCAAAGGTCAGAATTCATCGCGCTTTCATGGCGCTAAGGCCATCTAAGACGAGACAGACCGGCAGCGGTGTCGACGAAAGGTAGAAGAACCCCAAGTTTTTTTCGCCTCTTAGGTGAGGAGACGACTGCGTGGTGAGACAGATATATAAAGGATGGTCCCTTTTTGTTAGGCTAGGTACGAGTGACGTCATCATGCACGTCGCCGCCCCGGCCGGCCGGCCGGCCATCTCATCATCTCAACCCATGTGAGTGACGTCGCTCCGCCGGCGTCCGTCCTTCGGAGGGGTTGGGCATTTGGAGCGGTTCTCTACTCTCTAGCTTCATTTCTTAGCAGACACGAACACGAGGGAAGTGATTGATTGGGTTTGGGTGGGCACCTGCACCCCATATTCAGAGGGGAGAAAATGGAAGGGGCATGTGCAGACACGCTCAAGCCACCGAACCTAACTAAGGATCGGCCGACACGTGGCAGTCCCACTCAACATCAGCTGTAGCAAATTATCTTTCTGCAATAAGAAAAAAAATTACAAGTAATAACCTGTCTGAACCATAAAAAAGAACAAGAGAAACTGGTGTCAGCTGATTAGGTACGTCGGTGATTGGAGCCTGGAGGCCATTGCATTGCATTTCAGAATGCAGATCATTCGTTCGAGAAATCCATGTCTGTGTGTCTGTCGGCCAGCCAGCAAGGCCGACATCAGCCAACAGAAGAAGATTAGGTTAGCGATGATGGCTGGCCGGCAGATGTTTGCCAATGAAGGCCGCTCCATATCAACGCCCAAGCCTCCAACTATGGAGTCTCTCGAGACGTACATGGATCGTACTTCCTCTGTAAACTAATATAAAAGCGTTTAGATTACTATTTTAGTTATGAGGTAATATCACTAGCAGTCACAAAACTTGCGTTGGATGTGCATTTTAGTGCTAAAACTTGCAAAATACATCGTTGTAGTCGCATAACTTGCGTTTACGTGCACATACGGTCACAAATCCCGTCTGCCTTCATACGACGTGCTGGCGTGGCATACCTGGCCCGCTGGCAGCCTCTGATTCCGTCCGGTGCGGCGCGCGCGCGTCTTCTTTGCAGAAAACCCCTTAGCCCGTTTCGTAATTAGCTGAAAACCCCTCCAACGGGGGGAACAGGCAGGCCTGCTATTTTTGCCCAAAGGGTCCCCAAAAATGCTACCGTTCATTCCCACTCCTCCTCACCGCTTCGTCTCCCTCCTCTGTGTCGTTCCTCTGTCTCCGTCGATTTTTCCAACACGGTGGCGACACGGCGGCCGTCGTCGTAGGACATGGATGACCCGCGTCATCGGGTGCGAGGCGATCCAGCGCCGCCGTATGGTTAGTCCTACTGTCCTCTGTCGTTTCTGACTCTGCATCTGTTCGTTGTTATGTTCGCCGTCTCCGACGTAGTTAGGGTTCATGGGGTAGGGCGATCAAGTCTGATTGATGTACGTTGGCGCCGTGCGTAGCCCGTTCTGGACTTAGGCATTACGTTGCGGAATTGTGCTAGGGTTTAATTAGGGGTTATTGAGGAGGTCGCTTTATCCATAGAAATTGATGATCAGAGGAACGAGAGGCCTCCATGTAAATTGTTCTAGTGTTTAATTGGGGGAAATTATTTATTAGATATTTGACAATGTGTACTGCTGCTAGTTGAATCTTTCAAAAGTCTGAATGTGTGCAGTGTTATCTGAAGTCTGACAATGTGTAATCCTGCGTCTAGTTTAGTCGTCAGTTAAATTCAGCTAGGAATAAAACGGCTAGTGCATGAGCTTATTTGTAGGAGTAACCACGACGTGTGGTGTTAGAGTCCTAGTCGGACACAGATGGGCACTTGTAGTAGTTGTAGGATTAGAAGTCCAAACCGAGTAGGTTTGAGTGCTAGTCCAAGCTGCTATATATATACGCACGTATAATCCCTGTAACTTGTACCGATCAGAAGAAAAGCAATAAAAGAGCAAGGCACGTCAAGAGCCTTTGGCTATCAATCCATCGATCAGTTTTGTTCTGCCGACAGGTTTCGCCGAGACAGCCGATCGCTAGCTTCGCTAGTTGCAAGCTCGCCAGCTCTACGTACAGGAATCAATTAAGCTGCTTGCCTGCTAGCTAGCTTTGCACATCATACGTGTATTAGCTCCTGGGAGTTTTGGTCTAGCGATCAAAAGCCAACATTATTTGTGCACTGACCGAGAAACGAACTTGCTGCCGCTGTTTGACATTGCTGCAGTTAACTGAAGTTGGCATTTGCTGAATTTTTTCTCTGAACTTGTTGGGAGGACTGATGTACTTGTTAACTGAATTTTTTCTCTGAACTTGTTGGGAGGACTGATGTACTTGTTAACTGAATTTTTTCTCTGAACTTGTTGGGAGGACTGATGTACTTGTTAACTGAATCTGACATTTTAACATGATGTACTGATTTGTTATGAACTCTTTTACATTGCAGGAGATTTTGATGGTCTGTTCAGTGTTGAGATCCACTATAGTGGTTTCTTTTGTGGCAGTGACATAAACAGAACATACATGGACTATGAGGTTGATTGGTTTGACAATTGTCAGACTGACACTTGGTCCTTACTCTGGATTGATGACTTTCTTCTGCAGCTGGGCTATGATAGACAAGCTTCAAAGATTGATGTTTACTGGTGTGAACCAAGAAAGACAGTTAGTGATGGCCTGAAGCTCTTGACCTGTGATGCCGACATTGTTCTTATGATTTGTGCAACATTAGAGCACAAGAACCTGCTGCTGATAGTAGACCATGGTGATACCCTGCAGTCATTAAACAAAGATGATGTTCTGACAAATGGAGTGAAGGATCCACCTAAGGTTATTACTCCAAAGAGGCATGGAAAAGAAAATGTCAGTTATCCAGAGAAAGAGCAGAGTCCTAGAGAGAAAATGTCAAGGACAACAAGGAGATCTATGTCATTTGGAGAAGGATGTAGCTCAAGGAATGCTATGGAGGAGGAGAATATTGAGGATGTTAACAATAGTGAAGAAGAGGGAAATGATGAGGATGCAGGGTCAGAAACAGATGAGGAGTTCTATGAGAGTGACTATGAAGTTGCAGAAGGTGATGATGATTTGTTTGACGCAAATGTAGACAAAGATGTTGATGATCACAGAGAGAAGAACATATTGCCAGACTTTGAAGAAGAACTTCCAGAAGATGCTTTGGAGGACAGCCACTTAAATATGTCGAAAGAAGAGAAAGAGAAGCTGAAGCACAAATTCAGTACTTTCAACCCAACAACTGATCTGAATGCACCTGTGTTTAAGATTGGGTTGGTGTTTGCAGATATGAAGGAATTGAGGCATGCTCTCACTGCATACAGTGTAAGGAATAGGGTGAAAGTGAACAAGCTCCGAAATACTTCAGTATCACTAGAGGCTGTATGCAAGCCTGGTTGCACTTGGTACTTGAAGGCAGGTAAAGATAACAGGTCAAGTAGCATACAGATCAAGAAGTATGTTGACAATCACACTTGCACAAAAGCATGGGACCTGAGAGTTCTGACTGCTCCTTTTCTTACTAACAAGTTCAGAGAAGAATTCAGAGACAATGAAAAAATGCCTCTGAAGAAATTTTCAGATAAGGTGGAGACAGAATATAATTTGGTTCCACACAGGAGTAAGTTGGGAAGAGCTAGGAGAGCAGCAGTGAATCAAATAAGGGGAGTAGATGATGACCAATATAATACTTTGTGGGACTATGGTCAGGAGCTTAGAAGGAGCAATCCAGGAAGCCAGTTCTTCTTGTGCACTAAGGAAGTATTTGATGAGAAGACAAAGAAGGTACAAGACCACTTTTCCACATTGTACTGGTCATATGATGCATGCAAGAGGGGATTCCTTAAGGGATGTAGACCAATCATTTTCCTGGATGGTTGTCACATTAAAACGAGATACAAGGGAACATTACTAACAGCCGTTGGAATCGATCCCAATGATTGTATCTTTCCAGTAGCATTTGGGTTATGTGAAGTGGAGTCAACCCATAGCTGGGAGTGGTTCTTAGCATCCTTAAAGGATGACCTGAACATAATGAACACCTCACCATACACCATTATGAGTGACAAGCAGAAGGTTAGTACTAGATCATTCAATTTCTTCATTGCAACAACATAAGTGTGTGCTGTTTTGCAGAGATTAATGTGTTCTGTTTTGCAGGGATTAATAAATGCAGTGAAAAAGGTTTTCCCTCATTCAGAACATAGAAACTGTGTTAGGCACATTTATCAAAATTTTCATAAAGTACACAAGGGAGAGCAGCTCAAGAATGATCTATGGTCTATAGCAAGGTCCACTAATGAAGCTGCATACACCAGGAACATGGATCTAATGAAAGAACACAGCTTGGGTGCCTACACCTGGGTTGAGAAATTGGAGCCAAGAACATGGATCAAAGCATTCTTTAACCCGTTTTGCAAGTGTGACATATTACTAAACAATATGTCAGAAGTATTCAATAGGTTACTCTCTTGTTACTTTTCCTCTCTTGTTATTTTCTTGTCAACAAAAAATCAAATGCCAACTGTGTGCTTACATATTTGGTACTATTTTGCAGTTACAATTTGGATGCGAGGGAAATGCCAATTAAGTCAATGTTGGACCAGATAATGTGGAAGCTAACAAACATGATTGTTGGTAAGCAGAGAGAGGCAGAGAAATGGACAGGCAGATTATGTCCCAAGATACAGAAGAAATTGGACAAGTATGTGGAGTGGGCAAAGAACTGCAGGGTGCAAGAGTATGGGCAAGGTGTTTTCAAGGTTTTCTCTTTGAACAACACATACATTGTTGACCTGAACATGCTTTCTTGTGAATGCAAAAGGTGGGTACTATCTGGCATACCTTGCCATCATGCAATTGCATGTTTTAGGCATGAGAGAATTGAGCCAGAGAGCATGGTCCATTCATGCTACACTGTTGAGGAATATAAGAAGTGTTATGGATTTAATATGATGCCAATGAGGGACCCACAGCAATGGGAAAAAATGCATGGCATTGCTGTTCACCCACCCCTGTACACAAAAGTAATGGGCAGGCCTAAGAAGAACAGGAAAAAAGATCCAGAAGAGAAGAAAGACAAGACTGGGGTGAAAAAATTGAGCAAACATGGTGTGACCATGCATTGTTCTGTTTGTGGAGCTGCTGACCATAACAAGAAGGGCCACCACAATCATGTTAATCAAACAACAACTGAGGAAACAACAATTGAAGAAGAATATGACGACCCAAGCATAATTGCTGTACCATCCTTTGCTTATATATTTTCCCCTCTAATCTTCAAACTATACTTAAACATTGATACATTGGCTTCACCTGTTGCAGAACATCATGCCACACAGAGTCTACCCTCAGCTCGATCCAACACAAACCCCTGACTCAATGGTTTACAAGATGCAAGAAATGGTAATATATTCAGTGACAAAATTATGCAGATGTAATTACCATTTAAGTGCTTACATACCCACCTTTTTATATTGTACTTGTGTGAGCAGGAGAAGTTTACATATCCAGCACCTAGGGAATTTGCCCCCCTACCTGAGTCTAGCTTCATTGCCAATGCCAGAGACTCAATTCCTATGGTTAGAGTTACAACAGCCATGTCAAGAGGCAGGGTGAGAAAGACTGCTAATGAGAAAGTTGCAAGGCCAAGAAAAAAGCAGGCAAGGGAAGGCAATATTGCAATGGGAAGCAATGTTGCAACAACTGGAAGCAATGCTCAAACAAGTGGGGCCAATGCAAGAGGAGGTGGCAATGCAAGAGGACGTGGCAATGTAAGAGGAGGGGCCAATGCAAGAGGAGGGGCCAATGCAAGAGGAGCAAGAGCTGCTGATCCAGGTTTCTTCAACTTGCTATTTGGACCCGATGGATCCACAATACATGAACCGCCACTTGTCATGCAGGGTGAGGAGGAGGTCATTTTTAGCCAAAATGCACCAGGAGCTAGCCAGGATCCTTATCTCTATGATGAAGGTTGGCCTGATGATCTGCATGACTTTTTGTCTTTGTAGTTTACATTACATGCATCTTTAGGTGAAAGTCTGATGGAGTTCATGAATGAACTTGTTGGTTTGGTGATGGAGTTCATGAATGAACTTGTGGTCTCTAGTTCAGTACTTATTTAGAAGACGATGTGATAACAGTTATGTCACTTTTGGTTTGGTTCGTACGACTAAGAAACTACTTATGTTAGTGCCAAATATGTCATTTCAATTATGGTCTGTTCCTGTTCACTTAAGGTCAATTTGTCCGTGCTAGATCCTTGTTGCAAGTCTGCTATATTACAAATCTTGGCCAAAAGCTTAATAAAACAGCAGAAATGTTGTCCAACTTGGTCAAAAGAGTTGCTGCGATTTTTTGCCAAAACGGATTTATAAAACAGCAGATATCCTGTCCAATTTGGTCAAAATAGTTGCTGAGATTTTTGTCAAAAATGATTTATAAAACAGCAGAAATTTGGTCAAAATAATCAATTGACTGAACGGGCTAAGGGGTTTTCTGCAAAGAAGACGCGCGCGCGCCGCGCCGGACGGAATCAGAGGCTGCCAGCGGGCCAGGTATGCCACGCCAGCACGTCCTATGAAGGCAGACGGGATTTGTGACCGTATGTGCACGTAAATACAAGTTATGCGACCACAACGATGTATTTTGCAAGTTCTAGCACTAAAATGCACATCCGACGCAAGTTTTGTGACTGCTAGATATTAGTTTACATAGGGAGTACTTTATAAATTATGGCGACTCGGGGACGGATGGCAACTTTGTTGAGTGGCCTTTTCGGTCAAAATTGCCATATTGACAGTTATTATGCTGATGGGGCTGATACGACGGCTCTATTAGAGTATCTCTTAGATGACGTTTTGCTAGTGGACGTGAATGCTTCTATATAACTATATACACATATATAATGAATTACAAGCAAACGATTCGAAAGAACCATGGATCTGCGATGATAAATATTTACGTGCATGCAAATCTATGAGATCTCCATGATTCTAACCGAGCCTCTAATAACAATATAATAAAAACTCTGTTAGTCCGCCTGCGCTTTGGCTCTCAAGGGCTTGAGGATCTGGAAGGAGCAGAGCAGGCTGGCGTCGACGTTCATCAGCGCGCCGGCGTTGTTGAACTCCCCGCAGTAGTTGGGCGCGGAGAAGATGGTGACCAGCTGCCGGTCCGCGAAGAACTCGTACCCGTCCTCCACGACCTGCTCCTCCATCGCCATGCCACCAAGAACCGTCAATGGCAATGCACGGAGGATGGAGAGGAGAGGGAAGAGGTTTGTAACTAATTACCTGGTGGGCGCGGCAGATGAGGTCGAGGTCGTGCTTGTTGAGGAACTCGGCGACCTTGTCGGCGCCGAAGGTGAAGGAGACGCCGCGGTCGTTCTCGCCCCAGCCGGGGCTCTCGCGGTCGGGGTCGGACCAGAGGAGGTCGCAGAGGAGGCCCTGGTCGGGCACGTCGACGGGGCGCTGGATCTCGGCGATGCGGTCGAGGCTGTCGAGGTCCGGGGAGAGGCCGCCGTGCATGCAGAGGATCTTCTCGTCGATGAGGGCCGCGACGGGGAGGCAGTTGAAGCAGTCGGTGAAGAGCTTCCAGAGGCGGACGCTGAAGCGGCGCTTGCACTCGTCGTAGAAGCCGTAGATGCGGTTGATGGAGGCGCACTCGTGGTTGCCCCGCAGCAGGAAGAAGTTGTCCGGGAACTTGATCTTGTACGCCAGCAGCAGGCAGATGGTCTCGATGCTCTGCTTGCCCCGGTCCACGTAGTCGCCCAGGAACAGGTAGTTGGCCGTCGGCGGCAGCCCGCCGTAGTCGAACAGCCGGAGTAGGTCCGAGAACTGCCCGTGGATGTCGCCTGAAACATACACATGCACAAAACCCCGTCAGCATCCTTTTATTTCCATACCATGCAGTAGAGATGTATGTATATTCATTAAGAAGGAAATTGGTTGGGTAAGGTAGTTTTCATCAACTACGAGAATTCATCAATTTCAAGATGTCATGTCAGCCATCATCCAGTACAAACATCAGCCCGAGGGGAGCAGGAGACGCATGCGAGCATCGGGGACCAAGCCCGCCACAACCGACTACCAAGGAAGGTTTAAAATTTCAACCAAATTCTGATATTTCGTGTAAAAAGGACCTCAGATCTCAGTAATCAATAGCGCTGTGGTAGATCACTACCAACCTAATTATGCGGGTCTAAAGTTGGAGTACCGAAAGGCTCATATTTTATTATCGCCAATTTCACTATACTCCCCAATTTTGAAGCCCACTCATTCAATCGAGGTCGTCAAATTGGGACTGGATACACAATTTTGACCGGGTAACTCCCCTGGGCTTTCTGCCCGGATCTAGTGGGTCCCCTTAGTAAGTGCCTGCGTGGTGTGAGTCTGTTGGCTAGAAGGAAGCGTCACCTACCACACGTGCCCAACATGTAACTCCCTCGTGTACTTGGTATTCCCTCCGTCCAAAAATACTTACTATCTAGAATTATTTAGATACATCCATTTTTGTTCATTTTGATGATAAATATTTTTGGACGGAGGAAATACTCATTACAAGTTTCTTTCCAATTACACTCTTAAATAGACCCATCCAAACAGCACATTAAAAAACGCTCGGTTGGTTTCACCCGCACACCAAACGAACTAGTAGCATGTAAATAATTTCGACGAGTTAAACAAAAACAACTATCAAGTAAGAATAAAACCCGTGCAACTCTAGGAACATAAGTGGCGGGCGCAACAAAGCACGTATTGTCCTTCTAGTGTAAATTCATACTGAACAAAAGTATGCAGAAATTGTGAGCATGCCAAACTTCAAACTTGGGGCCAACAGATATCTGTACGAAACTCATCATCCTTGGAGTCCCTCTGTTCATTATTATAAGATGTTCAATATTTCAATATGGACTACGTATGTGAGTATATCTGATTCAAAAAAAAAGGTTACAACATGTTATAATAGTGAACGGAGGGAGTACCAAGGGCGCTACACACTCCTTTATCTATCTATGTGCGCTTAAATTCAAACTGTCCAAAATTAAACAAAAATTTCATGAATTATTATTCCGAAATGATTTTTGAATTTAGCGAAATTTCGACCGTTTGGAGGGTCGCCGAATTTTTTACCCAATCGGAATATTTTCCCTCGGCACGAGGTGGAGGCAATGGAAGGCCCCCCAGGTGACGACCTCATGAGTAAGAGACGACTAGACGAGCACAAATCAAAACGACCATGAAGATCCCACGGTGGTGAGAGCCCGGATAGATCAACCTACGGCCATATGATCCAGGAGATTAAATTTCTCTTAAGTGATAGGGTTTTTGTTCCTGTAAAAATTTCTCGTGATCAGAATAGGGTTGCAGTTTGCTTAGTGAACTTTGGAGGGTGTGGAGATAGCACAGCGTGTTGGCTGGGGCAAGCTCCTCCGCGTGCCAGTGTTTTAGTCGCTGAGGATTGTAACTCTGTTATCTTGGAATAAAAACCCTGTAACTTCCCGCAAAAAAAAAGAGCCCGGGTCTGGGCGAGGAGGCAGCCCTGATCCGCTCCATGACGACCAACTCCTCCACCGCAAGGAGGCGAGGCCACAGGGACCGGCCGGCGGCGCGGCACACGGCTGCAGGCCATGCACGCACGCACACCGCGAGCACCCAAAGATCCAGAACCCCACGTACGACGTCAATCAAAACTAACCGAATCCACCGATCGACAAGGAAAGCGACAATGCATGCATGGCACGGCGGCACGAGAGCTTGCTCCCTTGCGTCCGACTCCGGCGACGACGGGACTCACCGCAGACGTTGATGGGGGCCTCGAGCTCGAGGAGGTTGGGCTGGGAGAGGAAGATCCCCTTGGCGGTGACGCAGAGGTGCCGGATCTCCGCCTCGCTCAGCTGCACCTTCTTGCCGGGCGCCTTGCCCTTCTTCCCGTCCAGGAGCCGCCGGATCAGCTCGTCCACCGCGTGCCCGTCCATCGACGATCTCTCCTTGCCGCTCGCCGTGGAGGAGGTCGGGCTGCGAGAGGAGGAGAGGTGGAGAGCGTCCGTGCGCCCGTGTCCATGGCTTTGGTTCGTTATATGGCCCGGCGATGCTTGGCTCCCGAAGGCCCTGCCAAATAAGGGCCCTGGTACGAGTGGCAAATGGGGGTGAGCCTGTCACTAATCCTCGCGCCTAATATTATATGCACCGTGACCGTATCCTCTCTCTCCTATAAATAAACTCGCCCGCCCAAAGATGATCTCACTGGCTGTGTTAACATATATTGTTCGCCTCTTTTTATCAGTTTGGAATTTTGGATGAATTAACTGAAGCATTAATTGAAGCATGAGTTGGCTCGAGTATGAATTCAATAGGATATGTGTTTCGGTTCAACTCCCGCCTCCCCAGGAAAAGTTTAGGGTTCCCTGCCTCCCGCCAGTCCGTCTCGTCTCCGGTGGCCTTAGGGCCATGGCGGCGCAGTGGGTCTCGGGCCTTGCCGTTGGGAGGGCTTTGTTTTCAGTAGTTCCTTCGTGTTTTGTTAGGGTTTGTGTCCTGCTCAGAAAGACAAGACGGAAGCGGATCGCTAAAGATGGAATAAGATTCTCCCCGTCTAGTCTTCGTCCCGATGGTGTGTCTAGCATCGTCGATGGTCGTGCGGAGGTGTGTCTCCAGCGGATATGTCCTTCTGAATGTGCCTTCTACTTCAACGCCAGAAACGCCTGCATTCTCGACCGGTCGAACCGGTCAATCTTCTTACATGCCGCAAGGAAGTACCTCCTCTGTAAACAAATATAAGACGACATTTCAAGTAACTACTTTATAGAGGGAGTATATTTTTCCTTCCATGACATGCACTACTTTAACTGACAGCAACGAACGAAAGAGTAGTCGCAACCCGCACGGCGCATGCTCGATGGATATGCCACGTCACGTGTTTGTTGCTTCTTTCTTTCTTTCTTTCTTGGCACCCCATTATAATTCACCTATAACTCCAAAGTCTGTCGGACGAAAATGAACTCATGTTACATTGTAAAACCGAACTTTTTTTGGGAGTGGAAAACAACACATATTCTCCATTTAGAAATGAGGTCTCTGTCACACACTATAGTTACTATACACAAAATTATCAAGAAAACAGTCCTGCACCCAACGTATGCGAACCTGCAAACCGAATGTTGACGCGTCTTTCTTTGATGATGGCTGCGGCTCGACTGCACAAGTCCTCAGAGATGATCGGGGTGAAGCCATGGCGGGCTCTGACATGCTTAGTTCATCACATGCTTGAAGTTGCGACAGCGGAAGCGGTAGCCCTTCTGAATGGCCTGAGGTTTATTGAATCTCTGTGTTGCAAGCGAGCGATTGCGGAATCGGACTCACTTCAGCTCGTTGATTCTTGACAGAAATTTGGAGCCCCTGTGATTCCATATTGACTGACGGAGTTCTTTCTCATTGCTCAACGTTTCAATTCGGTGTCATTTGAACACTGCAGAGGGATGCCAATCATGTGGTGCATAACATTGCTAGGCTTATTTTAGATAGTTTTTTTTATTACAGAGTAAATTTACATCATTTCGATTGTCTTATCAAAAACAAATACAAGGAGATGATTGCAGATAATTCGTTGGAGAAAACCCAGTTCAGCCAGCCAAGAAAAGGATCATGAGGTAGCAGAGCACAGCCGTTTGTCTAGTACAAAAAAACCGGTGCCTCGATCGGCGACCCAATGAGAAAATCGGTTAAATTACACAACCGTGCAACACCGTCGTCCTGATTCCCCCGTTCACGTGAAAACCGTTGTTGGGCAAGTGAAAGAAAGGAAAGCAGAGCAGAGCGGGCATGTGATGGTCTCCACCGTGCCCACCTAGCCACTTTCTGCCTTTACACCCCATGTGTTTCGACACTCTTGCGTGCGGTGCGGCGCGGCGCAGATCTCCGGACTAGAAGGAGCGGCGGCGACCTGGAGCTTCCACGTTTTTATCTCCATGGAAAGGCTGCAAGCAATGCAAAGTGTCCAGGGTTACTTTTCAAAGCAATCCGTCTGGATTTGTCTCAACCATGGATGCATGAAACTAACCGTGTACTCCCTCCGTCCGGAATTACTTGTCACATAAATGGATAAAATGGATGTATTTAGAACTAAAATACGTCTATATACATCCATTTCTTTGACAAGCATTTCCGGAGGGAGGGAGTATGTAACTATGTATGGCACACATGGGAGAAAGAAAGGATTCATGGGCGTCATATGAAGTTGGAGGGGGGGGAATAGTTTGTTTCAAGACCACATTATTCTGTGCAACACATCATCAAGTGGACAGACCGGGCGCCTTTTCTCGCTTTGCAAACACAAGGGCAATAAGTAATTCACGAAACACGAGTTTCGGTGCCAGGGTTGTAACAGGCCGTGGCGGGATTTGGCTCATCTGTAGCCTGTAGGGTGGATCTAAGCAAAACTTATCCTACTAACGATCGGTTAAACATTACCAAACGGTGTCCTGATTTGCCTGCATCAGTAATGCACGTTTCTCTTAACTAGTGACCGATGATAACCCATCGCAATGGCACACAGGAGTAGAAATGCAGAGATGCAGTCGTATGTGTACCTGTATCTCTGGCTGTGCAGTATTCTTGTAGTAGCTACATCAACAGCTTGGCGGCATAAATAAATCCCAGGAGCAGAAGCAGAACACCTCTGACAGGAACCATGCTACGCCAACCACATACACAGGCAAGCAACCCGGAATCCGATGCCTTGAGTGCGGGACACATACTGAAGAACGAGAAACAGATAAAGTTATACGTGTCTCCTGAAAAGAGAGCGGTATCGAGTAATGAAGAGAGTGCAAAACTACTGTTACTATAAGGTTACCTGCTGGCTGCTGCATGCACGTCCTGAAAGTGAGTAGAGTTACGCCTGAACCACTCATCAAAACCTTAGATCCCCAAAAGCATCACGGCACGTTGGCTTCTTTCTCGGCGACGTGCCCGGCTGACACGATCTGCAAAGCTGTGCCTCCGACGAGCCATGCTGTCAGCTCTGGTTGCTGCTCGAGGTGTTTGAGGGGGGATGTGCTTCCATCCCTTGTCTCGGCACCGTATACGAATGGAAGCCGCAGGGTAAGAAAGCTCTCGGGTGGAAGGAGAACTCGGCATCCAAGACTGAACGATCCTTGTTGATCACGGTCAGATACATTTGATGGCAGACATGACCTCTGATGCCCAAAAGGAAAAACAAGGAATCCATTAGTAATAAATATGATAATGCACGAGGTATATTACTACAATTTACTAATTTATTTGCTTAACATTAAAGTATTGAGAAGATAACATAGGTATTGTTGATTGTGCCCAAAAGGAGAAACAAGGAATCCATTTAGTAATAAATATGATAATGCGCTACAATTTACTGCTCCCTCTGTACACTAATCTAAGACGTCTTTGCAGTTCAAATTGAACTGCAAA
The DNA here is from genome assembly GCF_003073215.2 of Triticum urartu. Classification (NCBI taxonomy): domain Eukaryota; kingdom Viridiplantae; phylum Streptophyta; class Magnoliopsida; order Poales; family Poaceae; genus Triticum; species Triticum urartu. The sequence goes on from NC_053027.1 coordinate 570,063,860, forward strand.
AACGTCTTATATTGGTGTACAGAGATAGTAATTTATTTGCTTAACATTGAAGTGTTGAGAAGATAACATAGGTACTGTTGATTGTACTCACCTCAAACTGTACAACTGGGCAGCTAGCCAACAGGACAGGGAAATCAGGTGTCACCTGCACCAGAAAGCAACATCAGTGGAATGACATAAAGATCAGTATATAGATACTGCAATGTTCAGCAGGGAGTGCTTAAAGATCAGTATTAGAAATAAAAATTTTACATCTATCAATACCTATGTTCCCAATGTAAATCATATAAATGCTGATAAAAGAACTGTAGCTTGAAAAATAAACTTACGATAAAAATCCGTTGAAGTTGTGACACAGCACCAGCAGCCTTTACATCTTGATGCCCCTTCCCGTCTGAGCTCTTGCAATGTGGGCAGTGCATATATATCGGCAGATTTCTGTTCAACAGTGAATATGCTTCTCCACCATCATCGGCTGTAACGTATTGAAGAGAATGCTCTCCCTTTCTGACATTACGTGGATCTGAAGGAATGTGAGCAGGCCGCAACGTCTCCCCATCAACGCCAGGCTGAAGCAATTGCTGCCTGCTATTTCTCCCTGATGATTCCATTGGCCTATTGGCTTTCCGCCCATTGTTTCCATTTACTGTAGTTGCTGCCGACTTAGATGCATTTGGGGGCAACTTTTGTGAACTATGCTTACTTTCTGATTCATTGTTTTGATAGGATCTTTCATAATCAATTTCCTTAAGATACTTCTCTGACAGTAAGAAACGGTGACCGTACGAGCACTCATGCTCAAATCCCACATATACTACAAACTGTTGTACGGTTTGAGCAGCTTCTTTAGTCTCATTTCCAACAGTAACTGGCACTATGTTGCTCCCGATCTGTAGAAAGGGCTTCCCATCAGCAGTTTCACTGCTCATATTTTTGGTCATCTTCTCAGATTCATTTTCAGCTACAGGTCCTTGACTGAGAGCTGCATTGATTCGGCCATTAGTCTGTTCTGCTACGCTCACTTGCCGTTCATCTTTTCGGCTAGCAGGTTTTGGTGGTCTCTTCAGCTGGAGAGCAGGAAACTCAGAATCTTTAGTTGTGCTGCCAGCAACAACTTCAGCGAAAGGCTTTTTCATAGTAAAATTTGGATGACCTTTACCAAAACTGATAGCTGAGTTGTTCGTTGATTGCACTTCAGGTTGTTTTCTGGGATTTTCAAGCTTCGCAGATCTAATTTCTGGTGCGACTTGGTTTGTAATGGACTTTACTTCTCTAGAAACAGCAGGTGGAATCTGGGGGTTCACATTAGATGTCATGGAGGAAGATTTAGTGGCAGCATGGGTGCCATTTTTTCCTTGTCCTTTGCCAAGAGATATTGTCCACTTCAAAAGATACTTGTCCTTTGAGCAAAATCCAGCTTGGAGCAACCCTTTCGTTGGCTTGTAATATCTTGCTCCTCCAAGGCGCACCAAACGCCAAGAGGATGCCGGAAATGAACTAGCATCAACCCCCCTCGGTAGCACAAGGGTGGGTAGTAGATCTTCACAATTGGAGAAGCAGTTAAATGATACATTGGCTGTCTCAAAGTCAAAAGGATCATCTCTAAGGCGACGTGACCGTCCACAGGCACATGCATGGAGGAAGACGTAACCACTAGAATGCTGTTCGACAGCATCTGATGAAGATAATTTACCATGACGCTGGTGCTTGCATGGCCTGCCAGTAAGGCTGACAGCATCGCATTGCTGCCTTCCAGCTTCCCAGATTGTCTTGCATACATCTTCTAGCTTCTTGGAGAATACCTTGACAGCCGGTCCTTTGACTGTTGAGTGAAAGGATCTCAATGCTTTCTGTAGCTGCACTTCATGCACGCTAGTTGGGTAAAAGTCAGGCAAATCTTTCAAGTACACCTCCTTAGCAACTGGAAGCACCTTTTGGCACCATGATGAGGAAAATTTCATGTTAAGCCCCTTGTTGCTTTCCAAGCAAGATAAAGCAGTTTCAATAGCACTAGATTGTTCATTCTTCAAACCAGAACTTGTATGAGTAGATGATCCCCTCATACTTTCGGAATTATCGATCCCATCTTTTGCACTAATCAGTCCAGATAGAATAGATGTACTAATGGAGAACCATTTATCAAAACTAGGGAGATCAGGAACACTAACTGGCTTCCCAGATGATGCGGACGCAGCTGCTGCAGCTGCTGCCGCAGCCACCATACCGACACCAGCAACAGAGCCAGCAGACGCATTGCCTGAATACCCGCCTTTCCCTCTCAGTCCATCGGACTGCCGAAATATAAAATCCTTGATCAACTGAACATCTTCGTGGTTTGCAGATTGGCAGTTATTTTCTAATGAAGCGACATCCAACGATGACTTGGAGCTGAAAGAATCTTCAAACAGTCCTGCGATGATATCCAGTGGCTCCCGTTTCTTATTAATTGAGCGGTCCAACAGGGCAACAACTCTGGATGCATCAAGTGAGAACAAAGGAATATGGCTCATGTTACCAGCACCCCTTGGACCATTATGCCCTGACGACTCCAGACCGGTAAGTGTCCGGCACCTCTTCAGCAACAACCGGATCTGACCTTCCAGAGACAAATGCAGCTTCTTTGTGAAACTACCCTCAGTTTTGCTGGCAGGTCGGGCGAGCATTACCACTGAGCCAGAACCTTTTGAAGTGCCAGAAGCCTGATTTGATGAAGATGTCTCCCCCATATCATCCAAACTTGTTGCAGCACTTGGACCATCAATGATATCATCCTCAAAGACAAAGAGGACAACAGGGATGCATTGGCCTGGCAACACAGAAGCATGGGAACCGGTTCCTGACATCAACGAGATGGCTGAGGGCTGGCGGCCTGAATGGCCTCCACGGCGTGCCGGAGGGGAGATTGATGAAGCCCTGCGGGTAGGCCGAGTCGGGGTGCCAGAAGGGGTAGCTTTGGATGGTGTCCCTGGTGTGCCAGAAGGGGCAGCTTTGGATGGTGTTCCCGGTGCTACTAGTGATCTCACAAATGGTGCAAAAGCATGCTTCGAAGATTGCAGCAGCCTAAAACTCTTCAAGATCTGCGTGTCGAACCGGAAGCCTTCTTGGAGAAATATTATTACATGGCATACCTAGAATTTTTCCCAAAAAATATAAAAGCACACATCAGAATCAACCTTCAAATAAGTGAATCTTAAACTTCAATTAGCCACCTCTGTTTCCAAAGCTATTTATCATTACATTGGTGAATGAAACAAACAGAATAATAATAAGGGAAAAATCTTACTCCCTCTGTAAACTAATATAAGAGCGTTTAGACCACCAAAGTAGTGATCTAAACGCTCTTATATTAGTTTATGGAGGGAGTAGATGCTATTGTAAAACTGTTGGAAGCGTAGCTCTAAGATGCCAGCTCTACATGGACAAAGTAAACCAAAGCAGCCCGCTAGATATTATTATCAAAGTTCTGCCATCTCTGGATCGCAGGAATTCGCACGTGCTTAGCATACATTTGCGAACGTACTAGTTCCCCCATACTCAAGTGAAGATGTTGCAGTGTGACACCAGGGAAATATCACTAACCCTTCCACCTTAGCACCAAATTTCCAAAACAAGGTAAAATTTGTAAGTCAACACTCACTTCATGTTCAAGTTACATTTTGCAAATGAGGATGAGAAAACAGTGCTATTTGCAACTAATCACTGGAACTTGTAACAGTCAGCATTAGAATTGTAACACCCAGTCTAAAAGGCTATGCACTCAACCAATGGTCAAATGTCAAAGCAAGCATAAGAAATATTATGTACAGTCTGAACTTCGAATACAGCGTATCAAAATTATGCCCCCAGATTCTTCTCAAGTTTCGCTCTTTTGCATCAGTAGCTAGCAAGCACGATAGTTTCATCGCAACACTGGGAGAGAGTCTTATATGACCAAGACGGCATAGCGTCAGGCAAGCACAAAATCTGAGGGCTTCAGAGTTAAGAGTAGCAGCATCTGGCGAGCTTAATCCATCCATGGCTGAATCACAGTGAGGGGCAGCACTCACCGAGAACATGAAGAGCATCTCCGGGAGGTCGCCGGTGCTCCCGCCGCCCGCCTCCCGCGGCGGGGGCGGGGGAGGGGAGGCGAGGTGGAGGAAGACCATCCTCTTGTCCCCGTCGCGGTGGTACCTGACGCCCCCGGCGAGGGCCCTGGCCGAGCCGCCGGGGGAGAAGACGGGGGCGTCGAGGATCCGGTCCGCGAGGCGCGCGGCGGCGCTCCCCGCGCCGCCCACGAAGCCGACGACGACCACGCCGCCGTCGTGCGGCGGCGAGGCGGCCGCGGCCGGCGAGGGGGCGGAGGCGGGGGGAGGCGCGCGGGAGAGGACCCGCACGGCGGAGGAGGGGGACGCCTGAGGCGGCGACGGCGACGGCGGCGGCCGCGGCTCCATCGCCGGCGGGCGACGGTCGCGGCGCGCGAGGAAGGAAGCCAAGTAGTTCCCGGGGAGTCGTTTGCTTTGGTGTTTGGTCGCTCTTTGGGTTTGCGACTTGACATAAATAAAAACTTTTATTACGCTGAAATAACTAAGTCTATAATATGTGAACAAATAAATAGCAACTAAATCTACTGTATGTGTTAAGCCAAAATGTAGGCATGAATGTGTCTTGCAAGTTGTTCTTTCTCCGGATTTGATGTTCTAGGGTTATGGCGACTCCAATGCAGATCGCTAAAACGAATACACCAAACATTTTTACGTAACAAAAGACAAATGTAATTAGTCTATTCTACTCTTCTCCGATCGGGGGCACGTCCATGTTTCAAGTCCTACTCTTCGCTGGACGTGGGCACGTCCGTGTCCACGCCCTACTCTCCACCGGAGTCCGCCGCCTGGCTGTGGATGTCACGGTGAAAGTGAAGTCGACAATCGACGTTGATGCGTGACTTGACATAAAAACATTTATTACTTCAGCCAATACAATAGATCTATGTGAGTTAAATACTAAGTGAACGCCAATTAGTTTGGATCGGATGGGAGTAATAAAATCTATGCTAAGCCCAAACTGAGGCATGAATATATCTTTGCAAGTTATATTTTCTTTGGATCTGATGTTCTAGGATAGCCTGATAGTGTTGCAGTGGGATCAGAGACGAGATGGATGTTCATGAAGCACAAAGCCACAAAGCAAAATTGGACAATGCGTCGATCGACTATGCTTGGTGTAAGCTCAATGTTGGACCGTGAGGTAGCGCCGGCGTGGCATCCACCATGTCTAGGAGGTGTAGAGTAAGAGAATGAAAGAGAGAGGTGAAGTGAAATTTCTCCTAACAATTCCTTTTGGTAGGATTGTACTCCCTCTGTCCGAAAACACTTGTCGGAGAAATGGATAAAGATGGATGTATCAAGAACTAAAATACGTCTAGATACATCCATTTCTTCTACAAATATTTTCGGACGGAGGGAGTATTTTTCTTGGCTTCGAGATGACATTACTATAAGCAACACGGATTTTTTAGAGCTAATTTAACTAGCATTTAGTTTCTATATTATTTAAGAAGAAAAATCATTTCCGCTCCTTCAGTCGTTGGGCTATAGCTCCCAAGCCCGTCATCATTTCCACCTCTCTTCTATCTATAGTGCAATGGTGGCCCAGTTTGCGTTGCACATGGGCCTTGTCCCGGATAGGATGTTGCATCCCAATCATATGCCCGGTTTAAAGGACACTTCATCACCAAACGGAGTTTCATTATCCTACATCATGTGGTTTTCGGTGATGAATAAAGTTCTTTTCATCCCTAAAAAAAAACCAAACGGAGTTTCATATCACTAGGTACTGTGGCGAATTTGCTAGCGGCAATGGGGAAGGGCCCACCAAAATTTCTGCAGTTAATCAAGCATGCTTAGGGAATTATAAAGCTAGATGTTGAGTTTCCATTCGGATACTGGGGCATGAGCTAGTAGAGCTATGTTGTAGGACTGCAATGTAATTTTTGTGGGGGCATCCTGTTCATATAAAGCATATACTCAGGATGCCGCTTTGATGGAGGCATGTGCCCTTCTTGACGGATTGCGTCTTATAGATGAGATGGGGATTCACTCGGTGGCTGTTGCATGTGATTCGCTGGAAATTGTGCATGCCATGTTGGATCCCTCGGAATACCAAGCTTTCAGGAGCCGTGATTACTAATGATTGTCAAAAGTTGATGACTTTTTTCAGCAAGGCCGCCGTCATTGTACCCGAAAAAGTAATGTCACAGCGCATTGGTTGGCCCTAGCTAGTTACTGGTGGAACTTCCGGAGGGGTGGCGTGATCATCCTCCTGATTCCTTAATCTCTTCTCTTGTAATGGACATGACTATTATTTAATAAACGTCACCCAAGTTCAAAAAAAAGTTTCATATCACCATATGAGAGTACGATTTCAAAATAGGGAGGCAAATCATTGGGGCTTAATTTGACTTTGACGATTAAGCCATGTTTGGCAATGTGGTGATTTATAATTTGCTTCTCCAACTTCTTCTGTCTATTTCTCCACGTGGGCTCGATTATGCAGTTGCATTATGCTATACTTATTTTATAGTTTGTTGTAAAAAAGCCACGAAAATGACTTAAATAAAGATAATTGGTAGCAGGTCGACAAAAGATGATTATCGTAAACATATGAGTTATCTTAAGTGAACAATCAATAAATGGAGGAGGCACCGTGGCATGTGTTGCCTTGTACTCCTTCTGATCCACTAGATGACTGATGACATATGATTCATCAATAATTTTCTCTAAATTCGACTTAGAACAAACCTAGAACTGTAAATATTTTAGAGCGAAGAGAGTATCTATGCAACTGTCTCCAATATAAAAGAACCTTCACGAATGGCGCATGGAAAAGTCCTACACAAATTGAAGTCTTAGTGAACTTCCATGAGACAAGGCCCGGGGAAGAATTATGATAGAATGCGTAATGCCTATGGCGCATGCGGCAAGTCATAGGTTTCACGCATGCATGGGGCATAGAAAAACCCCAATGTGGAGCTGAAACACAGGGGCGGAGCTTCGTTGGGGCCGAACCGGGCCATGGCCTGCCTAGGATTTTCATGATTTTTGTATACCTTTACACTCGACCCAGTTCCCTCAAGAAAAAAAATACACTCGGCCCACCACATCGCACTACGAATCGAGTCAAGCCTCCAAGGTCTCGCAGGAGCGCATACAACATGAGCGTTTCTCCAATCCTCTGAACTGGTGGTGGTGTATTGCGAGTCTGTTTTGCTTTGGGTGATTGTAACACCCTCGATGCGACTATATCTCCCACGTGTCGAGGCACGACTTAGAGGCATAATCGCATTGAAGGCATATGTCGCAAGTGAGGTAATCTTCACACAACCCATGTAATATAATAAGGGAAAGAGATTACATAGTTGGCTTACACTCGCCACTTCACACAATTACATGAATAAACATTACATCAACCAAATATACTCATGGTCCGACTACGGAACCAAAATAAAGAAGAACCCCAAATGCGACAAAGGTCCCCGATCGACCCCAACTGGGCCCCACTACTGATCAACTAGAACGAAACAACATAAAGGACAAGATCTTCAACGAGCTCCTCCTGAGCTTGGTTGCGTCATCTGCACGGTCTCAACGGCACCTGCAAACTGGTTTTGGAAGTATCTGTGAGCCACAGGGACTCAGCAATCTCGCACCCTCGCGATCAAGACTATTTAAGCTTATGGGTAAGGTAAAAGGTATGAGGTGGAGCTGCAGCAAGCGACTAGCATATATGGTGGCTAACACACGCAAATGAGAGCGAGAAGAGAAGGCAAAGCACGGTCGATAAAAGTATGATCAAGAAGTGATCCTGGACTACCTACGGCAAGCATAACTCCAACAACCGTGTTCACTTCCCGGACTCCGCCGGAAAGAGACCATCACGGTTACACACGCTGTTGATTCATTTTAATTAAGGTCAAGTTCAGGTTTTCTACAACCGGACGTTAACAAATTCCCATCTGCCCATAACCGCGGGCACGGCTTTCGAAAGTTCGAATCCCTGCAGGGGTGTCCCAACTTAGCCCATCACAAGCTCTCACGGTCAACGAAGGAATAGACCTCCACCCGAGACGTTCCGATCAGACTCGGTATCCCGGTACAACAAGACATTTCGACAGGGTAAAACTAAACCAGCAACACCGCCCGATGTGCCGACATCCTGATAGGAGCTGCACATATCTCGTTCTCAGGGCAACACCGGATAAGCAATCCGTACAACTAAAACCAGCCCTCGAGTTTTCCCGAGGTGGCGCTGCAAGGGGCTCTAGTTTGGACCAACGCTTAGACAAGCACTGGCCCGGGGGGTTAAAATAAGATGACCCTCGGGATGCGCGACTCCCAAGGGAAAAAAGGCTAGGTGGCAAATGGTAAAACCAATGTTGGGCATTGCTGGAAAAGCTTTACTTAAGGTGAACTGTCAAGGGGTTCCCATTATAGCCCAACCGCGTAAGGGACGCAAAATCCGGGAACATAACACCGATATGACGGAAACTAGGGCGGCAGGAGTGGAACAAAACACCAGGCATAAGGCCGAGCCTTCCACCCTTTACCAAGTATATAGATGCATTAATTAAATAAGATATATTGTGATATCCCAACAAGTAAACATGTTCCCACAAGGAACAACATCTCCATGTTCCAACAAGAAACAACTTCAATCTTCACCTGCAACTAACAATGCTATAAGAGGGGCTGAGCGAAGCGGTAACATAGCCAATCAACGGTTTGCTAGGACAAGGTGGGTTAGAGGTTTAACATGGCAATTTGGGAGGCTGACAAGCAAATGGTAGGCATCGTAGCATTGGCATAGCGAGAGCGAGCAAACTAGCATAGCAAAGATAGTAGTGATTTCAAGGGTATGATCATCTTGCCTGAAATCCCGCAAGGAAGAAGAACGGGTCCATGAAGAAGACAAACGGACGTAGTCGAACGGGTCCTCACAAACTCGACGTTAACGGAACCAACCCGAAGAAGCAACACCGGAAAGAAGCAAACAACATAGTAAACAACCACCACAAAATCATGGCATGATGCACAAACAAGTATGATGCATGTCCGGTTTAATGATACATGTCATGGCAAAGTGCACAAGCAATCCTACAAATTAAGTGGAGCTCAATATGCATCGGGATGCATATTGACAAAACACCACATCAATATTTAGTTCTCTCCCGTTTAAGTACTCAACAATATTAAATGTTGGTTAACATGGCAAGAGGTGAAACATAACAAAACTATACCATTTAAACAATTTAAATGGGGCCGGATATAACAAACAACAAATCTGGTAAATCCCCATATGCCTTAGTAATTTAATGCAATAACAATTTAAATATTTTAATAGTTGTTATCATGATGCAGATGACATGAACAAGTTTGTGCAATTTTTATTAAAACTTGACAAGAGCATTATTATGAAGCATTTTGACATCGTGGTTGAAAGGAAAAGGGTGCCACGACGACGAATCCGAAAATGATGCCTCGACAACATATCGGTTCTCCGGTAGCCCACGGGGATACCGGTGCAAAAGGAAGTGATGGGAGCGTGTCATGCAAGGATGATGGGGTGCTCCCAATTACCGAGTTCCCACATGTCGGTGGCAAGGAGAAAGAGGGGCAACGTGCACCGAACAACTCCGACACGGAGCAAACACGAGCATTTCATACAACATATGCATTCGGTCCACGAGTCATCGTCTCGGCGGTTATACCTTCGAAGGGGTGCATACTCGGAGCGGTTCGAGTTCGTCGAAAGGAAGTAGTGGTACACGGGTCGTAGTGGAAGTAGAGGCTCACGACGTCTTGTCAAAATCACGGCGGCGGTAGTCGTACACATGTCGTAGAGGAACTTGGTCTTGCGAAGAGGTACTTGACGGTAGTGGTACTTGACGCGTTCGAGGATCGTCATGTCATGGTACTTGGCAAAATCCTCGGAGAAGGTGCTTGACGGTCCGGGTACGTACGGTTCTTCGGAGAGGGTAGTTTGTTCACGTTTAGTCGGACTTGACGCAAAGAGCACTAGCTGTAGAGGTACACGACTCGCAGCCATCCAGGGTCGTGGTACTGGTACTTGACGTCCACGGAAAATTAGCAGCGAAGGCGACGGGTCTCAAGTCCTAGGTCGTGAACTTGAGGAGGTCAGCGGGAGCTGGGCCGGAGGAGCTGGCGAAGCTGGGCCTTGGCGAGGCCGGCATCGGACCGCTTGGTCCCTGGGTAAGCAGCAAGGGCGAGAACGCAGCCCAGGCGCGGTCGAGGCGGGCGTCCTCATGGCGCTCCTGATCCTGCTCGATGGAGAGGGCTGCGGGGGCGGCGCCTAGAGGTGTAGGGAAGCAACGGTGAGGACGAGGAAGCAGGGCAGGCGCTGTGACTTGATGCGGCTCCGGTGAGAGAAGAACACAGTAGGAGGCGGCGGATGGCTTGAGGCGCGATGCAAGGGCGACGACCACGGGACTTGCAGCGGCATCGGCGGGAACTTGGCGCGGCGGCATGGGCACGATGCAGAAGGGGCCCGAGCGAAGCTGCTCCATGGCGAGGCGACGGCGTAGGAGGAGGTCGGGCAGGGCTTGGCGCGCAGAGCTTGGCGGCGACCATGGCGCCATGGGGATCGGGCTGTGAGGCCATGGCGAAGGAGAGGCGAGCTCCTGGCGCTGGTTGCGGGGTGCTATGCGGGTGTGTGTGTGTGTGCGCGGCGGCGGTAGGAAACAGAGGAGGAGAGGGATCGAGGGAGGAGCGAGACGAGGGAGAGATCGATGTGCGGGGCTTCTCCCTGGCGGCGGTGGACGAACGAGGGAGTGAGGGGAGATGCGAGGGGATCGGGCTAGGTTAGAGGGTTAGGTGGGCCGGGGGAGTGGGCCTTGGAGCCGGCTAGGTTAGATGCAGCTGGGCCCAAATGGCCTGCTGGGCTCCCTTCTCTCCCTCTCTTGATTCTACTCTTAACAAAAACAGAAGACAAAAATAGGAGAAAGGAAAAGAGAGAAGAGAAGTTAGAGGAAGAATTTGGGCACGGGGATAATTTTCACAGACTCAGAAAAATGTGCACGGTCCGGGAAAATAGAAAAAGGTCAAGTTGAAAGATTAAATTCAAATTCCTTTGAATTTAATTCAAAAGGTTTGAACTAGGATAGGTTTTTCGAAGTGCCCAAAAATGTTGAGAAATTAGGTGGAGCTCCGGAAAATGATGAAAGGACAAGTGGCAAAGTTAGAGGCCAAGAGTTGAAATAATAAAAGGCATTGGGATTTTTGCAAGTGTGTTAAGGTAATTCCACATAATTGGAATAATTACTATAGCTCTCTAAATATCGAGAGGATAAGTTGTAAAGAGAATCACCATGTGAAATCCCTCGATTTAAATGGACCGAAGATCCATGCAATTTATTTAGTTGAGTTTTAAAATGGGTTGCAAGATGACATGATGCAATGCACAAGATGCAAGGATGAAATGCAACGAACCAAAACAAATCACACGACGAAATCCGGAAACCCTGGAAGGCATCTGAAGCTCCGGTCTTGGGGCGTTACAGTGATGCTCCAGCTGATGCAGCTTCAATGACTTTTAGATCTCGTCTCAAGTGGCGAGTGGCTATTCCAGTCTTCAAAGCCTTGTATGGCGAGGGTGTTTACAGGTGTCGCTTTTCTTTGTTGTTGGTTCAGTGCTATTTTTAATATCCGGCGGACGGCGTACAATCAGGGAAAGAAGACCAGTATGCTTTTTAATGTAATTTTTTTATTTACTGGTCGTTCTACGTTCAGTTGTCTATCCATTTCACTGGTCTTTGTTTTCCTCGATGATAATCAGATCTAAGATGCCCTTTGGGTGTTCTTATTAGAAAGAAAAAAAAAGAAACGGCCAAGATTACGGCGCCGCCGTGGGCGCAAACGAGCCGCCCAAGTCACCTATGTCGACGTGCGTGCTCCAGCTAGCTTCGTACTTCCAGCCGAAGTCAGAAACGCTAGCTTCTTTGGCCGCCCGGCTCCGTGCTTCTGCGGCCGAGCGCATGGTGTCGTCGGCATGCCGCGAGCTAGGACCTGCTCGTCGCGGCCGAGCTCTGGCGCCACCGTGGGCCGTCGGCGGAGGGTGGAGCTGGGTTCCGACTCCCAGGTCCCATTTTTTTTTCAACTTTTTTAGCAGGACATCCTCTGTATGTGTTCTGAACCTGCAAACAAGTCTGTACGTTCTGAACCTGCAAGCAGCTCTGTTTGCTCTGTTTTTCAGGTACATGCTCTGTTTTCAGCGCGACAAAAATTCAGCATGTTCCATGCATTTCAAAATTTACTTCAGGAGTAGACAAATTCAGAACATTACCACCCTCAAAAAGAAAAAAGAAACACTCAGAACATGTGGGGGCGACCATTTTGCTCTTTTCGCATTTGGCTGTACAGTGTTGTCCTTACGGCCCAATGTACAGTGAAGACTCAATCGATATACTTCATGTTTAAACCTTCCTTAATTTACCCGCAACAAAAGATCATGCCTTAATGATGCCATACATTATTTCCTCGGGCATTTGATTTTCCAACGACCAAAGATCAAACGCTGCATCTAAAAATTGGTGTGTACCGACGGGCGCGGCCGTACAATATCTCATCCTCAGTTGTTTCACTTCTGCATCTTCTTAACAACTTGTTACAGTATGTTCTTCAAATTCCGCTAAATGAATGCATCTCTAGTGAGCAGTGGCAATTCTTGTGCAAATAGCAAGAGGAAATGTATATATGTTGCACATTCTTAGGCTAAACCCTGTTATTAATAACAGAGCTCATGTATTCTAGGATGCGTCACATGATATTCAAGCCACTTGCCTGAGTTTACCACTGCACTGCACATGACACAGCCATGGTTCCACAGGTGGACAGCAGGATACCATCAGATGGATTAACGGCTATGAACAAATAGAATAAATAAACAGTGATGCTCTGAATTACATTGCAAGTTAAAAGAGACAAGGATAGGAAAAGAAGAACTACGGGTGGAAGCACATTATTTGAGCAGCGCACAAGCGCAATGAGGATGAATCCCGACTTATGCCGATCGATGAGAACGCAAAGGCGTGCTGTGGTCGAAACCCGTACAAAGGCCTGTGCAGCACCTGAAAGGGAACAGAAGAATTCACTTTAGACAACAAATTCTATACATCATCGTATCTACTAGAACTGATCGACATGGATATATCTAGCATATATATGTATGTATAATATCTTGCCTCGCTAGCTTCAAGTCTATACATACCAAGAGATTCATAGGTGTCAGCAAGCGTGTGGAAAAATGTGTATAGTTATTATGTGTTACCTACCTATGAGGATTGTGGTGGAGGGCGAATATGGAAGACACAGCGCCACTGAACATCACCACTTATAGGTAGCAACCCGATTGGGCAGCCCCTAGAGTTCCCGAGATTGCAGTGGGCCATGAGCAGCCAAACGAAGGTGAGGAACTCCCCTCCTCTGGCCAGCTGCGCCGCATGCATCTCCGGCCGTGACTTGCTGGCGGCATGGAGGAGGAACCCTACCCATGCATCTCGGATTTCCAACAGATGTGCTTCTGTACACACCTTCGGGGGCACCGGAAAACGGCAATCGATCAAGAACCCAACCGCCTTAGGCATGATGTTAGTGATGTCAGTATTAGTTCCCACGCTAAACAATCTGTGAAGGATGTATGCTAGGTCACTTTGGTTGGAACTGTTTTGGACCGACAGCATTTCATGGTGCGTGGCACAAAGGTAAACCATGTAGTTGGATATCGTCCGGCACACGCGGTCCAAACCACCGTCCACAGTAGCGGTGGGAGCATACCTGCTCAGCATTACCTCCGTGTATATATGGAGGACGAGAACGGGGAAATGAAAATCCGCCTCGGGAACCCGCAGTGACCTTTGAAGCAGTGGAGCAAGATTTGGCCATTGTGGGAGCATGCTTGATTCATCTGTAGACTGATACTGCTTAATCCTCTCCACAATGCATCTCATGACCTTCTCGTCGACCCCCACGAACTTGGTGTCCAACAGCTTACTGACCCAGAGCTTCTGCTTTCGCCCGCATACTGCATTCACCAATCTTCTGACCACCGCCATCACTTTACTTGACTGCTGGTCGCACTGTCCCAGGTAGTTCAACAGGCTGTACTGACCCATGGATTTTGACCACAGCACCCTTTTCCTCTGCCAGCTAATGCTGATGGAGGAAAGGAAGCTGCAGTGCCGCGTCTTTAGCCATGCCCAAATCCATGGTGACACCATGGCGGTAAATACCGCAAAAAACTCCAGAGAGAAACCGCCGATAAACAGTACATAGGTGATTGCAGTGTCAACGGTATTGTATCTCTCCTTGTTTCTTACAGAGAAGAGCACAAAAGCAGCTAAGAAGGAAATATCTGAGAGACACCGAAGTATGATGCCACCCCATGTTCGAAGCACCTGCGCCTTGGTATAGATGTCGTCGAACATCAGCCCGAGTTCAATCTCCATGGTCTCAAATAACTTGCCTGCATAGTCTGGAAGTAGTAGATCTGAATTCATGCTGAGATCTGTTCCCAAAGGACTGTAACTAGAAAAAATCCAACGGACCTCTTTTATGGAAAACAAAGCCTTGGAAACAAGGCCAGAATAGGAAGAAGTAGAACCCACATGGATCTTGTCTAAATCTGTCAGATATTGTGGGATAGGGAACTCTGCGATGTTTATGAGGCTGCCACAACACAAAGCCCATGTCCTCTCCCCATACTTGATCATTCCCGAAACAAACAGGAGGATGGTTGGAAGAAGAAGCTCCTGTATATTCAGACCATTGGTCGATTTCCAAAAGATGTACAGGGTGAGGGAGACTTGGACAACAAGGTTCAACAAGTGCCTCAGCCAGAGGCTGATGTCCTCAATGGCGAAAGCAGTGACGGTATCTTGTCCGCCGAGATGTATGAGGAGGAAGGGTGCCCAAAGAAAAGCCAGGTGATGATGATTTTCCGTGGTGGCATCCAGGTGCACGCGAGAGATGAGGCCTAGGACATAAACAGCTACCATGTCTGCTCCCACATAAGCTAGCCAGATTGAAAATCTGAGGGCGCTGTTAGTGATACGCCGCCGGAGGCCACCAACAAAGAAAAGAAAAAGCTGCATTGTGAAGCTAAGAAGCACCAATAGCCGGATCTCCCACTCATTGAACAGGTGCCCCGAGCTTTTCATTGCCAAGTGGTTTTCCTGTGTCATTGATTCCCCTACCTAGTATTGTAATAAAATACATATATCAGTGTGGCTTTTGTGTAGGAGTATGTGCTAGTAGTAGTAGTAATAATAAGTTAACCTTTGCAAATAAACAATAACCTGCCATGATATGTGTTACAGTTCCCTCTTTTGCTACTTTTAAAGTGTACACATGCATGCAGCCCACATTAAAAAATATAGAGACATATCAATTCACATGAGCCTAAGACTTGCTTAATTTACATGTGGCTAAAATTCTGCAAGAACATGTTTATCTAATCAGATTAATTATAACAGCTAGGATATATAATATATTATTGTATTATCGTATCTATTCACATAAGTGGGGTGTAACGAAAAAGTCTCAAATTTTGTTCATCTGCGGGAATTAGTACTACATGCTACTGTTCGTACTCTATTCCCAAAACTAGAAGAACAAAGCGAGAAGAATGATCGATGCAAGAGTACAGCTATATTGCACATAAGTAGATATACTAGTCCAAGATATTTTATTTACAAACTAGGAACACAGTCATTGAACATAGATAGAGAACTGATCAAAAATATTTTCGCATACCTCGGAATGAATTGGCTCTTTGAGACAGCGATATGCCGCAAGATTTGTCTATCTCATTGTGGTATACCTTAAGCTCTGATATACAGAGAGCTAGCTATAGCCCATCATCTCACTCTCTCTCTCTCTCTATATATATATATGTTCCTTTCTTGTACACAAGGCCAAAGGAGCAGAGGAGTAAAGAAGCATTCCACGTGCCTGTATTATACGTTTCTTGTGCAAAATGTAAGAGCAAAGGGGAAAGACATGGGTTAGCATATCTCCTTTCGTCAGCTACCCACAAGCTTAAGGGGAGATGCCAAAGCAAGCAAAGAGAAATATACTCCTTAATTACCCCTCCGACATTCTTAACCTCTGCTCTTTTACATCAGTAAGTAGCTACAAGCAACCATGCGAAATTAAATTATAGCAAGAGAATGTTATTACTTATACATGAAGAACACAGCATATACTACACATAGCTAATAGCTTCCTCACATCAGACAGGCACAACACCGAGGCCTTCAGAGTACCGAGTTTGATGGCAGCAGGAGTCAAAACTCACCCAGAACGTGAAGAGCAGCTCCCGGAGGTCGCCGCCGCTGGTACCGGCAGGGGCGGCAGCGGCGCGAGGCGCAGGAACAACATTATCTTGTCCCCGTCGCGGTGGGACCTGACGCCCCCGGCCGGCGAGGGTCCTGGCTGAGCCGCCGGGGAAGAACACGGGGCGTCCAGGTCTCGAGGATCCGGTCGGTGAGGAGGGTAGCGCCCCCGCGCCGCCCACGAAGTAGACGCCCATGAAGCGGAGGGGTCGTGGGGAGGCAGAGGAGGAGGAGGCGCTTGGAGCGTCGACAGCAGCTCCATCGCCGGCGGGCGGCGGCGGTGGCGACGCGCAGCCTCGACACAACAAACAAGCCAAGTAGTTCGGGGGAGTCGTGCCTTTTTTTTTCAAGAAAACTTCCCATGATCATCGACTGTCAAGATAGTATGAAGAACACTAGTAGAAGTAAAATTACATCCAGACTCATAGACTATCTAGCAACGACTACAAGCACTGGAGTGAACCGAAGGCGCGCCGCCGTCATCACCCCTTCCTCACCGTAGTCGGGCAAACATTGTTGTAGTAGAGGAAGTCGTCGTGCTTACGGTGTGGCTCTTTAATTTTGCCACGTACTCCCTCCATCCCATAATATAGGAGCATCAAAAAAATTAATGACAACTTAAATCTATCTGCTAAGCAAAAATGCAACGAGTCATATGAAAAAACGCACATAGACCATGCTATTTTTTTTCTAGATTTGATGTTTTATATGGTTGCAACGAGATCGGTGGCGAGATGGTCGTAAGGAAGCACAAAGCAAATCCGAAGGTGCATGCACAAATTATATTCCCTTCGTCCAAAATTACTTGTCGCACAAATGAAGTACATGAATTAAGCTTAAAGTGAGGTGCGCTTTATGCGGCGGCATGGCAATGCAACGTGCACAACGAACAGAGCCAAGCAGGTGTGTTACCAATTAACCATGTCGGTTTCTCGGTGAAATATCTTCAAATTGTGAGGCTGAAAGATTTGCCGTGATTGCTCCTCTTGATTACTGTCGTTGGTCTAATTTTACCATGGAGGGGTGTCAATATAATGATAGACGTGACAAACTATCATATTTGTGGTTAGATTTGCGGAAAAAGTACGTAATCCCTTTTTTCTTGCAAAAAATTGCATATTGCGTAATTCATTTGCAGCGGTCGATTTGCCCTGTTTGATCACTTTTCTGCGTGGCCTACTCGTCAGGAGCTGTCTTGGCAAAAAAACACCACGTGCACATGTTGACTATTTCTTATTCCTTCTCCTCTCCCCCCTCTCAACATTGTATCAAACACGTTGTGTGCACTTGGAGGACCTTTGTTTTCACATTTTCTAATTTAGGCAATGTTCTCACAAGGAATTTTATTCACCATGTTGTCCAGAAGGAGCTATTCTAGGAATTCTCTTTCTGAGAGCATCTCCAATAGGTGCCGGTCGCGCCGTGCGCAAAAAACACATATGCCGCGCATGCATCGCCTGGTTTGGCGCGGCGCGCGGCGCTGGTTCCAGCAGCCGCACTAAAATGCAGCGTGCGGGCGCCGCTCTAGCAGGGCGCAAAAATGCAGCGCGCGCGACGCGCACAAACAACATATACATTCAAAAACAAAAGCAAAAAAGTCAAAAACAAACAAAAATAAATAGTTCAATTTCGTTTATTACAACTCAAACAAACAGTTTATCGTTCAATACAACAAATAGTGCAATTAAACACAACAAATAGTTCAACAATACAATAACGAACGCACAGATCATTATGCTCTTTGTCGTCCATTCCATGCCCATCACTCCTCAATGAGATCCTTCTAAAGATCATTATGCGCTGCGGGACGTCGAATGGCATGATAGGAGGCAACAATACGGGCCACCCTTTCAGCCTTCCGTCGCACTCGCACCGGATGTCCCAAGAGCTCATACTGAGAGTAGTCTACATCTTGGCCACGCTCATTCTCGATGATCATGTTGTGCATGATCACACAAGCGTGCATTATGTACCAAAGCATCTTCTGATCCCAAAATCTAGCCGGTCCTCTCACAATAGCAAATTGGGCTTGCAAAATCCCAAAAGCTCCCTCCACATCTTTTCTAGCCGCCGCCTGAGCATTGTGGAAATCAAGATTTTTCATACCTTCTGGCTTTTTCAACGGCTTGACAAAGGTTTGCCACTTTGGATAGATGCCATCCGCTAGATAATAGCCATAGTTGTATGTACAGCCATTTGCTACAAACTGCACCGGTGGCAACTCCCCATTTGCAATCTTACTCATCAGTGGTGACCGGTTGACAACATTGATGTCATTCAAAGATCCAGGCATTCCAAAGAATGCATGCCAAATCCAAGTCTCTTGATCGGCCACCGCTTCAAGGATTTAGTGGAACCCTTTTTTTGGCCGTGAAATTGCCCATGCCATGCCTTTGGACAATTCTTCCAACTCCAATACATGCAATCTATTGAGCCAAGCATGCCAGGAAAGCCGCGAGATTTGTTCATCGCCAAAAGCCTTGCGACGTCTTCACCGGTGGGAGATCTCAAATACTCCTCGCCAAACACTTGCACAATTCCGACTGCGAAGTGCTTGACACACATGATAGCTTGGCTCTCACCCATAGCCAAGTGATCATCCAGCCGGTATACCGTATGCCAACATACGCAAAGCGGCTGTCACCTTCTGAAAGGTGCTATGCCCGAGCTCTCCGGCGGCATTCCTCCTTTGCTGAAAAAAAGCGGTCATGGCTCGCTAGTTTCTCTGCAATGCGCCTGAACAACTCGGTGCTCATTCTAAACCGGCGACGAAAATACGACTTGGGGTATGTGAGATTCTCCGCAAAATAATGCCTAATCAATCTGTTGTGGGCATCGATCCTATCCCTCCAAAAATTTTGTCGACCCATAACCGAACCACCGTGTTTCGGTTTTTTATTAATATGCATAGGTAGGATCATTGCAAGATCCTCCTCCTCTTCCATATCAAATTCTTCTTCGGAAGAATCATACGACGAACTCATCTACAATGTTGAATACTATGCTATAAATAAAAAACTACAATCAACATGCACGAAATTCATGGCTTTTGAGCAATACATACCTTCTAGGCGTTTTGTCGAACACCTAGCGGGCGCCGAGCGGCAGCGAGCGCGCGGGCGCTGTTCGTCGGCGGGCCAGCACGCGCGCGGGGCGGCTGGCCTAGAGGGGGGCCGGAGAAAGCGCGCGCGGGGCGGGGATAGGCCGGGGAAGCTTCGGAACGGTCGCCGGATGGCGCGGTCGGCGGCGGCGGCACGGCTGGAGGGGGGGTGGGAGAGTCCAGCGCGCGGGAGCGGGCGCAGCAAATAAGCGACGCGCGATTGCGTTTCGGCCCGCGCGCTGGACTACGTATACCGTGCGCGGTGTTTTCGTGCGCCCGCTGAAGCAGCTCTTCCGGTTGCGCGCACGCTAAAAAAGAGGATTTTGCAGCGCGGCGCTAGTTTGGCGCGCTCTGAAGATGAAATCTCATCTACGGCGATGTGCATGGACCTGGTGAGTAGGGATGCAGCTTCGTGGACCGCTCGTCGGGCCTGATAGGTGGTGGGATGAAGCGCTGACCTAGGCAGCTCGAGCTGGACAGGAGCGGGGCGGCGCGGTCGGCTTACTTCGCAGCAGGACAATGAAAGATGTATCTGAATGAAACAGTTAATGGTTATGACCTTTTATGATCTGCTGGGGTCTGGAAGAATGTGCTGAAGCTGTCATACATGTAATTACACACATCATGACATGAATGCATCTCACAAAAACAATGTCAAACACACCACTGGGTAAAGTCATGACGCCAATCACAAAATAATCCTGTGCGTGCGTGCAGGAAACGAATCAACTCATTTAACTCTACGATTTGTTCATCATCATCGATTCGTCAGCGTTGAGGAGAGACCTGGCTGAATACTTGCTTCTGTATTCTGGTGCTATTCCCTTGCTTTGCATTTTCGTCTGCAAGGAGAACATCATCTATCCATGAGACAATACTGTAGGCCAAGCTTTCGAGCACCCTTGAGTAGCTTTCAAGTATTGCCTGTCCAATGTCCTGTGTGAGGGCAAAAGAAGATTTGAAAAAAGTTAGCTATGATGTATAACGTCTCTGTTTTTTTATCTTTGGTGTGTAAAAGAGATCTTTTGTGGTATCTTAAGAGATGCGGCTGCTAAAACGGTTTCTGATAAAACAGTAGCAAATGCATAGATTGTTTTCGAAAAGGATCTATTTTGAATTATTATTTTTTATTTAACCACTTGCTCTCCTAATAAGCTTATATATATATGAATCGATCATTACCTTATTGTAGTGAATCTTGCTTGTGTCGAGGGTAGTCTGTGAGAGGCCTGGAAACCTTTGTTTCAAGCACAGCAGCAGGCTCCTGGCCCTGCTTGCCAGGATCAAGTTCTTGTCCCCATCGGCATTCAGCTCGGTGACATTCTCCCATTTGGTCACCACGTGGGTCATGCTAGCTTTCCTTCTCCACACATACATTGCAGCCTCGACACGGTCGGCGACCTCGAGCGCCTCATGCTCGGAGCTCAAGTTGAGGAAGTCGAGGAGGTGATCCGGTGAAAACTGATCCCCCGAGGACATGTACCGGTATATGGCGTCGCCTGTCCCGACTTTCCCGGTCTGTTGTTCGAGCAACAGAAATGCATAACCCATCAGAGAGGGAAACTGAAATTTTAAATTTTTGGACAAACTAGCTGCATGGAGATCTACTTGATTTCCGTATATAGACCTTACATACCTTGGGAAGCGTTTCAATGTATGAGGACGGGATTTGCATTTCGGAGAGGATGGCGTTGTTGATCTCCATGGCCATCTTGTGGATCTGGCTAGCCTGGTCCCTCTTGTGCTGCAGCTCACGGTGCAGAGAGTCGGAGAGGCCTGATTCCGGCACGCATGGCTCGGGCAACCACCACTTGTCCTCGTTGCGCTTGAACGACGGCTTCTTGGTTTCGCTGAAGGACTGCTTCCTCTGGTCCGCGTACCAGAACTCCGCCTTGTCAAAGCTGTCCAATATGCCCTGCAAGCAAGCAAATTGCAGAGTCAGTCAAGCCGATTGGAACTTCCACACAGGATAGGAGAGTATCTGAAGGAGACTTTACAAGGAGCATGGTTTCTAGCTTCTCCAGTGCGGGGAGGTTCATCAGAATGTCTGATCGCGGCGAGGTTGCCATCACCTGCACGTAGCAGCAGTCACATACAAATATGTTTGTTAGTAATTAAGCAGAAAGCTTGAACTTAATAATTATGAGGAAGGATGCAGGCATGTGTGATGGATGTTGGCATGGGTTACATCGTGGGTGCTTCCGTCGGGCCTGGCCTGGACCGTTGGTGCGAACTCGACGATGTACTCGCAGATGGAGAGGAGGCAGTCCATCTCCCGGTTCCACATTGATCTCTTCTCAGGGGGCAGTGACTGCAACCTGTGGCAGGTCCCAAACACAGTTGCTGCGTGCATGCATGCATCAGGAGTTCAGGACCAAGTTCATTCATTCAACAGAGAAAATTGTTTCATCTACAATTACTACGTATAGTTCGTAGCACGAACTAGGTAAGTTCGTACCATATAGGTTGGTGATGGCGTTGGAGATGGCGACGGCGGTGCAGACGCCCTTGCCGCCGCCGGACATGTCCTCCCCGAGAAGCAGCTTGGTGTACTTCTCCTTCATCAGCTCCATTTCTGATGAGCAGCACGACACTCATCAGCCAGACTGCATGCAGGAACAGGAAGAGAAAAAACAGATTCCGGTGATCTATATCCATCCATGAATACCTTCGTCTTCCACGGACCTCTCGTCGACGGCCTGCTGCAGCTTCTTCATGCTCAGCTTGCTCATCGCCTGTGAGAGGCGCGACGGCGCCGCGGTCACCTTGAAGGACGCCGTGCGGGCCATGTGCTGGTGCTCGTCGCCGCCTCTCTCGGAGGAGAAGGAAGCGACGCGGAAGAGCGGGCGCGCGTAGTCGCGGTCGTAGCTGTACTGGCTGTGGAAGCCCGGGAACGCCGAGCTGTCGCCCATTGCTGCTGCTAGCTAGCGCTTCTTTGGACCTTGAAGAAGTATGGATGGTGCAAGAATGGCTGGCGGCTTGCTAAGAGGCATGCAGAGGGCGGCATAGCGTTGAGTCTTGGCAACAAGGAGGCATAGGCTGGTCCACTGATTCAAACTTGAAAGCAAAGTCAGATACTCCCCACAGCGAGCTACGTGCGTGCTACTCATGAATTGGCACAACATATTCAATTTTTTTTTCAGTTGGTGGTAGTACATGATCATGGCAGGCACCAAGTACGTACGACCACCAATTGAAAAATGAAAGAGAATGTATGAAAAAATGGATGTATGTGCCGGCAACGAAATGGTGGCCACGTATGTAGGATCAGTGTATCTTAATCAGTGTGGGCTCTGGATCATAAAATTAAGAGGGAAGAAGGTGGGAGGCGACTAACTGGTCATCAAGTTTTTTTTTTTTGAGG
Source organism: Triticum urartu (assembly GCF_003073215.2). Taxonomy (NCBI): domain Eukaryota; kingdom Viridiplantae; phylum Streptophyta; class Magnoliopsida; order Poales; family Poaceae; genus Triticum; species Triticum urartu. The sequence goes on from NC_053027.1 coordinate 570,086,705, forward strand.
TGAACTGGTCATCAAGTTGATAGCAGAAGCAGACGCAGGACGTGAGAGATCCGAGGGAAGGCTTCCTTGATGTGACTTGGGCCGCGTTGGGCCAGTCCGTCGTGCGCCCAAGCATGACGGACCGCCAAAGGGAGGAGGGAGGAGACTGGGATGTCATCGTCTATGCGCCCACCATGGACGTCGTCGTCCTCGTAGAACAGCGGCCGCCAACCGCCATGGACGGCATCAACGCCTCAGAGAGCTCCATCCATAGCGGGCAGAGGAGATGAGCGAGCATCTAAGTCTTATGTCATTGATTTTTTCTTTACACGAAATTAACCTGGAGTCAAGATGGCCTCAGAGTTTGGGTGGAATTCCTAAAAATAAAAAAGACTGCTGCATTCACCAGAATAACTTCCAGTTCCTGATTCAAAAAAGAACGATAAAATACAACATTTAGGTGAATGCAACAACCATAGAGCAGATAATGCAAAGTCAATCAGTCTCTCGGCAATCAAGCAGAAAAGAAATCCGGATATCACAAAATCTATGCATGTATGTATATGGCTACAAGCTAAAGAAAGCTCCACTCAATGACCACAAGAATCCATCTAGGAAGGAACCATCATCGACAGAACAAAAGTGTTATCTCAACCGTCCATCAACTATCCCTGGCAGCTCAAAAGCAAAGCTCCGACGACGACGCGCTCCACATATGCCTCCCTCCTCCGGTCAGTCCGTCGAGTTCTCATGGAGCAACACGTACTCCCGGCTGCAACCAACGGAAGAAACATTCATTCACACCCTAATTTGGAAGGCTGGTTATGTTGACAAGAGGTTGCTCAAACAATAGGATCTAGGAAAATAATAAGTAATAGACTATTAGATTGTCATGACCATACCTACTGTTGCCAAACTTAATGTTGTCCCTTTCAAAGAGTTCATAGTAGCGGTGGGACTCAATGCGATCCTCCTGTAGCATTACAGCATGTTTGAGAGAGAAAAAAAATGGAAGTGGTGTAAATCAAACCAAGGTTGAAATGATATCACGTGGAAAACATGTGTCTAGAAAACTTACATTGATGAAAGTCCCATTGGTACTACCAAGATCCATCAGATAAGGCCTACCAAACCAGGAAGAAATATGGAAAGTCGTCATTCAATAACATATGCTGATCAATTACTGACATACTGCTATGTGCAACAATTGCTAAGTACCTCACTTGCTTTGACATCATGCCATCTGGTTGCTCCTTCTCTATAAGTCTGAATAATAGGCAAAAGGTCATTTGATCAGAGTATGATTTCTCAACATACGCAGATAAGAGTGTTAGGCACTTGGGCTTACCTATATTGAAGAACCGCGTGTTGCTTGCTGCAGGAGGGATGGTCGGTGGGGATGTCTGCAATCCTCCTTTCCCTTCCAAAAAGGTAGTGGCTCATGCGATGAACATACAACGGTTCTGTTCAATCAGGTAGCATCATCAGAAACATTCATCATGCAACTCAAGTATCATGCCATCAAGAAGAGCATGCCAGTTCTTCAGCAGTTCAGCACCCTACATCCTTGCTAAGGAAATCCTCTATAAAGACTAGGGAGCTAAACATCCATTTGAAATTGCACATTAAATTACTAACTAAGGAACCACTATGTCTTTATTAACCTGCTTATTGCCATTGACTCCAGTGAATCACTATAATTGAAAACAAATCTAGCGAGTCATTTATAAAGCATCAGCGTGTAAGTGGTGCCGAGCGCTCCACCACGCCACATAACCATGCCAGATAACATAGTGTGCGGGTGCCCATGGCCACGGGTGTATGTGGGGACTTGCAAATCATCCCGTTCAGCCACATCTTTGCGCAGTTATCCCGCATAGTCTGCCTGGACAGTCAAACCAAGCAGCTGCTGGCCTGCTGCAACAGAGACTCTTCTCCGTTCTACAGAAAACTCAAACCTCAGCACATAAGTGAACACAATGATTTTTCTCTACACACACCTGATGCTGTAAAGTATAAACTGATCAGCTGATCGTGTGTGTCACTGATTGATTCATGTTCAGATGCAGCAGGGACATTGATCATAAAAAGTATTGATATCGATTCATTGCTGCATGAGCCAAAAAAAATATTCTGAACTATGAGATAGTTTTGTTAACTATGTGTTTCATACCCTGTTGATCGATTCATGTTTAATTATTTGTGTATCAAGTATGGACAGACACACCATGTACCTAGCAGGAACAAATATCTACTAGCAAGACTACATGGGCTTGTGCAGGTATGTCGATGCTGTGTACTCCCTCTGTTCCTAAATATAAGCCCTTTTAGAGATTTCAATACGAACTACATATGGATGTATATAGACGTGCTCATTTTGCTCTGTATGTAGTCCATATTGAAATCTGTAAAAGGTCTTATATTTAGGAATGGAGGGATTAGTAGACAGTGCCAGTTGGCGGGCTACCACAAACGACCCAATAACACAAACAGGATGGGGCAGACAGAAGCAGGCAACTTGCTATTAGTCCCACTTGCACCCTGAATCGACACATCCTTTATATTTCACAAATTCAGTGTTTGTATCTGACTGGTATAGCGTATAGTTACCTCATGGGACCTATTTACTATCCAGAAAAAGGAAATGATGATTTTAATCCAAAACAAGCCTATATCATAGTGAACTTCTGGTTACTGCCTTTGTCCCCCATTAAATGTTTGTCTAAAACTTCCGAGATAAGGACAAATGGTATTTTTATGAAGGCCTGTTTTATCACATTGAGTCACTTAATACTCCCTCCGTCCCAAATTAAGTGACTCGACTTTGCACTAACTTTAGTACAATGTTAGTACAAAGTTGAGTTGCTTATTTTGGGACGGAGGGAGTACTTGCTACTGAACCCACTTTTCTTCGCAATGCTGGGGCGAAAAATAGAGAATTGACTGCCAAAGAAGATAACTGTATTACTACCGTTGGCGTATGTGGAAAAAAACATCCCGTTTCTCCAATTTCCTTTGTAACAACTATTAAATTGATGGATAGCATGACATGAAGCAAACAATAGCTTCGGATATGGAGAGTAACAAGCCAAGAATAAGTACCATTCAGTGCTTCACCGCCCTTGAATACATAGAGTCTCCATCTAATATCTGATTTGCGAGCCTCTGGAGGTTCTGAATACAACAAAGTTATACCTGAAGAGGAAGAGGAAATAAACTGTCAGCTCTGGAGATTGTACAGTAACGGTGCACGTATGGGAAAGCTGGTGTTAGCTTTTCTAATTGGTTGTACAACCATCATAGGAACTGTAGGTGTCTATGATCATTGGTCATGCAAAAAATAAATATTCAAGATATACATGCTTGCGATCAGCACCTCCAACTTTGTTAGTCTCCTCGGCAAGCTTTCCAGACAACTCAAATGATGGTTTTTGCTGCAAAATAAATGCATTTGCTAAAGTAAGAATGTGTAGTAAACAAAAAGAAAGACAATACAAACAACTGCTGTTATGACAAGCATTACCAGAAAGCAACAATCATCTCATATATGAACATTCTTCAGATAATTGAATTGACATTAATGCAATATCCATCATGGTGTGTGGACTACCTTTTCTTTCACCTCCAGAGCTTCTGCAGCAGTATTCGTCATTGCCAATGAATCAGCATCACCACTCCTGACCAAAACAGTTTAGGTTAATAATTGCAGACAAAAAATGCATAGCAGAAAGAACATTGGTTAAAGCAAAATAGCATGCTTCAAACACATAAGAACCAACAAGACACTCTAGTAATATAGAACCCTCGAGTAGAACATAAATGATTCAGAAATATGGCATAAACATAGCGACCCAGCAGAGAAGAACCAACCCAACGTACTTGACCAGTAAGAAAGAAAACATGGTGCATGATTGCTTTCACAATATAGAAGAAAGTCACAAGCAATTAAGGTGATCCCAATTGAGATGGTTTTCAAAAAGAATGATAATGACCAACTATAAGTATGTGTATTCACTTGACAGGGGAAGATGCTTGACAAACAAACATGTTTATAAAATTGGAGAGATCCTTCTTTTGCCATGCAAAGGACCAAATTTGCATCTGCCACCATAGTACGGCATAAATCTTCATGTCACTCGACAACACATTAGAGTTCAGGTACAGGACCAACTTAATACAGATCATAATTAATCATTATAACGATATATAATTTCCCTTAATGTATATGCCTATATCAACAAATAATGTATATGCCTATATCAACAAACAGAAAATTGTAATAAACAGAGCTTCTTTTGAGAATATAAAATGGCCATAAGGCAAGAGTTTTGAACACTCACCGGGATGCTACATCCAGTCTAGAGCTTGTATCCTGAAACAGATCAAAAACAACTTTCAGACTGAAGTCTACACGCCATGGTAAAATAGCAACATGAAAGTACCATATAAGTTTAAAATTGAGATGGTATATGACTACTAATTATATCCAACAGATTTGCAGACGAGAGGGTTCAAATGGGTCATGTTTAGTGTATGGTATGTATAATGAAGTGTGAGCTACTGGTTACACAAGTTGCACAGCGTCCAATTGATATTCCAAGGTATGAAATGATTTTCTGGCATCCTATTCATTTAGGTGGAGGCGTGGAGCTTATTAGATATTGGGCAGCAACAAGGAACATACATGCAATAAACGTAGACAGGGAGCCAAGTAACATACGGAATTATGGAGAGATATGAGGAAAAGGGTTGGGTGTCACCACACACCTCACGATGTGCTGCACTTCTGGATGCCCGTGGTGATGTGTGAGATTCATGTCTGCCCCTATGTCTATGCTCTTCTGGAGACCCTGATCGGCCACGCCTAGATGATCGTCCTGATCCACCATTGTTCTCATCCCGGTCTGCCATTCTATCTCGCACGGAATCCCTTCTGGGACTTTGATCTGTTCTTTGCTCCCTGAAACCACCTTTTCGGTCTGGATCCGACCTTTTCCCTCTTGAATCATGTCTGTCGTCGTCCCGGCCTGATCGTGCCTCTCTCGAAGCACCTGACCGATCATCCCTGTCAGTTCTTCTATCTCTTGAGTGGCCCCTTCCATCATTATCATCATCCAGTCTTCTACCTGTGAAGGCACTCCTATCATCTTTTAGCTCCACCTTCCTATCCCTTGACGCATCCCTCCCCTCATCACGCTCCCTGTGCTTCCGCGTGCCCCGGTCTTCACTACTGGGAGGTCTCCGACGGTCACCCTCAGTTACATCTGCCCCTTCCCGCTCAGCCTGAGCTCTCCTTAGTCGCTTGGAGCGCGGTGAGAGCGACCGAGACTCCCGTTTCCCAGCAGGTGACGGCGACCGTGCATGTTTCGGCGACCTCACCCGTTCCTTCACCTTCTCTCTCTGTGGCGACCTCTCCCTATGTGAAAGGCTAGCCTTAACAGGGGACCGCCTCCTAGGTGAGCCACTTCTCTCAGCATGTGACCTCTCCCTCCGAGCTGACGGGCTGTGCTTGCGTGGAGGCGACACGCGCTCCCTGGCCGGAGAACGGGACCTTGTGTGCCCTGACCTCCTAGGCGAGCCAGTCCTCTCAGGCCGTGACCTCTCCCTCCGAGCTGGCGGGCTCTGCTTGCGTGGAGGCGACACACGCTCCCTCGCTGGAGAACGAGACCTCGTGTGCCCCGACCTCCGGGAGGATTGATCCCTCCGGTCCACAGTAGAAGCCATTCCTCACCTGAAGTATCAAAAAATCAATTCAGAAGGAGGAATAATGGAGAAACCATGGGAGTTCATGAATCGCAGCAGTGGGAGACCCAGGGATGATCCAAGGGACAGGTGGCAGGTGCTAACTTATGACACGCTAAAAATCCGATATCTCAAATCAAAATTTGCCTTAAAACAGCATGCTGTAGCGGATAAAAGCCTTCTGCAAAATATATTTCCAGCACAAAGCTGAAATCCTAGCAAGCTCAACATTAATACAATTAAAATTAGACACTCAGCGATGGACTCAAACTACTGACAGTGCTGCAAGCACAGACTTGCTTTCCCCAATGTGTGGGTGTGTGTGTGTCGATGAGCATAAAAAATCTGTGCTTTGTTCAGTTTCGAGTTTCGACCACCATCCAGCTACACATGATTATAAACAGAGCATGAGAAAACTCAGCAGCAATCTAGTTAAGCAGAGAGCGCAAATGAACATACATGAGTTAGGAAGAGAACCGGTTAGGATTCGGGACACTGCTGACCGTGCCGTTCTAGGGTTCAGAGCGGGGAGGGAGAAGGCCAGCGAGAGGAGGCCACGGCAGAGACGAGGCGGCGCCACGGGTGGAGGGAATGAGGCGGGAGGGGCCGCCATGGGGCGATGTATGGGGACGTAGGGGGGCGCGCGCCATGGGAGGGGGCCGCTGGTGGGTGGGAGGGAGGGAGGAGGCGCCGTGGGAGAGGAGCACGAGGGGGCGCGGGAGCGGATGTACGGGGTGGAGCGAGGGTGCGGGGACGCGTAGAAGCTTACCTCGGGTGCCGTCTCCGCCGGGGTTCCGCCGCCGCCGCCGCCGCGCGCTCGACGAGCTGCTGGACTCGGTGAAGATGAAACGGGGAGAGAGGGTGGGGGGGGGGGGGGGGGGGGGGGGCGGGGGGGGGGGGCCGGGGGGGGGGGGGGGGGGGGGGAGGAGGCGCCGTGGGAGAGGAGCACGAGGGGGCGCGGGAGCGGATGTACGGGGTGGAGCGTGGGGGGGGGGAGGGAAGGAAGGGCCTAGTAGCACGACGGGCAGCGGATTCGGCCCGGGAGCTCCATGTTTTGTTTGGGCCGGGCACAGGCTACGCCGACCTTTTCCTCTCCTGTCTAAAAGAAAAAAAAAACAAGGAATTTGTATTCTAGAAAAACAAGGAATTTGTGCACCATTCTAAAAAAAAAGGAATTTGTACACTATCCCATCCCAAAAAAAAGTGGGTCATCCAATCTTTGTGCTCCACAGATAGCCCCGTTGACCCCACAGATAAACCATCTTTTATTCGCAGATGACAACATGTTGCTCTTTAAGGTTAATGGTGTGGGAGTACCAGAGGTGCACCAGGGGTTGGATGCTTTACTGGACTGCATGGCTACAATCTACGGGGCAACAGATAAATTTTCACAAGTCATCAATCTATTTCAATAAAGGGGTTCAAAATATTATAACAGAGATAAAAGGCTTGCTACAAATTCCGAATGAGACGTTGAATGAAAAATATCTTGGGATGCCATCTGATGTGGGGTCATCGTAGAATGGGGCGTTCAAATATTTAAAGGACCGCCTTTGGAGCATGGTCTAGTGACGGATTGAGTGAACCATGTCAATGGCTGGTAAAGCAGTTTTGCTCAAGGTCGTAGCCCAAGCTCTGCGAGTTTACCCTATGTCTTTGCTTCAAACTCCCCAAGGGTCTACGTGAGAAACTAAACATGCTAATCTGAAAATTTTGGTGGGGAAGTAGAGATGGTCTGCGAAAATCACACTGGGTATCATGAAAGGACACGACACAACTCAAAGGCATGGGAGGCCTATGGTTTAAAGACTTTGAACTCTTTAATTTATCTTTGCTAGCAAGGTAGGTCTGGCACATACTACAAAACCTGGAGTCTTTGAGTGATCTAATTTTGAAGACCGGCTATTTTCCTAACACTTCTTTGTTGCAAGCTGAGTTGGGAACACACCCAAATCAAAATATGGATGGCAATTGTAGAACAAGAGACGTTCTCAAACAAGGACTAATTAGAAGAATTGGGAATGGTATGGATAACAAGTTGTGAGAAGATTACTGGATTCCAAGGGATGAAATGATGAAGCTGTATGGATGCTTGAGCATCAACCCACCTCACGTAGCGTCGGAACTTATAGATTCCACATCGGGCCAGATCATGAGTCATGAACTAGATATATAATGGTAGCATTATTAGATCACAGAGGGAATTGAGATTTAGCAGACAACTTTTTGTTCTATTTAGTTCAGGCTAGGTATCACGTTACACACGGGTGTTTTGTTTGCTACAGTTGCCCCTTCTTACTATTGCTTCAAGGCAACATCTTGAAGAACCATTGCTCGCTATGTCCAATTCCAAATGTGCGTCAATAATAATTTACAAATGACTAACATTATAAATCAATGCATGCGCGCAGAGCAGGCACAATCCATGTAAAAACGACATCATGAACTGCAATTACTTGCTGGATCATCAACAAATCAACAAGAAAACAATGAAAAAGAAGTCTAACCATGGTTTTAATGGAGGTGTGAGGAAAGGGGGCCGGAGGAAGGGCACATTGAGATCTTGAGAAGGGCTGATGTTGGGGGAGGACGACGACGTGGAAAGAAGAACCTGGATGCTCCCACCCCAGTGGCGTTGTGGAGCAGATCGGTGGCCGGTGTTGCTCCCCCTGCTCGGCGGCTCGCGAAATAATCCCAGAGGTAGTTCAAAGGAAGGTGGAAGTTCTAGCCCTGCTGCTCGCTGGATGATTTAGGCTGGTGGTGGTGGTAGTGGGGAGGGGGAGAGAGCGGAGCGGAGCGGGACGAGGACGAAGTGGAACCAAGGGCTCGGGTAGACGGGGGTAAGCGTAATTGATCGTAAACTTAATGGTACAATTTGTTTACACGGAATCTGATTATATGGTGTCCTTACTTTTTTTTGGGAGGAGGAGGGAGGGCTAAACATGCTTAGTGCTTATAAAATTAAAATATATCGTGTTGCCTATTTGTTGATGATGAAAGAAACGATCGAATTATAATGAGGGCTAGCTATTTTGATTTTTTTTTCATAGTTGCGATATTTCACTGAAATATACTTTCTTCGTCTCATAATATAAAAAGCGTTTTTGACATTATCATGAGACGGTGGGAGTAGCATACTATTTGTAAATCGTTTTGGGTGAAATAGTATCATGAGTCATGGAGACGCTCGTTTTCTCACAGCAGAAGACGAACAACACTTCCTGGGCCACGGGCCCCCTAGCGGCGCCGAACGAACGAACAAGGCCGACGCGCACGCGCCGCTGACTCCTCCCCCCACCCCACCCACCCTTCTCCGTCTTCTTCTTCCTCAGACCAACCGAGCCGACCCCGATCCGGTCAAAATCGAGACGACTCACTGCTTCCTCCGCCCTCCCGCCCCGACGAAGCCATGGTGAGTCCCGTTGCGGTCGCCGCCGATCCGCGCGCGAATTCTCTGGCGCCGGTTCCGCTCCGATCTGACTGACTGATTTCATCTGCTGCTGATGCTAGGTGTGCGTGGCGTGCCTGATCCCGCTCTTCCTCATCCCCTTCGTCAACGCGCTCCCCTACCTCTTCGACCTCCTCCTCGTAAGCCCCCCGCCCCCTTCCCTTCCTTCCCCGCTCCGCCCGCCTGCGCCGGCCGGTGTCGAATCTGGTGCCACCGATTCATCCGGATTCTCGGATTCGTGGTGGCAGCAGCAGCAGCGCGCGTAGGTGGTCGGTCAGGCCGTCTTGAACTGGCTGGCTCCTGTTTCAGCAAAGCCTGATGTGCTTCACCGGCTGCGAGATTGCGCTGGGTGATACATACTCCCTCTGTCCCAAAATATAAGAACGTTTTTAACACCACACTTGTGTCAAAAACGTTCTTATATTATGGGACGGAGGAAGTACATGATACACCTAGCTCTGTGGCAGTGAGATGAATGGATTTTATCATGCGTCTAACTAACATAGCTAGCAGCAACGAAGCTATCACATAAACTCAAATCAAATGGGATGCATTGTACAAAAAAAAACAACAAAGTGGCCATGAGAATTATCGTGGTGGCAGGGGTCATCAAATTGCTGAGACTGTGAGATGCGTAGTGTTCCTCGAGGCCTCGAGGGTTGTTAGAGTTGAATTGTGTCTGCGTCGCTTGAGATGCATCAGTTTGATCTCTACTGATGTGTTGATTGTTTCTCTGCCAAGTGATGCGCGCCTTTATATCCAAGGATGATTGTTTGATGTATTATTACCTGAAAAAATTGGCATGCTGCTGTTACTCTTGATGATAGTTGTTTCCGTTCTCATATTGAGATTGTCTGGAAAAAAGTATATGTGTTTCTGTTACTCTTAAGTGAGTATGCTTGTAACTGTGTGTTCCCTGTTTTATGAACACTGACCCATGGTTCGAATGCCTGTCGCAGAGCAAGGTTTATCGCATGCTTGGATGGGAATACAGGAGGCCCGAGAGAGTCCCAGCTGCCTGCCCGTTCAAGCCTGCAGCAAACAAGACTGAAGTAAGCCTCACTGCTGATGTTACTCTTTCCTGCCCTTATGCTTGTGTAAAATCTAGATTCCTGCTTACCGTTTGGTCGTCCAGATTATGCATTCTTTCCTAGTTTATCCTCGCTGTGCATGCTACTTATCTGGGCTTTTGGTCCCAAAATATATGGCAGATTCAGGTGGGAAACTCCCCCCTTGAAAATTAAAAAAAAAGGTACAGCCAAATACATTTCTTTCACACAGCATCGTACCAAAAGTCGACAGATACTGTAGCAGCTAAACTGCACCCATCCTTTGCTTCCTTAGCTACATGATAATCTCGCAACGGTCTATGGAGCATAAATGGTCCAGCTGTTAGCTTGTTTAGGCTTAACTTTGATTTTCGATTTTGGCTTATATAAGCCAAAAGAAAACCTATTTATGTGGAAGCCAGAAGCACATAAATAGTTGCTTTGTTTTGGCTTATAAGCCAAAATCCAAAAGCCAGAGTTGAGCCTAACCAAACACTCCATTAAGCTTATTGATTTCCAGTAGCAGTTACCTTAGAGCTTAGCCTGTTAAGTCCTTTTAAATTTACAGTGCTCTCTTTCTTTGTAGGGTGTGGCGGGTGAATCAAAACCAGTAGCAAATCCTCATGTTGCAAGTGCAAATCCTCTGGTGGAACCCCAGAGTGCTACCACAGAAATGAAGAAAGATGATTAGAACATGTAACGGTCGCCCGGTTTGACTTATGTGAACAACTCTCACTATTTGTATTTGTGATTGTGTCGTAACCGAGAAATAATTAATGTAAGATTGTATATTTGGGCAAGGGATTGCTAAAATATTCCCGCGTTTCCGCTTTCAGCATAGGTTATGTATATGCATGTGTTGTGATATTACTCAAATGCTTACCACCATTGGTAATAGAGAAGTGATCCAAGTCAAAGATCACTTGACATACTCAAGTATGTTGGGTCCAAGTAAGCCCCGTCCTGTCTCTTCTCTTCCTCTAGGTTTCGTGTGTCGTGTCTCTCTGCCTGCTGGGGCGGTGGACATGGTGAATATCTCAAATTCAGCTAGCATGTCCCTCCTCGGTGGTTGCAGTTTGTTTGCAAGTTTTTTGATTTCTACAGCCAGGACATGTAATCTGGTTGAGCAAATATTTCTGTTTCCATTGGGATTTGGTTGCCTGAATTGTCACATATCTGTGATAGTTCTGTTTAGAACAGGTAGTCTAGTACGGGGAATTGCCACCCATGCCCCTGCCTGAATCATGCGACAAAGATATATAGCAACATCAAAGCTATCCCACAAACCCAAGCACAAACGGGTGACAAGGGTGCCATTTTATTTTTCTGAGGTTTGCAAGATTCATATTGTTTTGTCGAGGAGTATGACATGATGGATTGCACTCTCCCTAAGCCGACAGGATGGGGGCTTAGCACAACAATAAGCTGAAAAATGACATCTTACTCCTAGTAGCAATGTTAGAGACTTGGAGTTAGAGATGTTATGTTGTTTGCATCAGTCCCACCTCTGGAGTGAGGGATATATACATATAAATGGATGAGTTGAGTTGGAAGTAATACCAATGCCTTTAATTTTAGGGTAATACCAATGCCTTTAATTCCTTTTTCGAGTTGGAAGTAATGCTCTTAATTCACTCTATCTTGAGATAGCATCTGCTTTTATTTTAGTTTATGTCTTATGTCTTTACATGGTTTTTGTTTTTTAGTTATGTTTATTTAAGGAAAAATGACTGACACAAAAGAAAATTTAGGCAACTTGCCAATAGATGGTCCATCTAAGAATAGTTGTTGTAAGAATGTACTCCACAGCTCCCTTTCAATATAGTTTATGTGTGCATGTATTCTAATCTGTTAGCTATGTGTCCTGACTGTACTGTACGTTGTAGTGATGGTGCTATATATGCAATTACTCGCAAATTGTATATATAGGTGCACTTAGAATGATTCGAAGAGATGAGGTTGTTGCAGAACTCAAAATGCATTTCCAACCTAACAGGGAGTCATACACCTGACCTCCTTGTTCAGTTTTTGTTACATGGGAGTAAACAAATTGGGTAGAGAGGTGAACTAAGCCAACTAATCACTTGACATACTCGAGAACCGCGTAGAACGGATCCAGGTAGAGGGCCCGGAAGCTGGTGAAGCCGGCGGTGAGGCCGAGCTGCCGGAACTCCTCCTCGGCCCGTTCCCTCCCCTGGGTCCGGTAGGTGGTCATGACGAAGATGTCGTTCTCCAGCAGCGCCCTCGTCCTCGTGCTGGCGTCCGTCGTCTCCGGCACCACGGGCTCGCACGCGATGAGCTTCCCGCCCTCCGGCAGCGCCTCGTGGCATTTCTTGAGGATCGCCGTGCACTCGTCGTTGGTCCACGTCGTGAGAACCCACTGGAGGAAGGAAAACAAGATGCGGATCAGATGAAATCTTGTTTGATTTCGGCAAATGTGACCGGGCTGTCTGAATTTCACAGCGTGATACGCACCTTCATGAAGATGGCGTCGCCGGAGGGGATGGACTTGAACATGTCTCCACCCACATGCTTCACTCCTGCATTTTTAATTCGCAGGCGTCACCATTGTTATTAAGAAATGTGTATGTCTTGATACAGCGAATTTAAATACGTAGAGTAGTACTTTAGCAGGTTAGGTAGGGACAAAATGGACTGAAAATCTGGAGAGATGGGGTTGCTTCATGTGACCAGCACAATCACACTGAACTCTGAACATGTGAATTTTTCTGAAGCCAGTATGGCAAGGGCAGCATAGTTTACCACAAGTGTGCTCTGAAACCAACCTCACTATCAAACTCATCTACTGTTGACGTCGACACTCTGAACTCCGAACAGGTAAAAACTTCTGAACCCAATATAGGCAAGGAATGCATAATTTACCACAAGTGCGCTACAAATCCAACTAACCAAAAAACTGTGCCTACCATTTCATTTTTAGCAGGATAGGTAGGGACAAGAACTGCCCGAAAACCCAGCACGTCTGCTGCTCAACTCTGGCGAGGTAAAAAATTCTCAAGCCAGCATGGGCAAGAGTGCATTCTGCATAGTTTACCCTAATAAGTGCACTCTGAAACCTCGTTATCAACATTTCTGAGTGCACGTCTGCTGATGCCAATGCCGAAAACAACATCTGTTTCTTTAGATTATCTCTGTGTGTGGTGGTGGTAAATCCACGATCTGCTGGGGTACGCTACTAGAAACACAATCTCGTGACTCACGTGTGTCATGTCTGCCCTGGTCGGCTGGTTGGTGGGGAGGCATTCTTCTTGTGATGGATCGACCGATCGTGTCATTGTCATTTCCAGTTGGTGTGCCGATTTGTTTGGAGATCGATCAGAAATGTCTTAGGAATAATCCGTATGAGTAGGTAGGGGGTTGGGGGATTGATGGTCTCACCGGCGATGGTGGGCGCGGCGGCGACGACGTCGGGCAGGTCGAAGTTGACGCCCTCCCGGATGGTGGGCACCCGGCGCATGATCATCTCCAGGCAGGCGCCGGAGCTGCCGCCGACGTCGACCAGCGTGGCCACGCCCTCGAACCCGCCCTCGTACCCGTCCAGCAGCGCCTCCATGAACGGCTCCGACACGCCGGTCATGGCGCGGAGCATCACCTCGTTCGCGCCCCGGTCCTGGCCGTAGTAGGCGTAGGCGGGGACGCCGGCGTGGGCGCGCGCGAAGGGCTCGGGCCCGGCGGGGTCGAGCACGGCCTCGTGGAGACGCGGCCACGCCAGCACCAGCGCGTCCTGGTGGTGCTGCAGCACGTAGTCGGCGTACGACGCGCCGGAGGGCCCCGAGGGCACCAGGGTGCGCCCCACGGCCGTCAGCGCGTACCGGCGCTCCGGGCGGCCGTCGGCTGCGTGCTCGGAGAAGACGCCGCGGGAGGCGAGCAGGCGGAGGAGCCGCTCGAGGACGGAGGGGTCCGGGTGGCCCGGCGGGAGCAGCTGCGCGGCCGAGAGCGGCGCGTTGGCGCCGCCCGCCCACACCGCGGCCGGCACGCCCAGCCGGATGACGGCCGTCAGCGCCATCGGGACGGCGATCATGTTGGCCAGCTCCATCATCGCCAGCCGCGCCTCCGGCGGCGACATCTCCGCGGTGGCGGGCTCGGCTGCCGGCGGCTGGGTCGGCGTCAACGACATTTTCGATGAGGTGGAGTGGTGGGAGTGAGCGAGTGCCGTCCGGTCCATCCCTGCAGCGCCACATCTCTCGGCTATATAGGTACACGTTGCCGCCAGTACCACAGGGTGGTCCCTCCCAGAGAATGATATGTGGGGCCGACAAACCACCGGGGCCGCATGGCAGCGTGGAGAGGGAGAGGGGTACGGTGGAGAGAGTGCGAGTTCGGGGGATGACCGCGTGGCGGCACGTCACCTCATGTGGCCATCAAATCGGATCCGTTCACCAATGTTTTTTTTTATATTTTGATTTGAGGGGATTCGCCGATACTATTTTATAGTGGTTGCTTTCGAGATGGCTTCGTTATCTCGTGCGATGGTTAGTTTAATCTTTTTCGATGAATGGTTAGTTTAATAAATTTAACCTACTATTACTTCTCCGTTTCATAACGTGGTGCATATAGTTTTTTTAAGTCAGACCTTATGAAATTCGATAAAGTTTGTGAAGAAATACATTTACATATAGAATGCCATATATATACTACCCCGTTGTGGTTTGTTGGCCCCTTTAGTATTTTGTGACAAATTTTGACCATGGATTTAATTAACAAAATGTTGATGCATGTCACAAAAAATAGTATCCCAAAAACTATGTTGAAATATGAACCTAATGATATAATTTCTTCATGACATGCATTAATATTTTATCAGTTAAATATATGAAATTTTAACACAAAATACGAAAAAAGCAATAAACCAGGACCTCATTAGATTCACCATAAGATGCAGTTTTATATCTTTTTGTATTGTAGATCTAAATAGCTTTCTTTATACACATAATTAAATTTGAACTTATAAAAAAATTCTATATACTTGGGACATATCCGTGGCGGTGGCAGGCTTGACTGCCGGCGACTGTGGCGACGACATTTTCAATGAGGTGGAGCGGTGGGAAAGTGAGCGAGCCCAGCGGTGCGGCACCACATCTATCGCCTATGTAGGTGCACGCTGCTTACCGTACCATAGGGTTAGAGCAACTCTAGCAGACCCCGCAAAACACGTAAATCCGCAAAATTTCGGCGAGTATGCGGGCTCGGCCCATTTTTCCATCCAGAACAAAGCCCGCATACTCGCCCGGCCCGCAAATTTTTTTTGCCGCGGCCCGCAAACCGCACGCCCCGACCACTATAACTGCGGTTCCGCGACTCGTTTGCGGGTCCAAACCCTACCCCCCCGCCGCCGCCGAGCCACGTGATTCCCCTTCCCCCTCTCCACATTTCTCGCTGCCGGCGACCTCCAGCCGCCATGTGGGGCCGAATGTGGAGCTCCGGACGCGGCTCCGGCAGCAGATCCGACGGCGGAAGGGACCCGGAGCGCGAGCGGCGCGTCCAGTCCGACGGCGCGCGAAAGCGCGGGGCCCGGAAGTGGACCAACCGCGGCCTGTCGCCGCCGGCGAGCTTCCAGCGGAGCGAGACGGCGGAGTAAGACCGCCGGCGCGCGTCCTTCTCCTCCGCGAGGTCCTCGTACGCCGGGAGCTCCTCCTCCGGCGCGGGCCTTCTCCCCGTGAAGAGGAAGTGGTCGGAGGACGAGGAGGAGCCGGACGCATTCGCCTTCATCCCCGTGAAGGAGGAGCCCGCTCCGCTCGGCCGCCGCGGAGTTATCGGGCCGGAAGACTACGTCGCCGACTTCGACGCCATTGCGGCCGCCATCGCCAAGCGGAGCGTGCGCGAGGAGGCGGAGCGCCAGCGCCACGCCGAGGAGCTCGAAGCCCTCCAGTGGCGGGAGGCGGTCGCCGCCAACCTCGCCGCCAAGGAGTGGCACCGCATCCGCGCGGAGCAGGAGGCGAAGTACGTCGACCTGTGCAGCTCCGGCGAGGAGGATTGACATTTGCCGCGACCTCGCCGCCGTCAGATCCGACCCCTCTAGTACTAGTTTAGCGTAGTATGTTGTATAACTATGCTTGTAGTTTGTTGATCATGTGATGAACTATGCATTATATGATGAATTATGTTTGTGCAATTTCTCCTGCGAAAATGTTTTTTCAAATTATGCAGGTTTAGATACGGGTTCTATTCAGTCACGCTAGTTTTTGACCCGTAAACACGATCTTCGTGGAATCGCAAACACATTTTGCGGGTTAAATTTTTATAGGGTCTGCTAGAGTTGTTCTTAGTCCCTCCACGACAATGACATGTGAGACTGATAAATCTCAGGGCGGCATGGCAGCGTGCTTAGGGAGAGCCGGAGAGGAGTAGGATGTAGAGTATGCGAGTTGAGGGGAATGCCCGTGGCAGCACGTCATCTCATATGACCATCAAATCGGATTTGGTCACCAATTATTTATTTATTTTGATTTAGAGGGGAATCATCGATACTAATTTTTTAATATAGTAGCATCAAAGATGGTTGTATACACAGATAGACTTACCACTATGAATACATGCACGCGCATCCTACGTCTACGAGCAACTTTGTAAGACTGGACAATGATTTTTTTTTTTAGATTGATGAATTTACCACATGCATCTCATAGTAAGTTGAATGTCTCCTCCAAATATTCTGTCCATTCCTTGCCCGCCATATATAACCACGGTCCAGAGTATTAACATGCCATAATAGTTTTTGCCAAGGAAATGAAGCTATTGTTGTTGAAGAACATTGTTGTCTGTGTGGTGTCATAAGATGATTGGCCCGGATATAATTGTTGCTATAGTTTGTCGATCAAGGATCTGATCTTCTTGGGATTTTTTTTCTCGCCTACACATAGCTTTGGTTTTATATGACTTCGCTAGCTGTCAGTATGTTGATGCTGACTGTGTGTATCTTATTTATGCATAGGCCGGACGTGTGCTCATGATGTTTGTTTCCTCTTGATGTTTTATTTTATGCCAATAAAATTCATCATTTATCGAAAAGATGTGACCGGACATGTCCATGTGAGCGATTGACAAAACAGGGCTATCGGCCAGTCCGGCATGGGCAATTGTTGGGATGTTTGAGCTCTCCGTATACAGAACTAATGATCTGACTTTGTTGGGATTTTTTCTAGTACCCGGTGATTTGGAGGCCATGTGCGGATGTCCATTCTGGCCTCTTCATCAATGGGTATTATTTTGTGTGGAGTTAAAAAAATCTTTAGTATTATGATGAAAATTTTGTGATTCGACGATCTGCACTTTTATGAGATCTTTCCTGGCATAAGTATATGTTTGTCGCTCAAGACTTATCATCTTTTTAATTGGGCGACTTTTAGAAACTTTTATTGGTAATCAAAGTTTGTGCAGGTGAACGAGTGACATTATCGTCACCTCAATCTAATTGCAGTCTCTTTACTGAAGTTTTGAGAGTATTTCATTTTGCAGAGATTGATACCATGTAGCAAAATCTACAATAGATATTATTGTAATTCTTACTCGTAAGAGTTACTATCTTTGTAAACAAATATAAGACAGTTTAAGGTCACTACTTAGTGATCTAAAACGTCTTATATTTGTTTATGAAGAGAATACTTTTTAATCTTTTTGGATGTTAGATCCAAAACAATGTACTCCCGTGTCGCCCCCCGCGGGCGACCCGGGGGCGACTAGGGTTTCCCCCCGGCGCCGCCACCCCCTCCAGCATCCCCTTCCCTTGCCGCCACCCGAGGGACGCCCGGCAAGCCGCGGCGGCTGCCGATGAAGGTGGCGGCGAGGTCCCTCGTCGCTTCGTTCCCCTCGCGAAGGACCACGGACTCCGGGGCGGCGGCCCTGGTCGGCGAGGCGGCGCGGCCTCTGCAACAGGCGGCGTGCGCGGGATATGGCGGCCGGCCTCCTCGGCTGCTCGGGCGGCGTGGAGCCGGCGGGGGGTGGTCGTGGTCGTGGCGCGGATTTCTTCCGATCCAGATCTGAAGGTCGGGCTGTTTTCTCCTCCTCTGCTCACTCCTCCCCTCCGGTTGTCCGCTCTGCAGCTTTGGCTGTCAGTTCCGGTGCCGGCGGTGTGCTGGTGGCATAGTCTGAGTCCGGGGGAAACCCTTGGGAGGCTCTCCAACCACGGCGGTGATGGCGCGTGCGCGCATCGCCTTTCTCCTTCGAGGCACCGCCGAGGACTCCCCTATCCATCCCCGTCCCAGATTCCGGGTGAAAACCCAAAACTCGTCTCGGGTTGGGTGGTGGCGGCGCCCTGCGCGTCGTTCCCTCCTTGGAGGCGCCGCCTTGGGTCGTCTGGTTCTCCGGGTGAGTGGCGCCGAGGTAGGAGAGTGCCCGTTGGCTGCGAGTCCAAGCAGAGGCTTCTCCAAGCTTCGCCCCTGGGTCTTTGCAGCTGGTTTCTTCGACAATCCCCCCAGCGGCTTTCCTTCTGTTCTCGATGCTCGGGCGGGTGGCAGTGCAGCTAGTGGTGTGAGCCTACGGCGTGGTGAGAACCGTGAGCTATGCTTGTTCTGGGTTACGACCGGCACATGTCCGTGCTCTCAGGTGAGCGCCCAACGACCCGACGGTGCGGCGCCTTCGAGTCTAGGCGAGAAGATTGGGGTCTTCTTCGGCGTTGGAAGACAGGTTGCGGGGTCCCAATCCCATGATCCGGCTGCTCTCAGTGCTTGCAGGCCTTGGGCTGATCCCCGAGGTTACTCTTCTTTCCTGCTCTTGGTGTTGATGTGCAGCAGGCTTCGACATTACTTGCAGATCTTTCATGCCCCTTCCTTTGTGTGCAGTAGTGTGCGTTGCGTTGTAAGCTGCTCAGTCAGCTCCCTTGTATCTTTCGGTCGCTCTTGCTTGGTGGCCTTGTGTAATCCTGGCCGGTTGATGGCTTTGTTAATTCAAAGTCGGGCTTCCCTTGAGCCTTCGTTCTAAAAAAAAACAATGTACTCCCTCCGATCTAAAAAAAGGTGTAGTGCTTTAATTCAAATTTAAACTAAAACTGAATTAAATCCATGGCGCTTTTTTTGGATCGAAAAGAGTATTTGTAATGATTATGAGTATGACTAAAATTACATATATTTTTAGAAAAATCAATGAGTTTGATTGGTGATGGGATAGCGGCATAGCGCTCGGAAGAGACGTGATGTCATCTTTTCTTCCAACTCATTCTCCTTTGGCCGGCTATGTGTGAGAGGGATGAGTGGTCGATGACGACATGGATGATTGACATGGAGGTTGTTATCTCCAGGTGAAAAGTCACGATTTAGCCTTCATGCGAGATCTAGCGGTGTTGGTGTATGTGCGTCGTTTTCTTTTTTGTTGAGAGTGTTAATTTGAAATTCTACTTTCGGGTGAGGGTGTTAGCATCTTATTTGAGTTTTGATTGGATGAGCCAATATAGGCGTGTGAGTGGTGATTTCTCAAGATGTTTTGGAGTCTTGCGTCTTTGTTCGGACACATGTTGCTCCACCAGTTGATTATGATCGGCCTTAGGGTTGGTGGTAGGTTTGTGGCGATGGTCCGCTAGACATATTATGTATAATTTAAATTGACTTGGGCTATTTTTTCTGTAACCGGATTTGTTCAGCATCATTGCTTAACATTGGTTGATAAATAATAATATATGGTTGCCTTATTTTCAAAAAAAAAAATCAAATCAGCAAGTTAGATGAATGGCCCATTCGGACCTTTCAGTAAAAATTGTGAAACCATGTTTAGGACTTTGAGTATGATCCTAGCACAATGTAAACTATATGCCTTTTGCATCCCTCTTGATATGCATGTTAATTTCGTGGGGACCTCGGCGGGGTTCGCTTCTTCATTTTATCTGTTAGTTTGATTTGTGGGATTAGGATTCCTGTTACATGCCAGTGTGATGCGTCTGGTGAGTGGTGACAGATAGAAATAGCTAGCTGTTGTTTCTTTCATGGGGAAGGCTATGATCTCGGCCGATTGGTGAGTGGGCAGTCAATTTGGTTCTGGTGGGGGAAAAGGTATGGAGTTGCTGCTCTAGCTTCTTTGAGCCAGCTGACAAAAGAAATGGTGAAGTACCACGTAGGAAGCAGCAGCTAAGACACTTATAATATATCAAGCTGAGATGTAAGTGCATTTTTCTCAGAGCAAACCTACAGCTAGAGGAATTGATGAGCGAATTAAACAGCTAGATAATAAAAACTTGAAACTGCTGCATCCAGTTTATTACACAAAGGGAAACCATTCAGTTTATTACACAAACAACTAGATAATAAAAACTTCAAACTTCAAACCTACTTTGAACAAGGTTAAAACTTCAAACAGTTAACATCCAGTTTATTACACAAACAGACAACATTCGGTTTATTACACAAACAGATAACATTCAGCATGATAATAAAAAAAAGTGGAAAATAAATACACCGAAATAAGAAATGATACAATGCAGAGGCTGATTGCAAACTACTGCATACTGCTGAGTTCTTCTCCAACGGCTCAGACTTGAGTTGATGGGGTATGGGCGTATGGTAGCACAGGAATAGGAGTCATCATCAGATGCCGTCAGCACCCCGGTTCAGAGGCGCCGCCACGCTACCAGAATCATCCGACGGGAAAGTCACCAACTTAAAATGACCATGCGAACTATGGATGTGAAGGCGAGGATGGTTGGGATGCAACTCGATAGCACTCTTCAAGGCAGACTCAACACATGTCTTTTCATCCTCCGTAGCACCCTCGAGTATTGCGAAGAAATCTTGAAGCGCTGACAAGTGCTGCATGCCGGCTGGTCCACGCACGTCCTTGTGCCACCCTACACCGCTGAACTGCAGCCCGAGCCACTGGAGCTTGGGCATTGCACCAGCCTGGAAGGCCAGGTACGACGCACTGCTCAACCGGAGTTCTAAATGTTTTAGAACAGGGAATTCTCTCACGTGGATGACAAAGTATTGACTCAATCCTCCGAGGATGTATATTCTGAGAAAAGTGAGGGCAGGCAATTCTGCCAGAATGCCAACATCAGCCTTGTGGACATTGATTTCCAATTCTTTGAGGTTACTGAGTTCCCCCATCCAATTAGGGACCCTGGAAAAGAAGCAGCACTCATCCGCTTTTGATCTCCAACCAGGGACCCAGAAAAAGGAGCGGCACCCATCCAATTCTACCGGCCTACTAGGATAACCCCTTACCACATCACCCATCCAGAGTCTCTGAAGGTGGCGCGGAGGAGGTGACAAGTCCATCAAGCCATCAATGCAGTCTTGATATACAAACCAAGGTACTCCAAGCTGATACAGATTTTCCCCAAAGAATAGCATAGAGCATCCATGCGCCTCTTCATTCCGGCTGCATCAGACGAGCAGCCGCATACTGATAGAAATCTCAGACTGGCTAGCTCTCCAAGACTCTCGATGTTATCTAGTGAGTTCTTCACCAAATTGAATTGTTTTACATATTGCAGGGACTTCATGTTGCCGATGCCAACAGGTAGTTGAGCGAAATGCCAATCCACACTCAAAAACATCAGGCATGGTAGATGAACTATATCGAATGGAGCACAGACATTATCACATAAATCAAGTGTTTCCAAGTGTGGTAGCCCTCTGATCTGTGGTGGTAGCTCTATCCCACCCCAGCCATCATCAACCGCTAAATATCTCAGCTGGTGCATGTTAGACAGTCCAGTGAGGTCAACTCCACACGATCCATAAACATGCAGAACTCGAAGGAATTGGAACAGTGACAGAGGAGGCATACCCTTACAGTCACCAAAGATCATAAAAGTCCGAACTTGGGACAGACTAATGTTACCCCATAACTTTGTTCCATTAATTTCATCATCATCATGCAGGTGGAGAGACAGTCGACGGACTTTGTTATCCAGTTTTGTGATGTCCTGAGGGTCATCCACTATGGTGAGAAAATTCTCTTCTGTACATTTATACAAGATAAGATCACGCATCATATCATGAACTTTGCAATGTGTGACCAATCCACAGATGTCAAATATTATAGGTTGAATAAGGCTCCTGTTGACAAGTTGGTTCAAATAACTTCTTGCATTCTTCTCCACATCTTGTCCATTCTCTTTACTAATAAAAGCCTTCGGCAATCCATTGAAGTTCCAAATGATGCCTCTGTATTTCGAAGTCCTCTGCATACATACCAAGATACAACAAGCATGTCTTGAGATGAGGAGGAAGGTTCTTGTAGCTGAGATCTAAGATTTTCCTCATCCCTTCCAACGTGAAATTTGTTCCCGAACC
>NC_053027.1:570110588-570306157 GCF_003073215.2 Triticum urartu
ACTCCATCAAAGTAGCGGAGATCAGAGGGGGCCTGCGTTGGCCCATCCATGTCTATGGTATGATCGCCGCGCGCGACATCGTCGACAGAAACCGCAACATCATCTTCGACCGCTCCAGGGATCACTGCCAAACCCTCACCAAAGAGGTTTTTTTTCGTTACCTCTCTGCCCATTCATTGTTGCCAGATGGTGATTTCTCTGCTCTGCTCTGCTCTTTGTCTAAGGAGCTTGATGTTGGTATTATCTCAATGCATTTCAACAGCTAAAAGGATGATAGATACACACCTGAGATATCAGCTAAAAGAATGAATGATGTTTGTTCCTTAAACTGAAAAAAAAACATCTGAAATGTTTATAAGTCGATCCATTTTAATCTGTGTGCACCTTAAAAAGCCAGTGAATGCTACGACTCACTATAGGGCGAATTCAACCTCGTACCCGGGGATCAACTTAATCATCTTATTAGACCATTCTTTTTGAGGGTATCAATTCAATCTCTTCCAAAGTTGTTTGCTCCCAGTCTTGCACTACTCTGCGCAGTCACTAGCAAGCACATTTGTTTTTCGTAGCATTTAAGTGTGTGCTGCTTGCTGGCTTAACTCGGTCTATGGGCACTTAATAATTTGTGTGTAACTTAGTTCTGCGGTTGCCACCTCAGAGACTTCCAGTTCAACTTATTTATGATCAAGTTCCACTTGTTTACTGAATCATATAGTGTATCTTTTGTTTTCTGCTAAATCACTGTGCAATTTGTCTCCTTTTCTTGGCCACACATAGAATTTGTTCTATTCCAATCTTATTAGGACTGAATGAAACACTGTCGATTTGCTTACTTAGTGGTGTTGGATGCAGGATTCGTGCTTGGTAATGACAGGTCCTACCCGTCCTATTGTTATGTTGGGTGCCGCAACCTTTGAGATTGCGCTAAAAGTGAAGGAAGGCAGCACTGAGTCTAGGGATAAAGTATTAAGCTTCTTGGCGGTTCCTCATGACAATGTTAGCTATTTGGAGCTTTCCTGCGCAACAGATAGGAAATACATCAGCAAGCTTAGCACACTGGAGTTTACAATGAGTCAAATTGCTCGCTCCCTGGAGGCGACAATCAGCGTGCAAATGGTCGATGGGTCGTCATGGCCACACGGTGTCCGAGGTGAATTTTCCGCCTGTACCACCAGTATGGCCGACAGGAAAGTAGTTTTACTCGATTCTGGAAGCGAGAAGGATGTGGAGGTTGGTGCAGATGGCATGATCCAGCTATCTAGGCGTGTCGCTTCCGTCGAATTCACCGGAGAGCTGAAGGTTTGTGTGGATGCATGGTGGCAAGGCGAGATGAAACCCAAGAAAGCCTGGAAGGTTTTCAAGCCCAAGAAAGCTGGTAGGAACTATGGCACCTTCAATCTTGTCGGCATGTGTAAGATGAAAGTCACCGTTGCCTGGTCGCTTCTTTCCTACTATCCGGTTAACCGCCCCAATAGTCCTTACGGTTCACTGGCTTTACTCAGGGAGGCAGAAGGACGTACTGTTTAGTAGTGTTAGAGTTACGATATACTTCTGGTGCGCCTTGTTCAGGCGTTGCATGAACACATGAAGTTTAGATTGTACTAGTAATCATGTATTGTAGTTTCATTTCGAATCCCATGGCCAACTTTGTGTGGATGCAAAGCAGCGCTATGGGTTGAGTTGCTTTGGTGGTGCCAAGTTATCCGTCGTTTTCATGGACAAGTGTGGTGCCAAAATGGTCGTTTATTCTCCTGACTTTGCTTGCTTGCCTACTTGCAGTAAATTAAGTAGGATCATCATTAAGCCCTATGGTGATCGATCGCACAAGGCGAAATTAATCTGGTTTAAATTTCAACCTCTTAGCTATGTGGTTGCTAATATGTGATCCTGAGGTGGGACTTGCTGAAAAAGATGTTGATGCCCAATCTGATCATATGCAGGCTCCCATCCAGGGGAATGTTGCTCCTAACCCTATTTGTGATGCTCCTAACCCTATTCCCATCCAGGGGAATGACAGGTCCTACTCCAAATAGTTGAAATTGTCATGAGGAACAACCAAGACGCTTAAAACTTTATCCCTAGACTCCGTGCTGCCTTCCTTCACTTTTAGCGCAATCTCAAAGGCCGCGGCACCCAACATAACAATAGGACGGGTAGGACCTGTCATTACCAAGCATGAATCCCCTGCATCCAGCACCACTAAGTAAGCAAATCGACATTGTTTCATTCAGTCCTAATAAGAGTGGAACAGAACAAATTCTATGTGTGGCCAAGAAAAGGAGACAAATTGCACAGTGATTAGCAGAAAACAAAAGATACACTGTATGATTCAGTAAACAAGTGAAACTTTATCATAAATAAGTTGAACTGGAAGTCTCTGAGGTGGCAAACGCAGAACTAAGTTACACACAAATTATTAAGTGCCCATAAAATGAGTTAAGTCAGCAAGCATGTTATACCATGGCACACACCTAATTGGTACAAACAACAAATACACTTGGCAGTGCGCAGAGCAGTGCAGGATTGGGAGCAAACAACTTTTGAAGAGATTGAATTGATAGCCTGAAAACAATGGTCTGATAATTAAGTTCATCACACTAGGCAACAGCTCAAAATGGGTAAACTCTAGTGCATATTAAAATGGATCGACTTATAAATATTTCAGTTGTCATTCAGTTTAAGGAACCAATTCATCATTATTTTAGCTGTCAAGTGTGTGTGTGTGTATGGCTGACGCATATAGGATTATAAGGCACTATCTCAAGTATTTATCATTCTTTTAGAAGCTCAAACACATCGAGATTATACCAAACTCAAGCTCCTAGAATAGAATGACAAGCAAAAGACTTGGAGGAAACCGAGTATTTAGCAAAAAAAACTACCACAATTCGTGAAACCGTACCTACAAACTACCACTTTAAGGGCCACAAGTCTGAGAGGCGCGAGGAATAGAATCCAGGCAATAATATGCCTACCTTAAGGAACACCCACATGGTCAGCGGTGAATCTACCAGGAGGGCTTCGACAGGCTCAAGCCCCCCTTCCAAAAAATTGGAAAAGAAAAATTACTAGTATTTGTATCAAAATTTTGACCTTATTTGGACTAAATAATCGAGAGAGTTTAACTTTTTCTACACCCCATTAACTTTGAGCCCCTTCATTTTCTTCCAAGATTCGCCACTGCACATGGTTACCTGTCCAAATAGGTTAGGACCATAGCTTGATTTTGAGTTTCAAGGTTAATTACTCCCAACCCTTCTTTATCCTTTAGATATAACCCTATGTCCGAAGACACGAGAGAAATATAAGTTTCATCTTGATCACTTTTCCCACTCCATAGACAATGGCATGAAATTTAGACATTCGAAGAGCTCACGGCAAAAAAGACAAAATCAAGCGTGAACAATGCGATTTTCAAAAGTTTCTGGTACATCTGAAATTTGTCTTTTTTTGCCACGAGCTCCTCGAATGTCCAAACTTCACAAAATTTTGCACAAAGTTCACGCACAGGAGCCTCTTGCACGACAAAAAAATTGAATTTTTTTGAGGTTTTTTCCTGTTTTAAATGGCGGTACCGTTCATGCCCGGGCTCGGACGAGCCCAGGCACCAAATCGCCACACTCCTCAAATGGCTTGTAATAGCAAGGCTCATTTAGTTGATAACTTGTCCTATGCGTTTGAAGCTAGGCAATCTAAACATCAGCCATTGTAAAATCATGGATGTAAACCTCTTTGTTAGAAAAAACAAATGCTTGCCGCTCGCTACAAGCGACGCATATCAGCTCATGTGGTTTCACACAAGCAAGCCATCGCCTGGGCCGAACAATTGTTTTTCTTCAGCTTTGACCCAACAAGCGTGACAATATGAACAGTCAACACACTTAATTTGATCTTAACTTTCCTATTCTTCTCCTTTTGCATCCACGTTCCTACTGTACAAGGTTTTGCGTAAAAAAACATTTCTACAAAACAACTATATAAGCAGCAGAATTCACCACAGCTATGCGCAGGGTATCAACTATAGTTTATAATGAAGCTCAGCAATATTTCTCGTTCGGTTTGGTCATAACTCATGTAGCCAGAATACTGCACATTTATTCCTCTCACGAAAGGAAAACAATCACAATAACAATTAAAATGAAATGCAGATAGTGCAAGTTTCTCATTAAGGTGTTTGTTTGGACATCTGCAGCTTATTTACAGATGTATAGAGATACTGCAAGTGGATTAAGCAGGGAATATCCCAAACGTTTCATCATCAAGACCAGACGCAACTCAGCGACTACATCAACTACCACAAGACATAATGACCCTAGCACAAAGATGTCACGGGACACCACACCCTATATGGTCTATGCTAATAGTAACAGCAGTTGCAAATACAACACAAAATTACTTATAGGCAGCAGTGCTAACACTAAGATCAGCATAGCCCTCAAGGACCTGGAACAGCATGATATGACACTAAGAGCCTGTTCGGCAATTCACCAGCTCCACGAAATACGGGAGCGCATGGAGCGACACTTCGGGGGCTCCGAGAAAATGGCCTGCGGACCGCTCCACTCCGGGACGAGGAAAGCGTGGAGCTGATTTGTTCGATGATGCTCTGGCCGCTCCAGGAGCGGAGAGCTGCCGAACAGGCTCTAAGCATCTGCAGCGGGAAAACCTGGATCCTGGATATTGCGCACCTCATTCTCCTGCCATCGAGTCATCCGCCGTGTATCAGAAGTGAACAACTCTGGAATGTAGATGATGACACTCACACGGTTGATCAGCTGATCGAATCTCTGTCTGTCAACCTCATTAACGTGGCTTTCCCAGTGATGTGCGGGTAACGCCAATCGCCTCCTCACGTCAAGGATAAACCAACAATCCACATGCCACGAGGTAATCATATCCCACATCTCCCCAGGCAACACAGACGCGGCCTCCCCTGCTTCCAGTCTACGGACCATCTCGAGCAAAACAGCAATGAATCTCATAACCTCACAGAAAACCACTGCAGCATTCTGCACAGCTCTCTGGACTGTAGCAATGTGCAGAGTTCTCTGGACTGCAGGAATCACCAACCTCAACCTGTCCTCATGGCGTGCCAAGGTGTTGAAGATAAAAACCATGTCCTCGGGACCACCTACTGTCGGAATGCTGCATAGTTCGCTTGGTCACCGTTAGCACACTTGTTTCACATAAGAACAAACATGAAAATTGTTTTACTGATTAACCATACCTGCCAGGAACACGAGAATAGTTGGAAGTGAAACCCAAATCAAGAGCAACAATAAAGCTAGGGACTTGTTGATCACTGAATCTATACCAATTGCCCCAATTGTCATCGAGTGAACGGCGAAATGCGACAAGGTATAAGTCAGTATCTCTAATCAGCAAATCCACTTGCAGCCGCGGCTGGTAAGGGTCTATCAACCGGATGATATGATAGCTATGGCCTGAATTAAACATGTAACGGTGAATCGATGAATCCCAAATGTTGATTCATAAAGTACAAATGAAAAGCAAAAGACCGGCATAACTTAAACACAAATTTTGAATATAAAGGAGAAACAAAATGACATTTAAAAATAATAGCAGAGTAGACACCCTCACTGGTTCACTCTCCCCTTCACAGCCTCTCACTCACATGTCGGGTACACGTGAACATAAAAAGGAGGACCGTTAGAGGCACTGTTGTAGGGGAAAACAAAATGTGATAAAAACAGAGATTCCCCTGAACTCTGCTAACACTCTACACACGACACAGATCTCAAGTAAAGTGGACGCTGTGGATAGTGCGTGTAACTGAACTCAAGCACGAAAAATCTACTCCCCATTCATTTCCGGTTACAGTGTGACAGATGCAAGGGATTTTTGGGCTGAAAAATTTATTTGATATAAATTAATGTTTAGTCATGATCATGTGTCACATAAAAACCATTGAATAGAGAACATGCAAAATTCTGAATTTACTTTCTACTCAAAGTGCATGCGTCGATCAGCTTCAACTTTGCAAGCAGATGAGGATGAAAGTAATCCTATTTAGCCATTGATATAGCTTTTACGTTCGGAAAATATCTACATGATCAGTGATATTACCCGGGGAAGGTCGGTTGAAGGGATTGGGAGCCGGGGTGACCGGTACACCCATGTACACCAGCAGAGCCATGGCACGGTGACGGGTCATCCTTCTATTGACCATAGAGCGCAATTCTTGCCCTCCGCCTCTCACGTCAAAGATGATGACACGGACATTCTGTGCATAAGCATGAATTGAAAGCCGAATCAAAACAAAGAAAAACATGGATACGCAGTAGAATGTTACAGCTAGTATTGGGAAACACTGAACAACATGTGAATAAACAATATAACTACAAATAATCATAATATTTGCATATGCATATATACTATAACAACTTTACATCTGCAAGTATTTAAGTTCCGTGTGTCTATACTCTATACACATGCAAACGAAATTACGCAATTCACATATCTGTTTGAAGAAAACCACTCATAACTAAAAGAGTCCAACAAAGAAAAACATAAGGGCAAGGACACAGATTATCAAAGCCATATGCAGGAGCATACCAATTGAAATATATACAGATTCTACTGCTTTCATTTGCGCCTTAGCTAGAAGAGCTCCATAAAGAAAAGCATAAGGGTGAGCATACTAAACATCAAAACCATAAGCAGGAGGATAATAATTGAGATCTATACATGTTCTATAATTGCTTTTATTTGCACCTTAACTAAAAGAGTTCAACAAAGGAAAGCACAAGGGTGAGCGCACAGAATATGAAAACCATATGCAGGAGTATAGCAATTGAGATGTATGCATGTTTTGTTGCTTTTATCTGCACCTGCACATATTATTTATAACATTTCTAAATTTGTGAATTCATAGTGTTCATCTGCATGCACATATCTACACCGATCAAAAGCCGAAATCCAGTCACAGTTTAAGCTGTTGAAACCTTAATATAAGGTCTCAACCATAATGTACAAGTCTTCTCTAACCTTCTCATTTGCAATCCGTGCACTGAACTGCGACAGCATGGTAGAAAGATACGAACCTGAAGTGCAGTCTCACTGAGCGAGCACAACAATCTGCGACACAACTTCCGCACAGATGTGCAGAAAATATTGCTTTCCCAAACGGGGCATGCCCATATCTCTGCTTAAAAGATATGGGTGGATTTGCACATCCCATTAGAGCTTGTTCGGTTAGGCAGGATTTGGAGAGGTTTGGAAGGGATTGAAAGGGATTAAATCCCTTGCAAGTCAAAATCCTCTCAAACCTCTTCAATCCCACTCAATCCCTTTGGTGAGGGGATTAACCGTACAGGGCTTGGAAATTGATTTGATTCCTCGCGTATTTCCTTCTCCGGATGATTCTAGAAAATATATTAATTAGATCGGTATACCATAAATATTATTATTACGTAAAACAAATTAAATAAACCTGCCTCCAAGGAATGCTGGCGAGGTGAACGGAGTGGCCGCGGCGGAGGTGGCGCCGCCATGCCAAGATCTGCGCCGCTGTGGGGATCTCCTCCTGTTGAGGGAGGAAAATATGAGAGGGTGGGCGGTGAAGACGACACGTCGACACCGATGACGTGCGCCGTGTTTAATTGCTCCGGAGAGAGAGAGAGAGAGAGAGAGAGAGAGAGAGAGAGAGAGAGCAGACCTCTCCTGTCCCGCCGCCGCTGCCCGGCGACGGCGCTGTATCCGCCGCCCTACGTCGGGCCTTCGCTGCTTGAGTTTTGTGCCGCTGTCGTCCCACGTCGTGATCTTGGCCGCCCGGGTTTGCGCCGCCCGCCGCCGCTTCCCGGTGACGGCGCTGTATCCGCCGCCCTGGCCTTCGCCGCCCGAGAAAGAGGAGAGGGTTTTGCGCCGCCGCCACCAACGGAGAAGGAGGAGAGGCGGCAAAAGGTAGCGAACAGATGGGCTTTTGATTGGCCCTCTCCGTTTCTTTCGGGGAGCGGAGCGAGCCCGTGGATCCGCCATGGGCCAGGCATGGCACGGGACGGCCCGTTTCTTATTATTTTATATTAGGTATATATACCTAAAAAATACAGCCCAACGGGCTAAAAATATGTGGCCCGGGATGCTAAACGTGCCACCGGCTAACCCGTTTACTAACTAGGTCGTGCCTGGGCCGGGGAGTGCTGCACGCAGGCTGGCACGACACGGTCCGTCCAATAATCGTGACCCTGTGGGCCATGCCGTGCCAGGCACAATTGCGGTGGGCCAGGCCAGGCCGGCCCGTTTGGCAAACTTTGAGTCGGTGTGTGTCTACTTTTTTTGTTGCTGACGATTTTGTGTCTACTACTCTAGTGTAGTCAAACTTGACCAATTGAGTCGTGCTACGCGGACCGGCTAATGGACACACGTGTCCGGCCCGACACAAGACTAAAAGGGCAGTGCCCGGCATGCGGCACGCATGCTGGACACATTTCGTAGGTGGGTCGGCCAGGCACGCCTCCATCGAATTGAGTTGTTGGCGCGGGAGGCGCGAGGTGTCGGGGACACATGACGAGCGAGGGGCAGTGATTTGAGCCATTTGAGAACAACTAATGAAGGTTATCCCTGGTACGGACCTCCAGGGGTCACTTTTTTTTGAAAGGAACACAATTGCATTTCATTATATATCAGTGCTGGACAGATCTCCAGCTACAACGTCATTTACAAAATCTGGAAACTGGCCAAGCCAAGTCTCACATGTGCGAGCTTCCAATTTAGCACCATGTGCTGCTAAACAACGCGCTACTATATTACAAACTCTGGGACATGATACAACAGAACCTTCACTAAATCCCACACGCAAATGGAACTTGATGTCTTTGAAAACAACTCCGAGAGTCGACATATCATATTCTTCAGTGCAAACTGCGTTCTTCACCTGTATAGAGTCCGTCTCCATAATTACTCGATTGCATCCCATTTGGATGGTTGTGTTTATGGCATAAAGCATCGCCAAAGCCTCTGAACGAAGCGCATCCGACACTCGCTCCAGACTACGTGCTCCAGCAGCCATCAACATACCACAATCATCTCTGATTACAAAGCCCCATCCTCCATTTTTTTGTTTCTTTTAGAAATGCACCGTCCGTATTGATTTTCAAGATTTCCGGTGGAGGTCTGGACCATCTTTCCTTTTAGTGTTACTTTGGCATTCCTCCTATTTTGTCAACCTTAAGAAGCTGCATAAAAATATAATTAATGGAGTGACAAATTGAAGGAAATATGCCTTAGAGGCAATAATAAAGTTATTATTTATTTCCTTATTTCATAATAAATGTTTATTATTCATGCTAGAATTGTATTAACCGGAAAAATGATACATGTGTGAATACATAGACAAACAGAGTGTCACTAGTATGCCTCTACTTGACTAGCTCGTTGATAAAAGATGGTTATGTTTCCTAGCCATAGACATGAGTTGTCATTTGATTAACAGGATCACATCATTAGGAGAATGATGTGATTGACTTGACCCATTCCGTTAGCTTAGCACACGATCGTTTAGTATGTTGCTATTGCTTTCTTCATGACTTATACATGTTCCTATGACTATGAGATTATGCAACTCCCATTTACCGGAGGAACACTTTGTGTGCTACCAAACGTCACAACGTAACTGGGTGATTATAAAGGTGCTCTACAGGTGTCTCCGAAGGTACTTGTTGGGTTGGCGTATTTCGAGATTAGGATTTGTCACTCCGATCGTCGGAGAGGTATCTCTGGGCCCACTCGGTAATGCACATCACTTAAGCCTTGCAAGCATCGCAACTAATGAGTTAGTTGCGGGATGATATATTACGGAACGAGTAAAGAAACTTGCCGGCAACGAGATTGAACTAGGCATTAAGATACCGACGATCGAATCTCGGGCAAGTAACATACCGAGGACAAAGGGAATAACGTATGTTGTTATGCGGTCTGACCGATAAAGATCTTCGTAGAATATGTGGGAGCCAATATGAGCATCCAGGTTCCGCTATTGGTTATTGACCGGAGACGTGTCTCAGTCATGTCTACATAGTTCTCGAACCCGTAGGGTCCGCACGCTTAAAGTTCGATGACGGTTATATTATGAGTTTATGTGTTTTGATGTACTGAAGGAGTTCGGAGTCCCGGATGAGATCGGGGACATGACGAGGAGTCTCAAAATGGTCGAGACGTAAAGATCGATATATTGGACGACTATATTCGGACATCGTAAAGGTTCCAAGTGATTCGGGTATTTTCGGAAGTACCGGGGAGTTACGAGAATTTGTATTGGGCCTTAATGGGCCATACGGGAAAGGAGAGAAAGGCCTCAAAGGGTGGCCGCACCCCTCCCCATGGGCTGGTCCGAATTGGACTAGGGAGGGGGGGGGCGCCCCCTTCCTTCCTTCTCCTTTTCCCTTCCTATTCCTTCCATCCTACTCCTACTACTTGGAAGGGCTCCTAGTTCTACTAGGAAAGGGGGAATCCTACTTTCGGTGGGAGTAGGACTCCCCTAGGGCGCGCCATAGAGAGGGCCGACCCTTCCCCTCCTCCACTCCTTTATATATGGGAGCAGGGGGCACCCCATAGGAACAACAATTGATCGTTTGATCTTTTAGCCGTGTGCGGTGCCCCCCTCCACCATAGTCCACCTCGATAATACTGTAGCGGTGCTTAGGCGAAGCCCTGCGTCGGTAGAACATCATCATCGTCACCACGTCGTCGTGCTGACGAAACTCTCCCTCAACACTCGGCTGAATCAGAGTTCGAGGGACGTCATCGGGCTGAACTCGGAGGTGTCGTGCGTTCGGTACTTGATCGGTCGGATCGTGAAGACGTACGACTACATCAACCGCATTGTGCTAATGCTTCCGCTTTCGGTCTACGAGGGTACGTGGACAACACTCTTCCCTCTCGTTGCTATGCATCACCATGATCTTGCGTGTGCGTAGGAATTTTTTTAAAATTACTACGTTCCCCAACAGTGGTATCAGAGCCAGGTTTTATGCGTTGATGTAATATGCACGAGTAGAACACAAGTGAGTTGTGGGCGATATAAGTCATACTGCTTACCAGCATGTCATACTTTGGTTCGGCGGTATTGTTGGATTAAGCGGCCCGGACCGACATTACACGTGCGCTTACACAAGACTGGTTTTACCGACGTGCTATGCACACAGGTGACTAGCGGGTGTCAGTTTCTCCAACTTTAGTTGAATCGAGTGTGGCTACGCCCGGTCCTTGCGAAGGTTGAAACAACACCAACTTGACAAACTATCGTTGTGGTTTTGATGCGTAGGTAAGAATGGTTCTTGCTCAGCCCATAGCAGCCACGTAAAACTTGCAACAACAAAGTAGAGGACGTCTAACTTGTTTTGCAGGGCATGTTGTGATGTGATATGGTCAAGACGTGATGAGATATAAGTTGTTGTATGAGATAATCATGTTTAGTTGAAATTATCGGAAACTGGCAAAAGCCTTATGGTTGTCTCTCTATTGCATAAGATGCAAGTGCCAAATAATTGCTTTACTTTATTGCTATGCGATAGCAATAGTTGCAAGAGCAATAGTTGGCGAGACGACCATATGACGACACATTGATATAGATCAAGATGATGGAGATCATGGTGTCATGCCGGTGACGATGGAAATCATGACGATGCTTTGAAGATGGAGATCAAAGGCACAAGATGATGATGGCCATATCATATCACATATTTTGATTTCATGTGATGTTTATCTTTTAAACATCTTATTTTGCTTAGTTCGACGGTAGCTTTATAAGATGACCCCTCACTAAATTATAAAGGTATAAGTGTTCTCCCTGAGTATGCACCGTTGCGAAAGTTCTTCGTGCTGAGACACCACGTGGTGATCGGGTGTGATAGGCTCTACGTTCAAATACAACGGGTGCAAAACAGTTGCACACGCGGAATACTCAGGTTAAACTTGACGAGCCTAGCATATAACAGATATGGCCTCAAAACACTGAGACCGAAAGGTCGAGCGTGAATCATATAGTAGATATGATCAACATATATAGTGATGTTCACCATTGAAACTACTTCATCTCACGTGATGATCGGACATGGTTTAGTTGATATGGATCACGTGATCACCTAGAAGATTAGAGGGATGTCTATCTAAGTGGGAGTTCTTAAGTAATATGATTAATTGAACTTTAATTTATCATGAACTTAGTCCTGGTAGTATTAGCATATCTATGTTGTAGATCAATAGCTCGCGTTTTGCTCCCTATTTTATTTTTTGATATGTTCCTAGAGAAAAAATGTTGAAAAATGTTAGTAGCAATGATGCGGACTAGCTCCGTAATCTGAGGTTTATCCTCATTGCTGCACAGAAGAATTATGTCCTTGATGCACCGCTAGATGATAGACCGATTGCAGGAGCAAAAGCAGACGTTATGAATGTTTGGCAACCTCAATATGATGACTACTTGATAGTTTAGTGCATCATGCTTAACGGCTTAGAATCAGGACTTCAAAGACGTTTTGAACGTCATGGACCATATGAGATGTTCCAGGAGTTGAAGTTAATATTTCAAGCAAATACCCGAGTTGAGAGATATGAAGTCTCCAACAAGTTCTATAGCTAAAAGTTGGAGGAGAATAGCTCAAGCAGTGAGCATGTGCTCAGATTGTCTGGGTACTACAATCGCTTGAATCAGTGGGAGTTAATCTTCCAGATAAGATAGCGATTGACAAAATTCTCTAGTCACCATCACCGAGTTAGTAGAACTTCGTGATGAACTATAGTATGCAAGGGATGACGAAAACAATTCCCAAGCTCTTCGCGATGCTAAAATCGGCGAAGGTAGAAATCAAGAAAAGCATCAAGTGTTGATGGTTGACAAGACCACTAGTTTCAAGAAAAGGGCAAAGGGAAGAACTGGAACTTCAAGAAGAACGGCAAGCAAGTTGCTGCTCAAGTGAAGAAGCCCAAGTCTGTACCTAAGCCTGAGACTGAGTGCTTCTACTGCAAAGCGACTGGTCACTGGAAGCGGAACTGCCCCAAGTATTTGGCGGATAAGAAGGATGGCAAAGTGAACAAAGGTATATTTGATATACATGTTATTGATGTGTACTTTACTAGTGTTTATAGCAACCCCTCAGTATTTGATACTAGTTCAGTTGCTAAGATTAATAACTCGAAACGGGAGTTGCAGAATAAACAGAGACTAGTTAAGGGTGAAGTGACGATGTGTGTTGGAAGTGGTTCCAAGATTGATATGATCATCATCGCACACTCCCTATACTTTCGGGATTTGTGTTGAACCTAAATAAGTGTTATTTGGTGTTTGCGTTGAGCATGAATATGATTTGATCATGTTTATTGCAATACAGTTATTCATTTAAGTTAGAGAACAATTGTTGTTCTGTTTACATGAATAAAACCTTCTATGGTCATACACACCAACAAAAATGGTTTGTTGGATCTCGATCATAGTGATACACATATTCATAATATTGAAGCCAAAAGATGCAAAGTTAATAATGATAGTGCAACTTATTTGTGGCACTGCCGTTTAGGTCATATTGGTGTAAAGCGCATGAAGAAACTCCATGCTGATGGGATTTTGGAATCACTTGGTTATGAATCACTTGATGCTTGCGAACCATGCCTTATGGGCAATATGACTAAAACTCCGTTCTCCGGAACAATGGAGCGAGCAACTGACTTATTGGAAATAATACATATTGATGTATGCAGTCCGATGAGTATTGAGGCTCGCGGCGGGTATCGTTATTTTCTGACCTTCACAGATGATTTGAGAAGATATGGGTATATCTACTTGATGAAATACAAGTCTGAAACATTTGAAAAGTTCAAAGAATTTCAGAGTGAAGTGGAGAATCATCGTAACAAGAAAATAAAATTTTCTACGATATGATCGCAGAAATAAAATATTTAAGTTAACGAGTTTGGCCTTCAGTTAAAACAATGTGAAATAGTTTCACTACTCACGCCACCTGGAGAACCACACCGTAATGGTGTGTCCGGACGTCATAACCGTACTTTATTAGATATGGTGCAATCTATGATGTTTCTTACCAATCTAGCACTATCGTTTTGGGGTTATGCATTAGAGACAGCTGCATTCACGTTAAAAAAGGGCACCATCTGTTGGGGATATTACTACTGGACGTAAACCGGCCAGGAGAGGCCGGGTTAACTTCATCAGTAGTTGATTATGCTTGAAGCCCATGAAGACAGATGAGGATGCTATGTAAAGGCCCAGGGCCCAGAACCGGTTTAAGGCCTGTAGCTGTAAATCAGCTTTTGGTATGTAACTTGTATTGTAAGATAGAAAGAGTGGAGACCGAAAAGGACACGCTTATGAGCCGGTCTCGGGACTCTGTAAACCGATGGGCACCACCCATGTATATAAGGGGACGACCCGGCGGCGGTTCAGGACAACAAACAACAACTCGAGACCCAGGCAAAGCGTATTCGCTCCCTGGTCATCGAAACCCCATCAATTCCATCACAACTAGACGTAGGCTTTTACCTTCATCGTAAGGGGCCAAACTAGTATAAACTCTCTTGCGTCCCTTGTCCGCTTAAACCCCTTCAAGATAACCCGTAGCGATGGCTCCACGACTAAGTCCTTTCACGAGGACATCTGCCGTGACAAAACCACGATAGTTGGCGCCCACCGTGGGGCTATCGCACGATGATTTCAAGATCTTGGAGGGCAACTTCGAAGGACTCAAGGGTTATGCTGTGGGCCGGATGACCAAGAGTCATCGCGGCAAGCTCTACATCGACGATGCAGGCTGGGGCCCCGAGGCCGGCTCAATCAAGTACGGGTACCAGGTCCCCTTTGGTGGCATACACGTCTTCATTGGAAAGATCGGCGAACCGGGCCCTGAGCCGGACATCTGCACCGACCTCGTCGTAACGGCTCAGCGTGCGAGATCTGACCGGGTCAAGCCTGCCATGAAGCGTGCCTTCGTGGGAGTCATCCATGGAGGGGAATACGAGGACAGATCAGAATCTGGTAGCGAGAACGTCGTTTATTCCGGCGATGAGTCGTCGATCGATGAGACCGAGTCGTTATATCAACTACAAGATGGCCGGATTGGGGGCTGTTCCGATGACGACAGTATTCCGGACCCCTCTGATCTGCCAAACCGGGTTGGAATATTCATGGCCGGTACACAGCCGGCGATCCACTCTTCGACCGTAGCAGCAATGATCTCCGGATCAGCAGCGGCGACGGCGGCCGGGGCAGGAGGCCTTGTGCGGCCGCTGGCTCAAGTTTTATCTTATCTATTTGATGCGTTGGCCACGCTGATGGCAGAGGCTAACCCGGCGGATCAGGATGCCCACAATGTGGAAATTGCAAAAATAAAGGATCAGATCACCCAGGCCAAGGCCGATTTGGCGGCTAAGGATGCCAGGATGACCGCGGAGCGGGCCCTTTGGACGCGCAGGCTTATCGGCTTATGCTGGATCAGAATGCATCGCACGAAGTCCTGAAGAGAAGGCACCGGTCTCGCCTACCTCCGGTTTATGATGCTAGGAACCTCTTTAACACCCCAGGAGCGGGGACTAGTAACCCGCTGGTAGTAAACCGGGCGGAGGCACCTGGAGCGGGCGCGTCGGTTCAGCCACGTTTGATGGATCCGCCTCGTCAGAACAACATTGTGATGCAGCCTGTCTCAACACCACCGGGTCATTACTCTACTCCAATGGACAATCTTGTCCCTGCCGCTTCACGGCTGGAGGCTATCCCAATCGAAGGTGATTCTCCGGTGGCGGTCGAGACGCGTTGGGTTAAAGAGCTCCTTCGAACAGCCTTGGTTCAACAGGAGGCTTACTCATACAACCGTGATCGGATTCATTCCACCCCCCGCCCGAGCCGGAGTTACAGTAGGCGTATGGATGAACCGGCCGTGTCAAGTAATGCGCGAAACTGTGAACCGCCCCGTGGAAACAACCCGGCAGGGGGAGCTGGCGATGCTCAGGAAGTGGTGGACCGGGCTCGTGCACGCAGAGAGGCCGAGTTAGCAGCACAGCATGAAGCCCGTCAGCTTACTCCGGTTCGACCGACCACGTCAATAGAGCCAGGGGTTACCTCTTGTTCTTTGGGGGTGCCGTGTCTCGTTGCAGCGTTGCGCAACGTGCGCCTGCCCAAGGATTTCAAGGGCCCGCACAAGGTGCCAAACTACACCGCAGATTTATCTCCAGAGATATGGGTTGGAAGCTATGAGATGGCCATGGAGATGCTAGATGTGGATGATGCAGCCTGTGCAAAGTACTTCACCATGATGTTATATTATATCACTTGGGGGCTTGGTCGTGTCCGAACCATAGCAACACCTTTTGATAGGCGCAATGCCACAGCATCACTTGGGGGCTTGGTCGTATCCGAACCATGGCTACACCTCTTGATCGGCGCAAGGCCACAGCATCACTTGGGGGCTTGGTCGAACCCGAACCATAGCTACACCCCTTGATCGGCGTAATGCCAAAGCATCATTTGGGGACCTGGCTGACTCGAACCATAGCTACACCCTTTGGGGGCTTGGTCATGTCCGACCGTGGTAATACCTCTTGATCGGCTCACAGCCTCGCTTATAGTGGTTTTATTTTGCTTTTGTTTGAATTCTGTTCTCTTTTTTGATGAAGATTTTTTTGTTTGCTTTTTCAAACCGGCATTAATAATCCGGTTCAACTGTCAATTACAAATTGACCGAACACGGTCAAATCATAATCCGGAAACTATCTGCCCGGTCTGATTTTCTGTTAAAATCTTCTTATGGAGTAAACCGGTGTTTATCATAGCCCGAAACGGTTTACATTATAAACTGCCCTTATATTAACAGGAGTTGTTTTCTCCTCAAAAATT
Organism: Triticum urartu; assembly: GCF_003073215.2. NCBI lineage: Eukaryota > Viridiplantae > Streptophyta > Magnoliopsida > Poales > Poaceae > Triticum > Triticum urartu. Next base: position 570,127,447 of record NC_053027.1, read on the forward strand.
TGGGTTATAAGCCCCGCTACAAGGTTAGCCAGCCAACATCATGCCTGAAGGTGGCAGGTATTATATATTTCTATATTTGGTTATATGTTATAGCCTAAGTTATCATCTTTGGTTCTATATATATGGGTATCATGACCCGCCCGGCGGTAAACCGCCAGGGCATTTTAAGCTTCTTGACTGCAGAAACAACTTGGACAAATGAATATGGATATCATATCTTAAGTATGACGAATCAAACAAGCATCAGTTGAAGATAAATATGCACGAAGTCATACCAGACCAAGTATATTAACTAGCCTATTGCAAGGCGTTCCAGTGCCCAAAAGGATCATTGTTTTTATCAAATACGTATCACAGCATGTAGTAGTCTAAACCAGCCTCCGGTTCACGCTTGGTCACCGGCTTGACCTGACGGTTGCGGATCATCTCGCGCCGGTTCAACTTCTTCCTCCCTACCCAGTGGCTGGAAATCAACAGTTGTCCAGTCGATCCCAGTTAAGGCTTGAAATACAGCTTCATCACTTATCAGCAGGGACGGTTCAATTTCAGGGGCGTAAGTATGCTTACGGATTGGCGGGATAAGATTTCAGCTTCAGGAATTGGTGCAGCAACCTGCTTGTTTTTATCATCATAATTGGCTTGATAGTGGGAAAGATCCGCCTCTTCAACCAGTTGACAAGCCAGTGGGCGCACCTCCCGGTTTATGATTCGGAGATCATCTTCGTTAAAATATGTCCCGTCTTCGTTCAAGCTGGGATAGCCCTGGGCCGCTTCAATAGGATCAAAGTCAGGCACCCATGCTTTTGCCCGGATTAGGGCGGCCAAAGCACCCGTTCTAGCAGCAGATTTTTTCAGCTCTTGAACCCGGGCAGGAAGGATAGATAACCTTTCAATTGTATCTTTGATCAAAGTGGGCGGCGGATTGTTGTGGGAGGCAGTGTAGATGATCCGTTGTGCACCGGTTTACAGCTGTTCTATCAGAGTGTAGGCAGCTTTTAACTTCTTCCGAACATCCGATCCCAGGTGGCTAATGCGAGTTCCTATATCATTGCAAGGGTTAGTAAACCGGTGGCTACATGAAAAGATCTGCTCAATTTGAGATATAAGGATGCTTACCAAACACAGTTGCAGTCATGGCATGAACCTGCCGCTTCACGCTGGTCAATTCATCAACCACCGGTTTAAGAGCGGCTTCTGTTTTTTCAGCCCTTTGTGCCAAAGCGGATTTCTCATTTCCCAATCCGCCCGCTCTTTGTTGAAGCCGTCTTTAAGTTTCTCCATAGCACTCAATGCGCTGGTCAATTCTTCCTTTGCCTTGGAGGTTTCAGCCTGTTGCGACTTAAGGTTCTCCTGCAGGTCAGCGGTTTGGTTTTCTCTCTTGCTCAACTCAGCCTGCACAAGAGACAGTTATATGATGAGATGGCAGTACATATTTGAAGTACCAAGCACATAACAAGTTATGCCCTTAGTACTTGGGGGCTAACGCGTATTTGCTCTATGTCAGAAGAATTTTTCAAAGTCCCAAGCATAATACAAGTATTCAACTTGGCACTTGGGGGCTAATGCATATTTGCTTTGTGTCAGAACATTTTACAAAGTCCCGGTTCATCTCTATACAATTAAACCGGCCCTTGGGGGCTACTTCAGTGAAGTTAAGGTGCATTCTGGCTCATATTAAGTGCCTACTAAAGTCCCGGTTTACATCGGTATCTTAAACCGTCACTTTGGGGGCTACTGGAATTGATAAACTACAAATTAATACAAAAAGGGAAGCACGTATGAAGTTACCTCATATTTTTCCTTCATCATATTGACCAGGCCAGCTTCATAATCACGGCTGGTGTACAGACAGTTTAGATAGCCGGAATGAAGGTCTTGAACATTCAGAGCGGCGTACGTTGATAAATCAGCATTCCACTTGCCTTTGCCAATTGCAGGGAACTCTTCTTTGGTAGTGTGCCTTGACAAAGTGATAGGATTTCCTGGATCTGTATGGCCAATGCCAGTAATCAAAACGTCATCATCCTGCTCCTCAGCAGCTCGTACTGGAGTTGCCGGTTTGTCAGCATTCTTCGCTGGACTTGCCGGTTTATCAGTCCGGATAGAGCTGGTCGGCTGGTCAACAGGGCCTGTGGTATTAGCTTCTGCCTGTTCAGCAACGAAGTCATGGTCTTGCAGTGGTGGATCATTCAGCATATCGACAAGGTTGGCCTCTTCAGGATCTATAGTTCTATATGGTTCAGCAGCTGTGTCTTCCTCTGTCAGTTTACCCAGACGAGCCTTTTTGCTGGGTCTGGGCTTGGCTCTGAGAAAAATTAAAAATGATCAGTACAACATATGTGAATTAATATGTCAAAGATATAAGACGGAATATGGCTTACCCAAGCACTGTTTTGAGGGGTGGAAGCTTGGTGGCTGATGACTCGCCAGAGGATGAATGAGAAGTGCCCTGATAATTGGAATCATACGGATTAAGAGGTTGACGAAAACAACCCGCTCTAGGGCGTGAAGTGGCAAGAGAATTAGAGACCTCTGAACGACGTTTCTGAACCGGACTGTTCGGTAAACCGGCGGAGGTAACTACCTGGCCGCTGTGCCGGGTTGTGCGGCGAGCCTCGTGCTGTTGTGTCTTCACAAGAAAGTTTGGGTCTAAATAAGCAAGAGGATGAGAAAATTTAACTTTTCGGTTTGCCCGATGGATTTTTGGTGAAGGCAAAGGGTTTGAATCGGAGGAAAGAACGATTAACTCTACAGCGTCGGCGTGACTGACTTCAGCATCGTCCTGGCAATAATCATCATCAATAAGGCGTATGAAAAATGAACCAAGTGAGTCAAGTTCTACCTCAAAATCCGGGTTACCCACATCATCGCCAGCCGGTGGATCGGAGGATGCAGTGGTTCTCTTCCTGTTGGCAGGCTTTTTCACAGCTTCGGTCTTTTGGCTGGTTGGCTTCGCTGGTTTATCTTGTGGAGGTTTCTTGTTCCAGAACGGATCATCGCCCTGTCAGAAATAATAACATTTTCAGAGAATATTTGGACAGAAGCAATTTCAGATAAGCAGATGGTATGATTCTTACAGCTGGCGGTTTGTTGATGGCGCAAAAAGGGAGTAGGCCGGTTTGAGCACAGACATCTTCCGGTTCATTCAACATCTTTTTGACAGCTTCAGTAACTTCGTCGTCTGTAAGCTGGATGTCAATGTGCCGCTGAGCATCCTTTACATCTCCTGTGTACTCACACATCAAACCGGGGCGCTGGCTTAAGGGCAGTACGCTCCAGGATATTCAGCAGCGCGCAAAATCAACCCCCTGTCAACCCGTTTGCCATAAAGGCCCTAAGCTTGGATAGTTGAGGAGCATATTTGGCTCTCTTTAGCAGTTAGCCTCTGAGGAAAAGGGTGTGTGTTGCTCAGAGTTCCGGACGGTAACCCGGCAGGGGTTTTTCCTCAGATGGAGAGGTGTCCTTGCAATAAAACCAGGTCTGGTTCCATTCTTTGGGGTGGCTGTGAAGATTGGCATGAGGGAAGGTGACTTCTTTCCTTTTCTGAATTGCCATGCTGCCCAATTCTGTGTTGGGTCCGTCTTTGAATTCTGTGCGACGGTTCAGGTGAAAGCAATCCCTGAATAGCTCTACTGCAGGTTCCTCTTGAAGGTAAACCTCACTGAAAACTTGGAAGTGGCAGATATTGGTTACGGAGTTAGGACCGATATCTTGTGGGCGCAGTTGAAAGTTGGCTAGGACGTCCTGGAATTTTTTTGAACCAGGAGGATTGAAGCCCCAGCTTAAATGATCAGCAAAAACAATAACTTCTCCATCTTTTGGAGTAGGAGGACATTCCGAGCCAGGGACCCTCGAGTGAATGGTGTCCTTCTTGCTTAAAGCGCCCGTTTTGACCAGATTGTTCAACTGATCTTTAGTCACTCGAGAAGGCGCCCAGTTGCATTCATATACTTGTTTGGCCATGGCAACAAAGATCTATAATATAATAATTGCCGGTTCAAGAATTACGTTGGGTAGTTATACGGTGATGCAAAGGCATAAGTATAATGCTAAACCGGAGGCAGCTATCTATAAACCGGAGTTTAACAATGAAACAGTGCCCTAGCAAAGGTTTTGGCGGTTCAACAAGGGGACTAATGGTATATACAGGGTTGTCATTGTTTTTTCTAAAAAGTTAAACCGCCAAGTCTAACATCAAAGAGTCAAGACTGCAGATGTGTAAGTGAAGGAAAACAGGTTTCGCAAGTTAATGTTGCAATTTTGGATCTGAGGCATATCAGAAAAGGAAATATATTCAAAGCCTAAGAAGTAGTACTGAATCAATGGGTGAAGGTTCAGATGAGATCTTCTATTTTGAGATGCATAAATGGAAACAGAAGTTAAAAGCTATCATCATGCAGAACAGATATTCAAGATTTTGTCAAGAATCATCGTATGAACAAAGAACATTGATGAACGCCGAAGAACATCGAAACCCTAGAACAGATCTATGGCGGAAAAAGCAGAGAACTTACCAGAGCTGATGAGGAAGCGGGAAGGCGCCACAGTGTTCTGGTGCGTTCAGGGTGATGCAGTGACCAAGGGTCGGAGCAGAGGCGACGGTCGACGGTGGCGGCGGAGCTTCAGAGGCTGAGCGGCACAAGGAAGACGACGCGAAGGGGCACGAGGGGGAAAAGGTGAAAATGACCTCTCAGTCCTATTTATAAAGGCAAGGGATAAGTGTCAGGCGCGAAAATCGAGGGGCCAGAAATTTGGAAGTGAGGCGGAGCTATCGCCTCGATTGTCAGAGACCCATTAATGAAGAGGTGTCATACATAGTTTTTAATAACAGATGATGTCACGACGGTTTACCACGGTCTGAGAAGATGACGTCACGGCGGTTTACCAAATTATGAGAAGATGTTGAAGATGAAGTTTTTACTAAGGATTGACATGAACCTGTTCAAATCAATCTGGGGCCTAATGTTGGGGATATTACTACTGGGCGTAAACCAGCCAGAAGAGGCCGGGTTAACTTCATCAGTAGTTGATTATGCTTGAAGCCCATGAAGACAGATGAGGATGCTATGTAAAGGCCCAGGGCCCAGAACCGGTTTAAGGCATGTAGCTGTAAACAGGCTTTTGGTATGTAACTTGTATTGTAAGATAGAAAGAGTGGAGACCGAACCGGACACGCTTATGAGCCGGTCTCGGGACTCTGTAAATCGACGGGCGCCACCCATGTATATAAGGTGTCGGGGAAACTGACCCACGAACACCTATGGGACCGGCGGACCAAGCCCCTTTTGGTTCGGCGGGGGGGCGGAGAGCGCACGAAGAGCAGATCGAGGCGAAGCACACGAGCAGTTTACCCAGGTTCGGGCCACACGGATGCGTAAAACCCTACTCCTGCTTTGTGGATTGTATTGAGTTCTTGCTCGGGAGCGCCGAGTGCTACAGTACACACAGGCAGCTAGCGAGACCCAGCGTGAGTGAGTGTTCTCCCCCTCTACGTTGCGGATGGGCCTCCTTTTATATGCTCAAGGGGTCACCGACAGGTGGCAACGTAGGCAAGGGCAGAAATGGAAAGGCGGTGCGGTTGGCACCGCCGCTTACTACAGTGTATCCTACCTAACCCTGACGACAGGGGACAAGGGTATTAAATGCCTGTCTGCGTCGCCTAGACGGTGCAGAAAGGGACCGCCAGGGACGCCACTGCTTGCCACGATGGCAATCTTGTCAGCGCCGCTTGCCACCGTGTACCTCTGGCTGCACAGCCTCCCGCCACGTACGCCCGGAAGGGTCCCAGAGCGACACGTTGGCGGATGTGCTGGGGTGCAGGTACAGAGTGGGGGCTTGCCGCGGTTATTGTCTTGTCGCGTCCGGGAGCTTGTCGCTCACCGGGCCTTGCCGGGACGCGTGGTGCGTTGCGGCAAGTTCCTTGAGATGCCTTGGTTGGCCTTCCCGGCAAGCTTCTCTTGCCGAGGTCTTGTCTCCTTGGCTTGGATACTTTGTTCTTGAATGGCTCCAAAGGAACCACGGAGGACCTTGGCGGTCACCCGGCAAGCCTTGCCGCAGGGTGCTGCGACTGCCCGTGCACAAGTTCGGGATACTAGGGTACCCCTACTCTAGTACACCGACAGGAGACCCCGGGCATGGGCCATACACGGTGCCGAGCGCTGTTGGGCCAGGCCCAAAACAGGGCACGGGCACGCGCGGCCTGGATTACGCCGTATCTCACTCCATATCCACCGCACCCTCCCTGAACGGCACGCGTTGATTGCGGCGTCGTGGGAGAGATCGTGGGTGGTTTCTTTATTCGGAAAAGCGGAACGTCCGCCCCCTCCCTCTTTATAAGCAGGGGAAATAGGGGTAGTGCGCCCTACTCGCCCATTGCTACTTCCAATCTCGAAAACTTCCGCCGCTCCCCCGTCTTCCCAAAGTAGAGAGAGAGCAGCGCCCTGCCCCCCATCGCCACCAGCACCACCAACGCCGTCGACCTCCTCCACCACTTCCGCCATGGCTCCGAAAGCCGACAAGGGGAAGGCTGTGAAGTCGACCGAGGCGCAGTGGCTTGCGGCGCTGCGGAAGGAGCGGGCAATCTCCCCCCCCCCCAAGCTTGCCGCGAAGGAGCTGAGGGAGTACTACTACCTCTTCTGGTCGACGGAGATGCGAGCGCATCCGAGCATGAAGGTACTTCCAGCCGCTGCTCATAAAATGGCTCCAAACGGATATCCCTTCTTTGTCGTGTTCTTCTACTGCGGGCTCTGCCCGCCCTTCTCTGAATTTTTCTGTGACATCATGAACACCTACGGGCTCTGCCTCCTTGATTTCACCCCCAATGCCGTTCTGACCATGGTGGTTTTCGCGCATCTCTGTGAAAACTTTGTCGGAGTCCATCCCAACGTAGCCCTTTTCCGCCACTTCTTCATGCCCCGAGTAGAGAGAGGAGAGCCCTTATCTGGCGGGATCGCCTGGGTCTCGGGGACCGGCAAGAAGGACTCTTATCTGGAGGGCGAGTTCCGCGGCAAGTGGGAGGAATGGAGAGCAGACTGGTGCTGGATTGTCGAGGAGAACCCGCAGCCGTTCACCGCCCGGCGCCAAGCCCCAGCAACACGCGGTAGCGATTGGAGTGACGTGGCCCCGGAGGACAGTAGGCTGAAGATTGCTATCACCAGGATCCAACACCTCAGGCTTGCCGGATTCACTGTAGGCGCCGCTGGCGCAGATTTCCTTCGCCGCCGCATCGCCCCCCTGCAGGAACGGAGGAGGCCCGCTTGGGAGTTCAAGAATGCGGCGGATATCATGAGGCTACGTCCGGGCCTCAACTACAACTTCACCACCCTGGAGCTCAACGCGATGCTCCAGGAGCTCTTCAAGTATGATCCTGAGCATCCCGAAGTTTTTAGGTTGCCGCAGGGCGTCGTTCCATTGTGCAACAACTCCGCGCTCGACCGCATCCGGGCAATGATGCCGCTGTGCGACTCGCATGGAATTGTGCCAACTTGGCAAGAGCCTGCCGACGACGTCATGCAGGATTTCTTCGACAACTTGGTAGAAGTGCCGATCCGCTCTGACGAGAAGAATGGCCTCACTCGTGACACCACCGAGGAGGAGTTGAAGCGCATCGCCACCAGGCTGGAAGAGGCGGCGGCAGCCGCAGCTGCGGGCGAGTTCGGATTCACCATGGAGAAGGCAGAGGCAGCAAACCGTGCCGAGCGAGAGGAGCTTGCCGACAAGAAAGAGCTTGCCGGCAAGAAGGAGGTTGCCGGGCGTGACACCGAGCCGAGCGAGCCCGCCGAGGATACGAGCGGCTCGCTGGAGATCAACTCTTCTTCCTCCTCATCCTCAGACAGCACGCCGCAAGCAGCGCCTCCATCTCCACCAAGAAGGCGTCTCCGCAAGGCCGGGGACGTAGCGGGGCGGCGGGCGAGTCGACAGTCGCCGCGCCGCGTGAGACGCTCCACCGCGGCAAGCACTGTTGCCGCGGGAGCGCCCCACGCTGCTGCGGCAACTGGAGCAGGGTCCAGCCAGACCACCGCTTCTGCTCCTGCCGCTTCTCACGCCGCGGCGGTAGCCGGAGCGGGGTCGTCTCAGGCCACCGCCACTGTTCCCGCCAAGCGGCCAAGGGAACCAGACTTCGACTTCTCCGTGTTCAGCTCCGACGAGGAAGAAGAAGAGTAAGATCCCTTGTTGCACTTGTAGTTCTTCAATTCTTGCTGTTTTGTCTTGTATCTTATTTGCTTTTCTCTGAACTTATTCCTTTTCAGGACTCTGGCCCAGAGAGAGGCAAAGAGAGCCAAGGTCCCGGTGATTATCATCGAGGACGAACCCACCGCGGCAGCAGGGGATGCGCCCGAGACAACCTTGCCGAACCCGGCAACTGTTGTCCAGAGCAGCCCCCAGCGTAAGTACTTGGTTCGCTTTTCGCTGTTGGGCGCGCTTGGATCTTATTTCTTTGCTGACATCTGATTGTTGGTTGGTGTAGGAGCAGAGCAGCCCGCCCAGGAGCGCCCGGAGGCCGCCCTTGAAACGCCAAGGGAGAGTCCTCCGGCAAGGGAGAGGTCTCCGGCAAGGGAGAGTTCTCCGGCAAGGGAGACCTCTCCAGCAATCGAGAGCTCTCCGGCAAGGGAGACTTCTCCGGCAAGGGACAGCACCAGCGGCCCTCCGGCGGTGGAGACCACGACTGCAGAGCCCGGCGCAGGTAATCCTGTTGCTTCAAATCTTCCCTTGGATTCTTCTTCTTTTGATCTTCTTCTTTGGATCTTGCTTGACTCTTCTCTCTTTTCCGGCCGTCATATCCATCTGCTGCGGAGCCGATGGAGACCGAGGTTGCCGCTGACAACGTCGCCGCCACCGAAGAAGCAGCTGGCGCTGACGAGCCCGCCGACGCAGAGGCCGCCGATGCTGCCGCCGCAGAAGCAGGCGGGGAGTCTGGCGATCGTACTGACGGCCCTAAGGCCGCAGGAGCGCCAGACGCCGCGCCGACCGCCGACCCCTCCGCCGCTGCCGCAGCGTCAGGCTCCGAAGAGCCCTAGCCAGGCATCTACTTGAAGGCCGGCGACGACATCTTCATCAACCTCCCCTGGGCGTCGAGCTCCAGGGCGCCAGTCGAAGGAGAGAGCCTTGACGGAGAGGTGCTTGCCTCCGCCGGGCTGAAGCTGGTTGACGCGCCGAGCAGCAGCAGCAGCAGTGAGCCCGAGGAGGAGCGGCTGCTGCGGAAACTGGTGTCACTCTACCGCGCCCGACAAGCCAACCTGGAGTCCCGCGAGGCGCTTGTCGCGAAGGCGGGAGTAGACATCGAGAAGCGCGCGGAGGAGCTCCGGAGTCATAACCAGGAAGCTCTCCGGTCCCTGGCAAAGGAGCGGGAGCAACTCGCCGAGGAGCAGCAGGCTTTCCTCCTCGAGAAGGCTGATGTCGAAGAGCGACAGCGGCTTGCCGCTGAGAAGCTGGCTGCGCAGGACGGCGAGCTGATGCAGCGGAAGGTGAACCTCGACAGCCACGAGGAGGAGCTTGCCGCGCGCGAGCGAACACTTGGCGAAGCGCTCAAGCAAGCAGAGGATGCTGCCGCAACTGCTGAGGCCGCCAAGAAAGAGCTGGAGACAAAGGTAGCGCAGCTGGAGGCCGATCTCAAGGCGAGCGGCGAAGAGCTTGCCGCGCTCAAGCTTGAGCGAGAGAAGGACGCCGACAGCCACTCAGAGCTGCAGGCTCGCCTCGTCGAGAAGGGCAAAGAGCTCAGCGCCGCCAAGGACTCCAACGCCGATCTTGAATTGAAGCTGGCTGCTTTGACCAAGACGCTGGACGGTGCCAAGGAGCAGGAGGTGGCCTTGAAGGAGGAGATCGAGGCCGACAAGGTGCTGCTGGCGAGTGCTGCTGCCGCCCAGAAAACCTTGTTAGAGAATGTGGAGCACTGGACGAGGGGTCTCGTGAACGTCGCCGCAGACATCGATAAGGAGCTGGCGCAGCTGGGGATGGTGCATCTTGGGTAATCCTCCGACGAGAACCTCCAACCCAGCGCCAAGCTCACTTTGTTCTTCAAAGGCGTGGCGACGGCCCTTCAGCGACTCCGGGAGCAGATCCCAAAGCAGCTGGCCGACGAGTCGCGCAAGATCTGCGTGGGAGCTCTTCAGAAGGTGTTGATGAAGGTGGCCTTCCGAAACCCGGGCCTCCGCCTCACCAACGTCCTCAGGTCCTTGCCACCGGATGCTGATCTGGAGGAGCTCAAGGCCCTTGTCGCACCCATTGTGGACAGGGTGAGCGGGATCAAGAGGGTTGAGGGCGATCGCGTAGATTAGGCCGCCCGCTTTCTTCTTTGCTTGTCGCTGCTAGTCATGTCATGAGAACAGTCTATTAGAGCCGCGACAAGCTATCTTGTAATATAACTTTATTCTGGGTAATGATTGCAATGTTATTTCCTTTACTTGACCCCTTCCTTTGTATGTTTTTGCCCTACGCTTTTAGGGAACTTGCCGGCGCAGGCACCTTAGCCGCGAGCGCTGAGTGCGGGACGTCAGCAGCCTGCTGGTGGTGCCGCTACCGACAAGAAACCTTGTCGCGGCTAGTCGCAGCTCACTTAAGTTGTTGAGCGGACTCGAAACAAAGTAAGGGAGCAACTAGCTACGAGTTGGTTCCTCCGTGCACAGGTTTTCCATACAAAGCACGGTTGTTCAAGGAAGATAACTTAAAAATTTAAAAAATCTGATTGCTCAAACTTTGGCAACTTAGCTTTTCTGTTGTTTGCTTCCCGGCAAGGCGAAACTTTCTTGAACGACGCCTGGTCCATACCATTATCTTCTCCTTTCCCCCCGGCAAATTTGTGGGCGAGGGAACTTTTCTTTCCTTTAGAAAAAAGAGAGAAGAGAAAACAAAGATATGGAGCCTTATGGCTCGTTATTGCTTACCGGGGGTAGGTGCTGCACAAAATGTCAGATAACATATGCAAAAGATAGAAAGCATAAAATTGACAAGATGTGCGGAGCACATGAGCTTTATGCACGGGGTCTGCGCCCGGCTTTGTACAAAGGATTACATGCAACAGCGGCAAGACTTGTACAAAAGGTGGTTGCCGGAACGGGTTCCGACAACCGCGCCCTACGGGTAAAACTTACGAAGATGCTCTATGTTCCAGGAGTTGCTCACTGGCATGCCATCTTCGGTCTCAAGGCGGACAGCGCCAGGCCTAGTGACTTGTTTCACCCGGTAAGGGCCTTCCCACTTCGGCATCAACTTGTTGGAATTCTTGGCGGACTGAACGCGCCGAAGAACAAGGTCGCCTTCCTCGAGACTTCTGGCGTTAACTTTGCGGCTATGGTAGCGGCGCAAAGCTTGCTGGTAGCGAGCAGCTCATAAAGCAGCCTGAAGACGGTCTTCCTCAAGGAGGAGCGCGTCATCTTGTCGCAGCTGCTCTTGCTCAAGCTCATCATAAGCGAGCACTCGAGGCGACCCGTATACGAGTTCCGTGGGGAGAACTGCCTCTGCTCCATAGACTAGAGCGAAAGGTGCCTGGCCAGTGGCTCGATTTGGCGTCGTTATGATCGACCAAAGAACCACCGGCAGCTCCTCGATCCAGTTTCTTCCGCACTTGTGCAGCCTGTCGAAAGTCCTGGTCTTGAGCCCACGCAGCACTTCAGCATTTGCCCTCTCCGCTTGACCGTTGCTTCTCGGGTGAGCAACAGAAGTGAAGCAGACCTTGGCGCCAAGATCTTGGACGTACTGCATGAAGGTGCGGCTCGTGAATTGCGTACCGTTGTTGGTGATTATCCTGTTGGGGATCCCGAAGCGGCAAACAATCGACCTGAAGAACTTGACTGCTGACTGTCCTGTCACCTTCCTCACTGCTTCCACTTCCGGCCACTTTGTGAACTTGTCGATTGCGACGTACAAGTACTCAAAGCCCCCGACAGCTCGGGGAAAGGGGCCGAGGATATCGATCCCCCAGACCGAAAATGGCCAGGATAAAGGGATCGTCTGGAGAGCTTGAGCTGGCTGGTGTATCTGCTTGGAATGGAAGTGGCACGCTTCACACTTGGTTACTTGTGCAGTTGCATCCTGGAGGGCTGTCGGCCAAAAGAAACCTTGCCGGAATGCTTTGCCGGCAAGTGCTCTCGCGCCAATGTGGTGACCACATATGCCTCCATGTATCTCTGCCAACAGCTTTTGTCCGTCTTCCCGGGGAATACACTTCAATTTCACACCGTTGAGTCTTCTTCTGTACAGTGTGCTGTCGACAAACTGGTACATACTTGACTGCCGGGCTACTCTTTCCTCTTCTTCTTGCTCTTCGGGAAGTTCTCATGTCTGAAGGAAACGGACAATCTGCTATGCCCATGCTGGAGCTTGTGGCTCGACAACAAGGACTAAAGGCACATCTGCTGCTGCGGGAACATCCGCTTCTATGACAAGAACCTGCGGCTCAGCCGGAGTTTGACGTTCCCCGGCAAGCTTGCCGGAGCAAAACTTGTCGGGAGCGTCTGCTTCAACGGAACAAACCCTAGGGCTTGCCGGAGCAGACTACTCCTCAACATTCTTGGTGTTGATCTTGGGGACCTTCTTGGCGGCGGCTCCGGGAAGCTCTGCCGGAAAATAATCACCAGAAATCAACTTCCTCTTCTTGCTCTGTCCAGTTGACGGCGTTACGGACGGTTGAGTCAGCTTGAGCACAAAGATCCCTGGTTCCACAGGTAACTTAAGTGCAGCGCACTTTGACAGGCCATCGGCAATGTCGTTCTGAGCTCTTGGAGTATGCTCCATCTGTAGGCCGTCAAAGTGCTCTTCTAGCTTTCTCACTTCGTCAACGTAGGCTTCCATTAACGGACTCTGATAATTCTTGTTCACTTGGCGGATGACAAGCTGCGAGTCACCCCTGACAATGAGCTTCTTGATCCCAAGGTCTGCCGCGATCCTGAGACCGACAAGCAAGCCTTCATACTCTGCAGTATTGCTTGTTGCTTGCTCCTTGGGAAAGTGCATCTGGACTACGTACTTGAGGTGCTCTCCGGTGGGTGCGACAAGCAGCACGCCAGCACCGGCGCCTTGCAGCGAGAAGGCACCGTCAAAGTACATCAGCCACTCTTTGCTTGTTTCCTTGGCGGGGATGCTCCTCTCCGGAATATCTTCGTCTGGTGTTGGCGTCCACTCTGCTATGAATTCTGCCAATGCTCTGCTTTGGATAGTTGAAGTACTTTCAAACTTGAGGCCAAAGCTTGACAGTTCCAGTGCCCACTCGACAATCCTGCCTGTTGCTTCTGGGTTTTGTAGTATCCTCTTCAGCGGAAAACGAGTGACAACTGTGATCTCATGTGCTTGAAAGTAATGGCGCAGCTTTCTCGAGGCCATGAGAAGGCCGAAAAGCAATTTCTGCACACCAGAGTACCTTGACCTAGCCCCCTGCAGAAGGGAACTGACAAAGTAAACTGGGCGCTGCACCATTCTCTTCTGTATCTCCTCACGCACCTGCGCAGATCCATCTTTGTCGGGACCAGAGCTTGTCGGGGAAGCCCCCTGCTTGTCGCTGGATGCGCTTGCCGCGATTGCTGACTCGTCATCTGCCTCCCTCTCTGCTACTAACGCAGCACTAACCACTTGATTGGTTGCCGCTATATACAGCAGCAACTTCTCTTGTGGCTTAGGTGCGACAAGTGTTGGAGTGGAGGACAGGTATCTCTTCAAGTCCTGCAGCGCAGCCTCCGCTTCCGGAGTCCATTTCATTGGACCTGCCTTTTTCAATATTTTGAAAAACGGCAGGGCGCGCTTAGCAGACCTAGAGATAAACCTGCTGAGAGCAGCCACGCAACCGGCAAGTCTTCGTACATCCTTGACGCGCTTTGGTGCTTCAATCTGCTCAATGGCCCTGATCTTATCGGGATTGGCTTCAATTCCCCGCTAAGACACGAAGAACCCGAGAAGCTTGCCGAAGGGGACTCCAAACACACACTTCTCGGGGTTGAGCTTGAGGTTGATCTTGCGCAGATTTGCAATGGTCTCGTCTAAATCTTGAATCAGAGTTGCCCTGTCCTTGCTCTTGACCACTATGTCATCCATGTAGGCTTCCACATTTCTGTGTATTTGTGGCTCGAGAGCGACATGGACTACTCTTGCAAATGTTGAACCAGCATTCTTTAATCCGAAAGGCATCCGTATGAAACAGTACATGCCACAGGGAGTAATGAATGCGGTTTTCTCCTCGTCCTCTTCTGCCATGAAGATTTGATGGTATCCTAAGTATGCGTCAAGAAATGAAAGCAAGTCACATCCAGCCGTGGAGTCAACAATCTGGTCAATGCGCGGCAAGGGAAATGGGTCTTTGGGACAAGCTTTATTAACATCGGTAAAGTCGATACAAAGCCTCCATTTCCTGTTTGCCTTGCGCACGACTACAGGATTGGCCAACCATGTAGGATGGAGCACTCCTCTGACAAGGCCTGCTGCTTCCAATTTCTTGATCTCTTCTGCGATGAATTCTTGGCGCTCCACTGCTTGCTTCCTGACCTTCTGCTTGACGGGCCGCGCATGAGGACAAACGGCAAGGTGGTGCTCAATTACTTTCCTGGGAACACCGGGGATGTCAGACGGCTGCCACGCAAACACGTCGACGTTCGCCCGCAGGAAAGCAATGAGCGCGCTTTCCTATTTAGGGTCAAGCGTGGCACTGATGGTGAAGGTACCACCAGTGCTGTCCTCCTTGGCGGACACCTTCTTCGTCTCTGGCGGAGCTGCCATTGTCTTCTTACACTTGCCGGTGGAGCTCGATGGTGCGTCCTCGACGGTAGCGCAGCACTCCGAAGAGGTGCTCTTGCCGGAGTGGGCATCAGAACTCTTGCCGGACTTGGACTTCTTCTTCCCCCCGAGAGCTTCAGCGGCAAGTGATTTGCGGTCTGTTGCGGCTGCCGCTTCCCGGTAGATCTTGTCGGCGCAGATAAGAGCATCCTTCTTGTCGCCAGGGACAGAGATGACGTTTATCGGGCCTGGCATCTTCAGCATGTTGTATGCATAGTGAGAAGCTGCCATGAACTTGGCGAGTGCTAGACGGCCGAGTATCCCATTGTAAGGCAATGGAAAATCGGCAACGTCAAAAGTGACCCTCTCAGTCCTGAAGTTCAACTCGCTGCCAAATGTTACTGGCAGTGTGACCTTCCCCTTCAGCTTGCTCCTTCCCGGGTTTATTCCTTGGAATGTGCCGGTCTCTTCGAGCTCGCTGTCAGCGATCTGGAGTTTCTGGAGTACAGCGGAGGAGATCAGGTTCAAGCTGGCCCCGCCGTCAACTAGCATCTTAGTGACCTTGAGGTTGCGGATAGTTGGTGAAACCAACATCGGCAAGCACCCGACCGCAGTTGTGCGATCAGGGTGGTCCTCAATATCAAATATGATAGGCGTGCTGGACCATTTCAGAAGTTTGCGTGACTCGACAGGTGGTTCTACCGCATTGACTTCTCGCACCCACTGCTTGAGTTGGCGGTGCGAAGTATGCAGAGAAGCACCGTCGTCAATGCACAAGACCTCTGTGGCTTTCTGGAACTCCTGCTCACTGGTCTCGACATCATCCATGTCTTCGTCTTCGTCGTTGTCATCTTCATCCTTGTCGCGGCCGCGGGGAGGTCTGTCTCCTTGCCGCTGCTTGGCCTTGCCGCGGCGTCCTCCCCGGCCGGCACGCTTCTTGCCGGATTCTCCAGCGCCTCCTTGGGCCCTCTCCTTGTTGCGTCGCTCGTACTCAGCCTTTTGCTGCTGGACAAGCTGCTCGACCTTCTTGCAGCTCTGGAGGTCATGGCCCTTGGTGCGGTGGATCTTGCAGTACTGCTTGTCGGTGCCGTCCTGTTTGTCGGCGACCGCCACAGCCTGGCAGTTGGTGCATGCGGCAATCTCCTTGCCGGAGCTACCAACTTTGGCTTTCTTGGCGCCACCTTCGTTGCCGGACTGCTCAACGATTAGCACCTCTTTGCCTTTCTTCTTCCTGTTGTTCCGCCGCCGGTTTTTCTTTGCCGGGGCAGCATCCTCACTGTCAGATCCTCCTGCTCCTGTACTCTCTCCGGGGAGTTTCCTCCCTTCCTCAACACGTGCACACTTGTCGGCCAGGGCATACAGCTCACTAACGTCTCTGATCTTGCACATGGCCATCTCCTCCCGCATCCTGCGGTTATGCATGTTCTGATGGAACACACTGATGACCGCGGCAGGGTGGATATCTGGGATGTTGTACTGTACACGGCTGAATCTCTGGATGTACTTGCGCAGGGGCTCTCCTTCCTTCTGGGCGAGCAGGTGAAGGTCACTCTCTTGGCCATGAGGTTTGTGGCCGCCTGTAAAGGCGCCGACAAACCGATGGCATAGGTCTGCCCAGGAGGATATGGAGTTGTCCGGCAAATGCATGAGCCAGGACCTGACGTTGGGCTTGAGCACCAGCGGGAAGTAGTTGGCAAGGACCTTGTCGTCCCGCCCCCCAGCAGCCTGCACCGTGATGGTGTAGATGCTGAGGAACTCCGACGGGTGCGACTTGCTGTCGTACTTCTCGGGTACGTCTGGCTTGAAATTCTTCATGCTGGGCCACTGGACTTGCCGCAGCTCACGAGTAAACGCAGGGCAACCTACCGCGTACGGCAAGTCGCCTGGTTCCCCTGGCGCATGCGTGTCGACAGAGGGCCCAGCGCGCAGGTCTGATTGACGCCGCGCTTCTCTTTGGCGCTCGATGCGGGTACGAGCGTCTTCTTGCTGTTGTTCGTGAAGAACTTGGCGCTGATCGCGACGAGCTCGTGGATCTGATGATGCGGTGGAGTCGGAGTCGAGGTGGATCCGACGAGTCGGCGATCTTGGCCTTCGGGGCGGAGAGTGCACGGTGGTTGCACCCCCACCGGTCTTGTCGCCACCGGCTCGTGCCTGGCTGACTTGCCGCGGCTGCGATGTGCTCGGCTGCCGTGGAGCGTCGCCGTTGGCGAAGCCGATGAGACTCTGAATGGTGGCCCTCCAGTCATCGATCTTGTCTGCCGCTGGAGGGTAGTCTAAGGAGCAGTTGAGCTCGCGCCAAAGCTTCTGCTGAAGTGGTGGGTGGCGGCGGCGAACGGTGCGAGGAGCGGGATATGCTCGGACTTCTAACTATGTTAGAAGGAGCAGTATCTCGTCCAGGCGACCGTGCCCTGCTCGTGCCAGCATGTTGGCGCGCGTGCTGGTCTTGAGCACTCCGAGATCCACCAGCTCGATCTTGATCCAGCGAACGTATGGTACCGTGAGTACCATAACGCTGCCAGTCCCGCGCCTCCTGGGATGGGCACGGTGCGTGTACGGACGCCGAGGTCTTGGAGTGCGCCCGGTCGTTGTAGGAGCCGATTGTGCCGCCGATGTGCAGCGCAGCCTTGTCCTTGGACCTGGCAGCACCATGAGCTCCCTCGTCGACACCCGCCCTTCCGCCGGCGTCTACCCCACCAGCCGTTTGCTCCGGCGGCGGTGGGTTCAGCGCGGACGGAGCAGCCACCTCCGAAGCCTTCTTCTTCGGCGGCATGTCGATGAAGATGATGAAGATCTAGCTCATGTGGACGCCGGATCAGGTTCACACAACCTCGACGCACCCCCTACCTGGCGCGCCAAAGATGTCGGGGAAACTGACCCACGAACACCTATGGGACCGGCGGACCAAGCCCCTTTTGGTTCGGCGGGGGGGCGGAGAGCGCACGAAGAGCAGATCGAGGCGAAGCACACGAGCAGTTTACCCAGGTTCGGGCCGCACGGATGCGTAAAACCCTACTCCTGCTTTGTGGATTGTATTGAGTTCTTGCTCGGGAGCGCCGAGTGCTACAGTACACACAGGCAGCTAGCGAGACCCAGCGTGAGTGAGTGTACTCCCCCTCTACGTTGCGCATGGGCCTCCTTTTATATGCTCAAGGGGTCACCGACAGGTGGCAACGTAGGCAAGGGCAGAAATGGAAAGGCGGTACAGTTGGCACCGCCGCTTACTACAGTGTATCCTACCTAACCCTGACGGCAGGGGACAAGGGTATTAAATGCCTGTCTGCGTCACCTAGACGGTGCAGAAAGGGACCGCCAGGGACGCCACTGCTTGCCACGATGGCAATCTTGTCAGCGCCGCTTGCCACCGTGTACCTCTGGCTGCACAGCCTCCCGCCACGTACGCCTGGAAGGGTCCCAGAGCGACACGTTGGCGGATGTGCTGGAGCGCAGGTACAGAGTGGGGGCTTGCCGCGGTTATTGTCTTGTCGCGTCCGGGATCTTGTCGCTCACCGGGCCTTGCCGGGACACGTGGTGCGTTGCGGCAAGTTCCTTGAGATGCCTTGGTTGGCCTTCCCGGCAAGCTCCTCTTGTCGAGGTCTTGTCTCCTTGGCTTGGATACTTTGTTCTTGAATGGATCCAAAGGAACCACGGAGGACCTTGGCGGTCACCCGGCAAGCCTTGCCGCGGGGTGCTGCGACTGCCCGTGCACAAGTTCGGGATACTAGGGTACCCCTACTCTAGTACACCGACATAAGGGGATGACCCGGCGGCGGTCCAGGACAACAGACAACAACTCGAGACCCAGGCAAAGCGTATTCGCTCCCTGGTCATCGAAACCCATCAATTCCATCACAACTAGACGTAGTCTTTTACCTTCATCGTAAGGGGCCGAACTAGTATAAACTCTCTTGCGTCCCTTGTCCGCTTAAACCCCTTCAAGCTAACCCGTAGCGATGGCTCCACAACTATGTCCTTTCACGAGGACATCTGCCTGACAAAACCACGACACCATCTAAATCCATTGAGATGACACCTTATGAACTGTGGTTTGGCAAGAAACCAAAGTTGTCGTTTCTTAAAGTTTGGGGTTGATACTTATGTGAAAAAGTTTCAACATGATAAGCTTGAACCCAAATCGGAGAAATGCGTCTTCATAGGATACCCAAAGGAGACTATTGGGTATATCTTCTATCACAGATCCGAAGGAATATTCGTTGCTAAGAATGGATCCTTTCTAGAGAAGGAGTTTCTCTCGAAAGAAGTGAGTGGGAGGAAAGTAGAACTTGATGAGGTAACTGTACCTGCTCCCTTATTGGAAAGTAGTTCATCACAAAAACCGGTTTCTGTGACACCTACACCAATTAGTGAGGAAGTTAATGATGATGATCATGAAACTTCAGATCAAGTTGTTACTGAACCTCGTAGGTCAACCAGAGTAAGATCCACACCAAAGTGGTACGGTAATCCTGTTCTGGAAGTTATGTTACTAGACCATGACGAACCTACGAACTATGAGGAAGCAATGATGAGCCCAGATTCGGTGAAATGGCTTGAGGACATGAAATCTGAGATGAGATCCATGTATGAGAACAAAGTATGGAATTTGATTAACTTGCCCAATGATCGGCGAGACATTAAGATTAAATGGATCTTCAAGAGGAAGACGGACGCTGATAGTAGTGTTACTATCTACAAAGCCAGAATTGTCGCAAAAGGTTTTTGACAAGTTCAAGGTGTTGACTATGATGAGAGTTTCTCACTCGTATATATGCTTAAGTCTGTCCGAATCATGTTAGCAATTGCCGCATTTTATGAAATCTGCCAAATGGATAAACAAAATTGCATTCCTTAATGGATTTATTAAAGAAGAGTTGTATATGATGCAACCATAAGGTTTTGTCAATCCTAAAGGTGCTAACAAAATATGCAAGCTCCAGCGATCCATCTATGGACTGGTGCAAGCATCTCGGAGTTGGAATATACGCTTTGATAAGTTGATCAAAGCGTATAATTTTATACAGACTTGCGGTGAAGCCTGTGTTTACAAGAAAGTGAGTGGGAGCACTACAACATTTTTGATAAATATATGTGAATGACATATTGTTGATCGGAAATAATGTAGAATTATTCTGCAAAGCATAAAGGAGTGTTTGAAAGGAGTTTTTCAAAGAGGACCTCGCTGAAACTGCTTATATATTGAGCATCAAGATCTATAGAGATAGATCAAAACGCTTGATAAGTTTTTTCAATGAGTACATACCTTGACAAGATTTTGAAATAGTTCAAAATGGAACAGTCAAAGAAAGAGTTCTTGCCTGTGTTACAAGGTGTGAAATTGAGTAAGACTCAAAGCCCGACCACGGCAGAAAATAGAAAGAGAATGAAATGTCATTCCCTATGCCTCAGTCATAGGTTCTATAAAGTATGCTATGCTGTGTACCAGACCTATTGTGTACCTCACCATAAGTTTGGCAAGAGGGTACAATAGTGATCTAGGAGTAGATCACTGGACAGCGGTCAAAATTATCCTTAGTGGAATAAGGATATGTTTCTCGATTATGGAGGTGACAAAAGGTTCGTCGTAAAGGGTTATGACGATGCAAGTTTTGACACTGATCCAGATGACTCTAAGTCGCAATCTGGATACATATTGAAAGTAGGAGCAATTAGCTAGAGTAGCTCTGTGCAGAGCATTGTTGACATAGAAATTTGCAAAATACATACAGATCTGAATGTGGCAGACCCGTTGACTAAAGTTCTCTCACAAGCAAAACATGATCACACCCTAGTACTCTTTGGGTGTTAATCACATAGCAATGTGAACTAGATTATTGACTCTAGTAAACCCTTTGGGTGCTAGTCACATGATGATGTGAACTATGGGTGTTAATCACATGGTATTAAATCACATGGCGATGTGATCTAGATTAATGACTCTAGTGCAAGTGGGAGACTGAAGGAAATATGCCCTAGAGGCAATAATAAAGTTATTATTTATTTCCTTATTTCATGATAAATATTTATTATTAATGCTAGAATTGTATTAACTGGAAACATGATACATGTGTGAATACATAGACAAATAGAGTGTCACTAGTATGCCTCTACTTGACTAGCTCGTTGATCAAAGATGGTTATGTTTCCTAGCCATAGACATGAGTTGTCATTTGATTAACGGGATCACATCATTAGGAGAATGATGTGATTGACTTGACCCATTCCGTTAGCTTAGCACACGATCGTTTAGTATGTTGCTATTGCTTTCTTCATGACTTATACATGTTCCTATGACTATGAGATTATGCAACTCCCATTTACCGGAGGAACACTTTGTGTGCTACCAAACGTCACAACGTAACTGGGTGATTATAAAGGTGCTCTACAGGTGTCTCCGAAGGTACTTGTTGGGTTGGCGTATTTTGAGAATAGGATTTGTCACTTCGATCGTCGGAGAGGTATCTCTGGGCCCACTCGGTAATGCACATCACTTAAGCCATGCAAGCATCGCAACTAATGAGTTAGTTGCGGGATGATGTATTACGGAACGAGTAAAGAAACTTGCCGGCAACGAGATTGAATCGAATCTCGGGCAAGTAACATACCGAGGACAAAGGGAACAACGTATGTTGTTATGCGGTCTGACCGATAAAGATCTTCGTAGAATATGTGGGAGCCAATATGAGCATCCAGGTTCCGCTATTGGTTATTGACCGGAGACGTGTCTCGGTCGTGTCTACATAGTTCTCGAACCCGTAGGGTCCGCATGCTTAAAGTTCGATGACGGTTATATTATGAGTTTATGTGTTTTGATGTACCGAAGGAGTTCGGAGTCCCGGATGAGATCGGGGACATGACAAGGAGTCTCGAAATGGTCGAGACGTAAAGATCGATATATTGGATGACTATATTCGGACATCAGAAAGGTTCCGAGTGATTCGGTTATTTTGAGGAGTATCGGGGAGTTACGGGAATTCCTATTAGGCCTTAATGGGCCATATGGGAAAGGAGAGAAAGGCCTCAAAGGGTGACCGCACCCCTCCCCATGGGCTGGTCCGAATTGGACTAGGGAGGGGGGCGCCCCCTTCCTTCCTTCTCCTTTTCCCTTCCCTTTCCTTCCCTCCTACTCCTACTATTTGGAAGGGCTCCTAGTTCTACTAGGAAAGGGGGAATCCTACTCCCGGTGGGAGTAGGACTCCCCTAGGGCGCGCCATAGAGAGGGCCGGCCCTCCCCCTCCTCCACTCCTTTATATACGGGGGCAGGGGGCACCCCATAGGAACAACAATTGATCGTTTGATCTTTTAGCCGTGTGCGGTGCCCCCTCCACCATAGTCCACCTCGATAATATTATAGCGGTGCTTAGGTGAAGCCCTGCGTCAGTAGAACATCATCATCGTCACCACGCCGTCGTGCTGACAAAACTCTCCCTCAAAAATCGGCTGGATCGGAGTTTGAGGGACGCCATCGGGCTGAACGTGTGCTGAACTCGGAGGTGTCGTGCGTTCGGTACTTGATCGGTCGGATCGTGAAGACGTACGACTACATCAATCGCGTTGTGCTAATGCTTCCGCTTTCGGTCTACGAGGGTACGTGGACAACACTCTCCCCTCTCGTTGCTATGCATCACCATGATCTTGCGTGTGCGTAGGATTTTTTTTGAAATTACTACGTTCCCCAACACAAATTTCATGAGAGGATCTAATATTATCTCCTGCATTTGCTTTATTCCTTTCCATGCCACCAATACCAAAGGAGTAGGCATGTTTTAAGTTTTTCTTTTTCATTAAGGTTCATAATTATTTCCATACACCCCAAAGCATCTGCACAAAGACAAAATCTGCACTCTAACATGCTCCAGCTGAGCTTTCCTCCACACATCCTTAACCTTCTTGCACTTAACGAAGCAATGTCCGCCATCCTCATCTAACCGAACACAAACAGGGCAGCGGGTATCTACGTGCATACCTTTGTACTGAAGCTTCATGCGCAAAGGTAGACTATCTGTAAACATGCACAACAAGAAGTGAAGAATCTTATTTGGAAGAGGAAGCGACCACAACTTTGACCAATTAAAATCATATGTTTCTTCATCTACACTGGAGGAGGAAGTTAGTCCTGTTGGGGATATAACTATTTGTGTAAGCCGCCCGTAAGGGGTCGGGTTACGCAAAGAAGGAGTTATCAAAAGAAGCCCAAGACCAAGCACGAAGATGGCGGTTCAATAAAGGGTCTAAAGCCCACAGGCGACTTAAGGCCCATAGTGATAAACCGCCATGATGGCAAGACTTGTATCATAAGGTATAATTAACTAGTCACCGAGCCGAACACTGTCTATGAGCCGGCCGGGACTCTCTAGGCCGCAGGGCGCCAACCCGTGTATATAAGGGGACGACCCGCCGGCGGCTTAGGGTAAGAAACAACTGATCGAGAGCCGGGCATAGCGTATCTCGCTCCCTGTCATCGAAACCTCATCAATACCAACCCAACTAGACGTAGGCCTTCCTTCACCGTAAGGGGCTGAACTAGTATAACTCTCTCGTGTCCTTTGTCCCGATTAACCCCTTTAAGCTTCCTAGTTGCGATGGCTCCACGACTAAGTCCTTGCAAGAGGACATCTGCCGTGACAATTCCACAACAGTTGGCGCCCACCGTGGGGCCAACGCACGGTGGATTTGAGTTCTTGAAGGGCAACTTTGAAGGGCTCAAGGGATACGCGGTGGGCCGGATGACCAAGAGTCGTCCCGGCAAGATCTACATCGACGATGAAGGCTGGGGTCCCAACGCCGGCTCAATTGAGTACGGGTACCGGGTCCCCTTCGGCAGAATCCACGTCTTCATCGGCCGAATTGGTGAGCCGGGCCCTGAGTCGGACAACTGCACCAACCTCGTCGAGATGGCTCAGCATGCGAGATCCGCCTGAGCTCAACCCGTCGTGAAGCGTGCCTTCGTGGGGTGTATCCATGGAGGGGAACTTTCTAAAGGATCTGGAGATGGTGGTGAGACGACCGTCTTCTCCGATGGTGAGTCGTCCGCCGATTCAACAGATTCGCTGTATCCATTGCAAGACGGCGGGCTTGGGGGTTGTTTCGATGACAGCAATATTCCGGACCCCTATGAGCCACCAAGCTGGGCAGGAGTCTTCATGGCTGGGACTCAACCCGGCCAAAACTCTACAGCCGCAGCGGCAATAACGTCCGGGTCAGGAGCGGCCGGGGCAGGAGGCCCTGTGCGCCCGCCGGCTCAGGTGCTGCTGGATCTCATGGATAAACTTACGGCCCTGTTAACCGCCACAGTCATCCCTGCGAATCAAGATGAGCATAACACGGAGGTGGCACAGGTGCGTGAGGAGATAGCTCGGGCCAAAGAGGCCTTGGCGGCTGAGGACACCAGGTTAGCCACAGAACGGGTGGCTTTGGATGCACGGGCGCAGCAGATCCAGTCAGAGGCTTTCCAGCTTACGATGAGCCTAAACACATCTAATGAGGTGATGAGAAGGAGGCACCAGAAAACTCAATCTCGTTTGCCTCCGATTTACGACCCTCGGAACCTTTTCGCTACACCCGATGCCGGCCCTAGCAACCCGCCCGAAGCAAATCAGTTCATGACAGCCGGAGCGGGAGGACCGGCTCAGCCTCGAGAGATGGCACCTCCTCATGGGGATATGGCCCCACCCTGCTATGTACCGATACCGCCGGGTCACTTTTCCAACCCCATGGAGAACTTAATCGCAGCATCGGCGCGTTTGGCGGCTCTCCGAGTGGACGGTGATGATCCGACAGCGGTGGAGACCCGGAGGATCAGAGACCTCGTCCAGACAGCCTTGGCTCAGCAAGAGACTTATTCCTATAGCCGGGACAAGATTCATTCAACTCCTCCGCCTTGGTTAGCCCCGGCTCGTCCAAACCGGAGTCCGAGTTACAGCAGGCACATGGAGTCAGAAGCTTTGTCAAGCAACGCCCAGCGCCGTAACCAGTCCGGTGGTTATAACCCGGTGCAGGACCGACTACGTCACGAGGACGAGCAGGCGGCTCAGCTAGCGGCTCAACAGACGGCTCATCAGGGCTTTCCAGATTATCCGACGACTTCCGTTGAGGTGGGAGTGGCTACCAGAACCGACGGTGTCCCTTGTTTGGTGTCGGCTCTACGTAATGTACGTTTACCCAAGGACTTCAAGGGACCTCGAAAGGTGCCGAATTACATGGCTGACTTACAGCCCGGAGCATGGATCGAAAGTTATGAGATGGCCATGGAGTTGTTGGAGGTCAGCGACGCAGCAATGGCTAAATACTTCACCATGATGTTGGATGGAACGGCCCAGTCTTGGTTAAAGGGCTTGCCACCTAATTCCATTAGTTCTTGGGCAGAGCTAAAGGCCCGATTCATCAAGAACTTCAAAGATACTTGCAAGCAATCTATGTCGATTGTGGACTTGACAAATTGTAAGCAGGAGGAGGGTGAATCCACAACTCATTGGGTGCGCCGGGTCAAGGAGATAATACATTCGTCTGACAAGATGGATGCCGGCTCCGTAGCCCTCATGCTGGAGAAGAATTGCCGTTTTGAGCCGCTGAGACAGAAACTGGGGCGACTTAAGCGTGATTGCAATGACATGGGTACGCTGATGGCAGCTTTAGTCAAATACGCCGACTCTGATAGTACCAAGGATCCCGCTGATGTCTACTACACAATCTTCTTCTTGTAGACGTTGTTGGGCCTGCAAGTGCACATGTTTGTAGGACAGTAGCAAATTTCCCTCAAGTGGATGACCTAAGGTTTATCAATCCGCGAGAGGCGTAGGAGGAAGATGGTCTCCCTCAACCAACCCTGCAACCAAATAACAAAAAGTCTCTTGTGTCCCCAACACACCCAATACAACGGTAAATTGTATAGGTGCACTAGTTCGGCGAAGAGATGGTGATACAAGTGCAATATGGATGGTATATATGGGTTTTTGTAATCTGAAATAATAAAAACAGCAAGGTAACAAGTGATAAACGTGGGCGTAAACGGTATTGCAATGATAGGAAACAAGGCCTAGGGTTCATACTTTCACTAGTGCAAGTTCTCTCAACAATAATAACATAGATAGATCATATGACAAGCCCTCAACATGCGACAAAGAGTCACTCCAAAGCCACTAATAGCGGAGAACAAACGTAGAGATTATGGTCGGGTACGAAACCACCACAAAGTTATTCTTTCAAATCAATCTGTTGGGCTATTCCTATAAGTGTCACAAACAGCCCTGGAGTTTTTACTAGAATAACACCTTAAGATACAAATCAACCAAAACCTTAATGTCACCTAGATACTCCATTGTCACCTCAAGTATCCATGGGCATGATTATACGATATGCATCACACAATCTCAGATTTATCCAACCAACATAAAAGTACTTCAAAGAGTGCCCCAAAGTTTCTACCGGAGAATCAAGAACGTGTGCCAACCCCTATGCATAGGTTCCCAATGTCACGAAACCCGCAAGTTGATCACCAAGACATACATCAAGTGGCACATGATATCCCATTGTCACCACAGATAATCACGGCAAGACATACATCAAGTGTTCTCATAAAGACTCAATCCGATAAGATAACTTCAAAGGGGAAACTCAATTCATCACAAGAGAGTAGAGGGGGAGAAACATCATAAGATCCAACTACAATAGCAAAGCTCGGGATACATCAAGATCGTGCCTTAGAGGGAACACGAGAGAGAACACGAGAGAGAGAGATCAAACACATAGCTACTGGTACATACCCTCAGCCCCGAGGGTGAACTACTCCCTCCTCGTCATGGATAGCGCCGGGATGATGAAGATGGCCACCGGAGATGGATCCCCCCTCCGGCAGGGTACCGGAAAGGGGGTCCTGATTGGTTTTTGGTGGTTCTGGAGGCTTGCGGCGGCGGAACTCCCGATCTAGGTTCTGTTCTGGAAGTTTTAGGGTACGACGGTATATATGGGTGAAAGGAGAACGTCGGTGGAGCTACGAGGGCCCCACGAGGCAGGGGGCGCGCCGAGGGGGGAGGGCGCGCCCTCCACCCTCGTGACCACCTCGTGGCTCTTCTGACGTGGGGTCCAAGTCCATCAGGTGGGTTTCCTTCCAAAAATAACTTCTCCAGTTGATTTCGTTCCGTTTTGACTCCGTCTGATATTCCTTTTCCTCGAAATACTGAAATAGGCATAAAACAGCAAATCTGGGCTGGGCCTCCGGTTAATAGGTTAGTCCCAAAAATAATATAAAAGTGGATAATAAAGCCCAATATTGCCTAAAATAGTAGATAAAGTAGCATGGAGCAATCAAAAATTATAGATACGTTGGAGACGTATCACCCGCGTCTGATGAGGAAAAGACAGGGAAGGGAAAGAAGAACGGCAATGGAAAGGGTCAACAGCATAACCCGATGAATCAAGGAGGCAATAAGCGTAAGGCTGAGGGTAAGCCGGAGTTTGTGGCCAACGCCAATGCATAGGGTAACAATCAGAGACGTAAGGGAAAACCGCCCCCTCGATCTGGCGGGTCAGGCCCATCTCTTGAGCAGCTACTCAATGAGCCTTACCCGAGACACGGCACCCGGGAACGACCTGCCACCCACTTGTGGAAAGATTGCGCGATCATGAAGGCTTTCAAGAATTCCAACACGTTTGATGGCAATCATGGGTCGGGCGGCGGCTCAGGAGCTGGCAACTTTCATGTCCCGGGCGGCGGTTCAAGTTCCGGCTTTTAGGGAAATCAAGGCGGTTATAATCAACAGCAGTCTGGTCAAGGGGGACAACAGCAGCAGCAGTCGGGTTATCAAAGCCATCCGAAGCAGCTGAATAGTGGGCAGTATCATGTATTCACCACTAGCTTGTGCAAACGTGACTAGAAGGTTCATAAGAGGGCCGTGAACTCTATTGAGCCGGCGGTTCCTCGTCACTTGAGGTGGTCAGAACAGCCTATTGTGTGGAGCAGGGAAGATCACCCTCCCCGGGTTGATAATCCGGGTCAGTTAGCCTTGGTGGTAGCACCCCAGGTCGGTGGGTATAAATTCACCAAAGTACTCATGGACGGAGGTAGCAGCATCAATATCCTCTATTACGAGACCTTTCGACGCATGGGTTTGACTGACAAAAATTTAAAGACATCCAACACCGTTTTCCATGGAGTGGTGCCTGGTAAGTCGGCATACCCAGTCGGTAAGATTGAATTAAAGGTGGCCTTTGGAGATGAGTACGATTCCAGAGCTGAGAAATTGATGTTTGAGGTGGTCAAAATATTAGTTCCATTTATCTCCGAACTACTTTAACAATAGTTCAGATACATACTGAATATGCCGCCCTGCAGCTTCTTGTTCTCCTTCATGGAATCGGCTAGCTGGGCTCGCACATCTTTCAACTCTTCACCCAATGTAGTGTTGGAATCCTGTAGCTGGTTTTTCTTGTCCCTGACTCGGGTCAACACATGCTCGCCTGTGGCGTGTAGCCTTTTCGCCTCTTTTCCCCCCTCTTGGGCGATCTTCAACTTCTCTTCAAGTCTATCAGGCGATCCTATTATGCGACAAGCAACAATATTAGTAAAGTTGGTATACACTTATTGTTCCTCGATAGAGGGGAATGTTACCAGATGACGCCTTCTTGAAGTTTTCAAGCTCGGCGGTAGCGACACTCAGCTGCGCACGACACTGCTCCAGTTCATGGCCTAGTAGGCCATTCTTCTCTGTAAGGACATGGTTATACGGCGATCCTCAAATTAGTTGTACCAATTGCTCCCAGTCTCGGGGGCTATGGACATACCGTTACCCTTTCCGGACAAAGAAATAATTACCTGCACATCTGTCAAATATTGCTTTGTGGCTTTTCTAAGCCCATCTCGAGCAGCTCGGATGTATGTGTCGGCCGAGGTGAAGGCATTGAATGCCTCTCCCGAGAACTTGGGGTCTCGTAAGATAGCCCGGCAGCACCGATGATTCATGGCGCTCTCTACTTCCAAGTTGGTAACAGACATATCTTTCGAACCCTCGGCTAAAGGACAGTCCAATGTTGTCCCCATATCAGCCCCCACCCCTCCGGTGGGATCTAAATCCCGGTTGGGGGGAGTGCGACCGGCCGAATCCCTGGGCATAGTCCGGCGAACCTTTTTCCTGATACAGGACCAACATAACAATTACGGTTGGATGCGACTGCCAAAACACAAATCCATAACTCTTCGACGAAGGACCGGCCTTGTCTTCGCTGACCTTCCTTTTCGAGGCCTTGCTCGGCGCGGGAGCCGCTCTTTTTGAAGTCATCCCCGGCATAGCATGCGTGTCGAACGCCTCCCCTTTGAAGCATGAGACAGTGCGGTGGGTGAGGCAGTGCGAGGAAACTCTTTCGAGGGGGATTTCTCCTGATTACTTACGTGGGAAGCTGGAAGAAGACCAGGACAATCGGCAATGATGGCCACTTCTGTGCCGTCATAGCTAGCCTGGTAAAACACCCCTTTCGCGAGTACCACGAATATGTCCGGGTCCTCTTCGAACCCAGGATCAAGCTCCTGGTTGTGGTTCTCCGGCTATGGGGCAGGGCTACTAAGCCCCTCAGTTACCTTCCGCCAGTGTTGTTTCAAAATAAACGGAAAGGGGATTCGTTAAAGATGGCTACGAGAGCGGAATGAATAAAAGCAAGGAGGTTAGGACTCACCCAACTGGGAGGGTTGTACATGGAGTACCCTTCTCTCCGATTAATGTGGATAAATTCTTCTTCCTCCCCTTTGAATAGCTCTGCCAGTATCTTGGCTAAAGCGGCGGGGGTGTCCGGACCTTTCCGACCGCAGTGGGAGGCGTCATCCTCCCCATTGTAGTGCCACATTGGGAGCCCTTTGTATTGAAGTGGTTGAACCCCCCGCACTATGGAGGTCGCCATTACCTCCACTATTGTAAAACCGGACTGGGCAAGCATCCTTATCTTGCCTAGGAGCTGACAAAATTCCGCACTGTCCTCTTCTTCAAGACTTCCGGGACGCTAGCTGTGACGTTTCTTCAGTGGAACGCTTGCAAATTCCGCGAGACCCCTGCGAACTGGATCAGGAAGAGCGACGTCTTCTATATAGAACCATTCAGAGGGCCATTCTTGGACGCCTTCCTTGGTGTGCCGGATAGGTATCCGGTGTCGGCGACGCGCCATACTTCGGCTCCGCCCACATCAAATATTGACCCCTGGTGGTTGCACGGGACAAGGCAGAACAGCTTTCTCCACAGTTTGAAATGGGCCTCAATGCCTAGAAATAGTTCACACAACGCGACATAGCCCGTAATGTGAAAAATGGAGGCCGGAGTAAAGTTGTGAAGCTGAAGGCCATAGTATTCCAGAAGCCCCCGGGGGAACGGATGGATTGGAAACCTGACGCCCCTTAGCAGACAAGGGACGAAACAAACCCGTTCCCCCTGGATGGATTGGGAAAATCCTTCGCCTGGGCCTCACCATTAAGGGAGGCTTGCCCTGCTCGAACAGGAACCAGATCTGCAGGGGGGAGGAATCCCTGCGTTTGCAGCTTCTTTAATTGGCTGTGGGCCACTGAGCACTTCTCCCACTCGCCTCTCTCTGAGTCGAAGGAGGAATTGGGAATGCTGGCCATGTTGGAATGGCTTCTCCTAGCAGTCTTTGGGGATTTTTCTCCGCGAGATGTTGAATGGATCCCAGATCCGATCTCTTTAAATAGGCGCTCTTCTTGGCCTAAACGGGGTGTTATTTGCAAAAATACCCTGACCCCCGCATTCGCTCGACACGTGGAGGACGAGGTTATTAAACGCGCAGAAGTCGAGGGGAGACATTGAATCTACGGCCGAATACACTACTTGGAAATCACTAAAGGAGGAACCCGCCTTGCAATGCCAAAGACAATTTGTGTGCCGGACACCTCGCTATTGAAGACTGGTTCGGGGGCTACTGAGGGAGTCCTGGACTAAGGGGTCCTCGGGCGTCTGGCCTGTTATCCATGGGCCGGACTGATGGGTTGTGAAGACATGAAGGCCGAAGACTATACCCATGTCCGGGTTGGACTCTCCTTGGCATGGAAGGAAAGCTTGGCGATCAAACTATGAAGATTCCTTCCTATGTAACCGAATCTATGTAACCCTAGATCCCTCCCGTGTCTATATAAACCGGAGGGCGTAGTCCGGATAGAACATAGATATTCATTACCATAGTCATACAGGCTAGACTTCTAGGGTTTAGCCATTCCGATCTCGTGGTAGATAACCTCTTGTAACACTCATATTCATGAAGATCAATCAAGCAGGAAGTAGGGTATTACCTCCATACAGAGGGCCCGAACCTGGGTAAACATCGTGTCCCCCGTCTCCTGTTACCATCGATCCTAGACGCACAGTTCGGGACCCCCTACCCGAGATCCGCCGGTTTTGACACCGACAGACACCGAAAACACACTTTTACGGATTGAGCTTGATGTCATATGCACGGAGGTTGTCGAATGTGAGACGTAAATCGTCTATTAGTGACTCAACGTGCCTAGTTTTGATGACAACGTCGTCCATGTATGCTTCAAATGTCTTGCCGATCTATTTCTCCAGGCATGTTTGAATCATGCATTGGTAGGTTGCCCCGGGCGTTTTTGAGCCCGAAGGGCATGGTGTTGAAGCAGAATGGCCCATATGGGGTAATGAATGCCGTTGCGGCTTGATCGGACTCCTTCATTTTGATTTGATGGTACCCAGAATATGCGTCGAGGAAGCACAGTGAGTCGTGTCCTGCAGTAGCATCAATGATCTGGTTGATGCGGGGAGGGGGAAGGGATCCTTAGGGCAGGCCTTATTGAGGTCTTTGAAATCGACGCACAGGTGCTAGGATTTATCCTTCTTTGGTACCATCACCAGGTTTGCTAGCCAGTCCGGGTGTTTTATTTCTCTAATGAATCCGGCCTCGATTAGCTTGGTGTAACACCCTCGATGCGACTATAGCTCCCACGTGTCGAGGCACGACGTAGAGGCATAATCGCATTGAAGGCATATGTCGCAAGTCGGGTAATCATCACAAACATCCCATGTAATATAAATAATGAAGAGGGATAACATAGTTGGCTTACACTCGCCACGTCACATCAAAGTACATAAATAACATACATCATCCAAACACTCATGGCCCGACTACGGCGCCAAAATAGAAGAAAAACCCAACAAGCGACAAGGTCCCTATCACCCCCAACAAGGCACCACTACTGATCATCAGGAAAAGACACGTAGTAACGCTAAGAGTCCTCGTCGAACTCCCACTTGAGCTCGTACGCGTCACCTGGAGCGGAAATCACCTAGACCTGCATCTGGAGTTATAGTATCTATGAGCCACAGGGACTCAGCAATCTCGCACCCTCGCGATCAAGACTATTTAAGCTTATAGGACGGGTAAGGCAAATATATGTGGAGCTGCAGCAAGCGACTAGCATGTATGGTGGCTAACTTATACGCAAAGGAGAGCGAGAAGACAAAGCAAAGCGCGAGCGAGAAACTAAAGAGAGCAACCTGCGCAAACATTACTCCAACACCGTGTCCACTTCCCGGACTCCGCCAAGAAGAGGCCATCACGGTAACACACACGGTTGATTCATTTTAATTAAATTAAGGTTCAAGTTATCTACAACCGGACATTAACAAATTCCCGTCTGCCCATAACCGCGGGCACGGCTTTCGAAAGTTCAATCCCTGCAGGGGAGTCCCAACTTAGCCCATGACAAGCTCTCACGGTCAATGAAGGAATAGACCTCCACCCGAGACGTTCCGATCAGACTCGGTATCCCGGTACAACAAGACACTTCAACACGTTAAAACAAGACCAGCAACACCGTTCGAATGTGCCGACAAATCCCGATAGGAGCTGCACATATCTCTTTCTCAGGGCACACTCAGATGAGCAAGACGTCGGGTAAGCCAGCCCAGAGTTGCCCCTGGTAGCCTCGGACATCGCTCAGTGGGACCAACACTCAGAGGAGCACTGGCCCGGGGGGGTTAAAATAAGATGACCCTTGAGTCTGCAGAACCCAAGGGAAATAAAAGGGGCTAGGTGGCAAATGGTAAAACCAAGGTTGGGCATTGCT
Source organism: Triticum urartu (assembly GCF_003073215.2). Taxonomy (NCBI): domain Eukaryota; kingdom Viridiplantae; phylum Streptophyta; class Magnoliopsida; order Poales; family Poaceae; genus Triticum; species Triticum urartu. The sequence goes on from NC_053027.1 coordinate 570,160,205, forward strand.
GGAAAAGCTTTAATCAAGGCGAACTATCAAGGGGTTCCCATTATAACCCAACCGCGTAAGGAACGCAAAAATCCGGGAACATAACACCGATATGACGGAAACTAGGGCGGCAAGAGTGGAACAAAACACTAGGCGAGAGGCCGAGCCTTCCACCCTTTACCAAGTATATAGATGCATTATGATAACATAGCAATATAATGATATCCCAACAAGTAAATAAGTGTTCCAACAAGGAACGGGTCCAATCCTCACCTGCAACTAGCAACGCTATAAGAGGGGCTGAGCAAAGCGGTAACATAGCCAATCAACGGTTTGCTAGGACATGGGGGGTTAGAGGTTCAACATGGCAATTGGGAGGCTGACAAGCAAAAGGTAGGCATCGTAGCATTGGCATAGCAAAAGAGCGAAGCAAACTAGCATAGCAAAGATAGTAGTGATTTCGAGGGTATGATCATCTTGCCTGCAAAGCTGTCAGAGTTGACTGGATCCTCACAAGAAAACTCAACGGGCTCCTTGTTAGCGAACTCGTCTCCCAGCTCTACCCAAACAAGACAAACAAGCAACAAGGATACAATCAACCACGTGCAAGGATCAATCAACAAGATGCAATGATGGTATGCTATGCGGGATGCAAAATGCAAGATATGACAGGAAATGCATGAACCTGGCCTCAACTTGGGAATCCAAGTGTGCCACTGGAAAGATGATATGAAATCGCTTGAAAACGATATAAAGAACGCCGGAATCGGAGTTGCGGTTTGGAAATGGCAAGCGATTCAAAATTGGCACCGGTCTGCGATTTACAGCAAGTAGGCATCTAGATGCAATGAAATGGACATGCTACAGCACCCAAACATGACAAAAAAATACATGGCAGGGAAGCATTCAAGATGTTTAACAAAAGACTAGCACTGAGCTACGGCCAATTCATCCATTATGAGGTTCAAACGAGCATGGCAAAAACGCAAATGCAAAACAGATTTCAGACTTAGTGAAATTAACACTAGTCTGAAATTTCAGATCATGAAGCCCTCTTCGGAGCAACAAAACAACATGATACATGACCTGATCATCACAAAGAAGAACATGGCATGGAGCTACTCAACAAGATTAACAAAAGACCCTAAGTGACCTGGGGCCAAAAGGGATCACAAAATATACTAACAAGCACACGAACATAGCTAAAACACAATCAGTTTTCTGACTTAGTGAAAACTGAGACATGCTGAAATTTAACTCACGAAGGCATGTAAACGAGCTCGATGCACTCGCTACAGTGCAAGTCATGGCAAGGCAATCATACATCCATTAATAAGGCACAAAATGCAAGCTAGACATGTCAAGAACAAAGGCATAGAATGCACGGATCAACTACAATAGCATCGGCAAAATCGCAAACGAGTTGACGATCTGCCCAGATTCACAACGAAGCAAAAGTAGAGCTCGATTGACTCAAGATAGGGTGCTCCATAATTGCAAGAAAATGCATGGATGGATAGAGCATAACAAGATTAACAAAACTCCTTTACTAATCATTCTCAAAAGAGGCACGGATCATTAGGAAACAGCAAGAACATATGGCATCATGAACTAAACAAACCCAGACTTAGTGGAAATCACCAAGTCCCTGAAAACAGATTTACCGGGTGCCTCACTTTGCAAGCTTGCACAAGTCACCACACACATCCTAAAAATGCATGGGTTGCACCTCTGGAAAGATAACAAGATGCTTAACAAAACATATGAAGGACTCACAGGCATATCATGCACACAACAATCATGGCAAAAATGACAAAAGTCTAAGATGAACTAGCAGATCTGACACTTAACTCACGAAGCCCTCTTCTAGCAGCATTTCGGGCATCAAGATGAACTCAAATGAAAATGATGCAATGGAATGAAATGATGTACTCTTCGAGGCGAACATTTCGATATACTATATGCCCAAATCGGAGGTACGGATGTGGAGATATGGCAGGTCAAAGTATGCTTGAAAAATTAGGGTTAGGAGGGAAAGTCAACCGAAAATATCTCCAGATCCAGATCTGGAATCACTGTTCACGGGCACGGACTTCGAGGCTCGCCGGATCTTCGCCGGAAAACTTGCCGGAGTAGAGGAGGAAGCCGGAGAAGGTGAGGGGGCGGCCGGATCTAGCGAGGGGCGGCCCGAACTGGGCTCCGGTCGCCAGAGATGATCGGGCGGCGGCCCGCGGTGGCGGCCCGCGGGCGAGGCGGCGGCGGCGGAGGACGGCGGAGGGTCGGCGTGGAGCGGGGCGCGGCCACCGGCCTCGGGGAAGGAGGCGGCGGGAGGCGATGGTGCGGCGGCGATGCGGATCGGGCCGCGGGGGCCCGGGACGGGCTGCGGCGGGCCTCGCGCAGGGGGGCGCCGGCGGTTGCCACATGGCAGCCTCCGGTTGGCGGTGACGGCGATGTCCGGCGGCAGCGGACGTGTCCGCCCGCGCGGAGAGGATTTTTAGGGTTTCGTGGGGGAGGAGAGATCCGAAATTTGAGGGGTCTATTTATAGGCATAAGTGGAGCTAGGAGAGTCCAAATGAGGTGCGGTTTTCGGCCACGCGATCGTGATTGAACGCTCTAGATGATGGAGCAGAGTTTGGTGGGTTTTGGGCCAAATTGGAGAGGTGTTGGGCTGCAACACACACGAGGCCTTTTCGGTCCCTCGGTTAACCGTTGGAGTATCAAACGAAGTCCAAATGGTACGAAACTTGACAGGCGGTCTACCGGTAGTAAACCAAGGCCACTTGGCAAGTCTCGGTCCAATCCGGAAATGTTTAATCCCCACACACGAAAGAAAGCTAGAAATGACCACCGGAGGAGAACGAAGCGCCGGAATGCAAAACGGACAACGGGGAAAATGCTCGAATGCATGAGATGAACACGTATGCAAATGCAATGCACATGATGACATGATATGAGATGCATGAAAACGAAAACAACACACGAAGACAAAGACCCGAACCCGAGAAATAAATATAACTTAACGCCGGAAACGGCAAGAGTTGGAGTACAAATTGGGAAAGTTATATCTGGGGCGTTACACTTGGCTAGCTCCTCTCCTATAGCATGACGTTTGGGTTCGGAAAAGCGCCACAGTGTTTGCTTGACTGGTTTATATCCCATCAATATATTGAGGCTATGTTCAGCCAACCTGCATGGGATTCCTGGCATATCAGAAGGGTGCCAAGTGAATATATCCCAGTTCTCGCGCAGGAACTCTCGTAGCGCGACGTCAACCATTGGGTCTAGTTGTGCTCCGATAGATGTTGTCTTCTTGGGGTCCGTTGGGTGGACTTGCAATTTGACTATTTCTTCTGCTGGTTTGAAGGAGGTGGATTTGGGTCGTTTGTCGAGGATTACATCGTCCCTATCCACCGTGGAGCGCAGTGCGGTTAATTCTTCGGTCGCGAGGGCTTCAGATAATGCCTCAAGAGCCAGGGATGCGGTTTTATTTTCGGCGCGGAGTGCTATGTCCGGATCACTGGCGAGAGTGATTATGCCGTTGGGCCCGGGCATTTTGAGCTTCATATACCCGTAGTGAGGTATATCTTAGAAGCGTGTAAACGCATCTCGCCCCAATAGGGCGTGATATCCACTGTTGAAAGGGGCCACTTGGAAGGTTATTTCTTCAGACCGATAGTTCTCCGGTGTGCCGAATACCACGTCGAGCGTGATTTTTCCCGCGCATCACGGCTCCCGACTGGGAATAATTCCTAGGAAGGTCGTGCTACTTTGCTCGATGCGGCTCCTGTCTATTTCCATTTTGCTCAGTGTATCCTCGTAAATGAGGCTTAGTCCGCTGCCGCCGTCCATGGGAACCTTGGTGAGCCGAAAGCCGTCCACGATCGGACTGAGGACCAAGGCGGCTAGTGCTCGGACTGTCCTGAATTTTGGTCCGTCACCGGCATTAAAATTTATAGCCGTGTCATTCCAAGGGTTTATTTCTGTGATTTGGCAGACTTCAGCGAGGTCGCGGAGTGCCCTTTTGCGATTATTGTTTGAAGCAAAGGTCTCGAAGACCATCAATACTCTGAGGCCATCGTCTTTTGGGGGGGTGTTGCTCTGGGGTGTTTTTGGCGAGGATATCCTCGCCGCTCTTGGCCACTTGCCGGAGTATCCAACATGCTCTAAGGTTGTGGGTTGATATGGTATCCGGTGTTGTGTGTATTCTGCATGGCCCATCGAGTCATCCCTCTAGAATGGTCCCGTGCCCCGTAACGGGCTTATATTTCTTTACTATTGGGTCGGGCGTGCCACGAGGGTGCGTCCTTTTTGCCTGAACGAGGGGTTGGGTGGAAACCGGTGGTTCCCAGCGGGCTACCTGAGTTTTCCAGGCGCTTTCCATTGCGCAGTACTTGTGTACTATGGTTGCCAAGTCTGCGAAGTGTGATATGCGACGGCGGTTGATGGCGTTGAGGATTCCTTAATCCGTGCAATTGTTGCGGAATGCTGAGATCGCGTCTCCGTCATGGCAATCTTTAATCTTGTCTTTGACAAGGAGGAATCTGGCCCAGAAGTGATGGACCGTTTCCTGAGACTGCTGTCGTATGCCCATGAGAGCACTTATATCTGGGTGGGTGGGTGGATTTAAATCCGAATCCTGGCCCAATTTGGGATCCGGAGTCTGAAGAACTTCCGAACTTAATAGTTCAGGCTCTGGGATATCAACTGATTTTTTAGGCTTGTCGTCTGATTCTATGTTCGGAGGACGGGACGTGCCTTTTTGCCGGCAGGTGTCCGGCTCTTCAAGCTCGGAGATCCGAACATAGTTCGTCCTCAGTACAAAGGAAGAGTTGTCATCTTGCTCTTCTACTACCGCTATCTGATGGGTGATCGGTGGAGTTTTAATTTCTCTCTGGTCGGGTTTAAGCCCAATCCGATCATAGTCTGTGGCGACCCCCAGGGCGGTGATGCGATCTAAGAGCTTGTTTAAATACGACAGCTCCACCGGATCCATCTGCTTGGAGTATTTGGAGTCAACATGGAGGGAATTTTCTATGACCCGAGAAGTCATCGCCGGCTTAACGGCCGAAGGCGGTCATGGTAAAGCCGCCCAGCCGGAGGCTTTAGCCTGGGGCTAGTGCTCCTCCGGAGGTGACATTGTCCTTGATAACAAGGCGAGCCATCAATCCTATCTTTCGACATCACAGCGGAACTTGTTGGGGAACGTTGCAGAAAACAAAAAATTTCCTACTCGTTTCACCAAGATCATCTAGGAGTTCATCTAGCAACGAGTCGTCTAATGCATCTACATACCTTTGTAGATTGCGCACGGAAGCGTTCAAAAGAACGGTGATGATGTAGTCGTACTCGACGTGATCCAAATCACCGATGACCAGCGCCGAACGGACGGCACCTCCGCGTTCAACACACGTACGGGACGGGAGACGACTCCTCCTTCTTGATCCAGCAAGGGGGGAGGAGAGGTTGATGAAGATCCAGCAGCACGACGGCGTGGTGGTGGATGCAGGGCGTCACAGAAGCAGGGCTTCGCCAAGACTACGAGGGAGAGACGTAACGGGGGGAGATGGAGGCGCCAGGGGCTGGTGTCAAATCCCTCCTCTCCCCCCACTATATATAGGGGTGCCAAAGGGGGGGGCGCCGGCCCTAGTAGATGAGATCTACTAGGGGGGGCGGCGGCCAAGGGGAGGTTTCCCTCCCCCCCAAGGCACCTAGGGGTGCCTTCCACCACATGGACTCTTCCATGGTGGAAACCCTAGGCGCATGGGCCTATAGGGGCTGGCGCCCCAGCCCACTATGGGCTGGGTTCTCCCTCCTATTTCAGCCCATGGGGCCCTCCGGGATAGGTGGCCCCACCCGGTGGACCCCCGGGACCCTTCGGTGGTCCCGGTACAATACCGATAACCCCGAAACTTGTCCCGATGCCGAAACAACACTTCCTATATATAATTCTTTACCTCCGGACCATTCCGGAACTCCTCGTGACGTCCGGGATCTCATCCGGGACTCCGAACAACATTCGGGTTTCTGCATATACATATCTTCACAACCCTAGCGTCACCGAACCTTAAGTGTGTAGACCCTACGGGTTCGGGAGACAAGCAGACATGACCGAGACGACTCTCCGGTCAATAACCAACAGCGGGATCTGGATACCCATGTTGGCTCCCACATGCTCCACGATGATCTCATCGGATGAACCACGATGTCGAGGATTCAATCAACCCCGTATGCAATTCCCTTTGTCAATCGATATGTTACTTGCCCGAGATTCGATCGTCGGTATCCCAATACCTCGTTCAATCTCGTTACCGGCAAGTCACTTTACTCGTACCGTAATGCATGATCCCGTGACCAGACACTTGGTCACTTTGAGCTCATATGATGATGCATTACCGAGTGGGCCCAGATACCTCTCCGTCATACGGAGTGACAAATCCCAGTCTTGATCCGTGTCAACCCAACACACACTTTTGGAGATACCCGTAGTATACCTTTATAGTCACCCAGTTACGTTGTGACGTTTGGTACACCCAAAGCACTCCTACGGTATCCGGGAGTTACACGATCTCATGGTCTAAGGAAAAGATACTTGACATTGGAAAACTCTAGCAAACGAACTATACGATCTTGTGCTATGTTTAGGATTGGGTCTTGTCCATCACATCATTCTCCTAATGATGTGATCTCGTTATCAATGACATCCAATGTCCATAGTCAGGAAACCATGACTATCTGTTGATCAACGAGCTAGTCAACTAGAGGCTTACTAGGGACATGTTGGTGTCTGTTATTCACACATGTATTACGATTTCCGGATAACACAATTATAGCATGAATAAAGACAATTATCATGAACAAGGAAATATAATAATAATGCTTTTATTATTGCCTCTAGGGCATATTTCCAACAGTCTCCCACTTGCACTAGAGTCAATAATCTAGTTACATTGTGATGAATCGAATCACCCATGGAATTCTGGTGTTGATCATGTTTTGCTCTAGGGAGAGGTTTAGTCAACGGATCTGCTACATTCAGGTCCGTATGTACTTTACAAATCTCTATGTCTCCATCTGAACATTTTCACGAATGGAGTTGAAGCGACGCTTGATGTGCCTTGTCTTCTTGTGAAACCTGGGCTCCTTGGAGTGCAATAGCTCAGTGTTGTCACAGAAGAGTTGATTGGCCCCGACGCATTGGGTATGACTCCTAGGTCGGTGATGAACTCCTTCACCCAAATTGCTTCATGTGCTGCCTCCGAGGCTGCCATGTACTCCGCTTCACATGTAGATCCCGCCACGACTCTGCTTGCAACTGCACCAGCTTACTGCCCCACACCATTCAAAATATACACGTATCCGTTGTGACTTAGAGTCATCCAGATCTGTGTCGAAGCTAGCGTCGACGTAACCCTTTATACGAGCGCTCTTCGTCACCTCATAAGAGAAACATTTCCTTAGTCCTTTCAGGTACTTAGGATATTCTTGACCGCTGTCCAGTGTTCCTTGCCGGATTACTTTGGTACCTTCCTACCAAAAACTTACGGCAAGGTTTACATCAGGTCTGGTACACAGCATGGCATACATAATAGAACTATGGCTGAGGCATAGGGGATCACTCATCTCTTCTATATCTTCTGCCGTGGTCGGACATTGAGCTGAGCTCAATTTCACACCTTGTAACACAGGCAAGAACCCCTTCTTAGACTGATCCATATTGAACTTCTTCAATATCTTATCAAGGTATGTGCTTTGTGAAAGACCTAATGAGCGTCTGATCTATCCTATAGGATTTTGATGCCTAATATATAAAGCAGCTCTCCAGGTCCTTCATTTAAAAAACTCTTATCCAAGTAGGCCTTAATGCTGTCCAAGAGTTCTATATCATTTCCCATCAAAAGTATGTCATCTACATATAGTATGAGAAATGCTACAGAGCTCCCACTCACTTTCTTGTAAACGCAGGCTTCTCCATAAGTCTGTGTAAACCCAAACGCTTTGATCATCTCATCAAAGCGAATGTTCCAACTCCGAGATGCTTGCACCAGCCCATAAATCGAGCGTTGGAGCTTGCATACTTTGTCAGCATTCTTAGGATCGACAAAACCTTCCGGCTGCATCATATACAATTCTTCCTTAAGGAAACCATTAAGGAATGCCGTTTTGACGTCCATTTGCCATATCTCATAATCGTAGAATGCGGCAATTGCTAACATGATTCGGACGGACTTTAGCTTCGCTACCGGTGAGAAAGTCTCATCGTAGTCAACCCCTTGAACTTGTCGATAACCCTTAGCGACAAGCCGAGCTTTATAGATGGTCACATTACCATCCGCGTCTGTCTTCTTCTTAAAGATCCATTTATTCTCTATGGCTCGCCGTTCAACGGGCAAGTCAGTCAAAGTCCATACTTCGTTTTCATACATGGATCCTATCTCGGATTTCATGGCTTCTAGCCATTTGTCGGAATCCGGGCCTGCCATCGCTTCTTCATAGTTCAAAGGTTCACCGTTGTCTAACAACATGATTTCCAAGACAGGGTTGCTGTACACACTCTGGTGCGGAACGTGTCCTTGTGGACCTTCGAATCTCAGTAGGAGCTTGATCAGAAGTATCTTGATCATCATCATTAACTTCCTCTCTAGTCGGTGCAGGCACCTCAGGAACATTTTCTTGAGTTGCGCCATTTGCCGGTTCAAGAGGTAATACTTCATCAAGCTCTTCTTTCCTCCCACTTACTTCTTTCGAGAGAAACTCTTTCTCTAGAAAGGACCCATTCTTGGCAACAAAGATCTTGCCTTCGGATCTGAGGTAGAAGGTGTACCCAATAGTTTCTTTTGGGTATCCTATGAAGACGCATTTTTCCGACTTGGGTTCGAGCTTCTCAGGTTGAAGTTTCTTCACATAAGCATCGCATCCCCAAACTTTTAGAAACGACAGCTTAGGTTTCTTTCCAAACCATAATTCATACGGTGTCGTCTCAACGGATTTCGACGGAGCCCTATTTAAAGTGAATGCGGCAGTCTCTAAAGCATAGCCCCAAAAGGATAGCGGTAAATCGGTAAGAGACATCATAGATCGCACCATATCCAATAGAGTGCGATTACGACGTTCGGACACACCGTTACGCTGAGGTGTTCCAGGCGGCGTGAGTTGTGAAACTATTCCACATTTTCTTAAGTGTGTGCCAAACTCGTGACTCAAGTATTCTCCTCCACGATCTGATCGTAGAAACTTGATTTTCCTGTCACGTTGATTTTCAACCTCACTCTGAAATTCCTTGAACTTTTCAAAGGTTTCAGACTTGTGTTTCATTAAGTAGATATACCCATACCTACTTAAATCATCAGTGAGGGTGAGAACATAACGATAGCCACCGCGAGCCTCAACACTCATCGGACCGCACACATCAGTATGTATGATTTCCAATAAGTCGGTTGCTCGCTCCATTGTTCCTAAGAACGGAGTCTTGGTCATTTTACCCATAAGGCATGGTTCGCACGTGTCAAATGATTCATAATCAAGAGACTCTAAAAGTCCATCAGCATGGAGCTTCTTCATGCGTTTGACACCTATGTGACCAAGGCGGCAGTGCCACAAGTATGTGGGACTATCATTATCAACCTTACTTCTTTTGGTACTCACATTATGAACATGTGTAGCATCACGTTCGAGATTCATAAAGAATAAACCATTCACCATAGGAGCATGACCATAAAACATATCTCTCATAAAAATGGAACAACCATTATTCTCAGATTTAAAAGAGTAGCCATCTCGAATTAAACGAGATCCCGATACAATGTTCATGCTCAAAGCTGGCACTAAATAACAATTATTAAGGTTTAAAACTAATCCCGAAGGGAGATGCAGAGGCAGCGTGCCGACGGCGATCACATTGACCTCGGAACCATTCCCGACGCGCATCGTTACCTCGTCCTTTGCCAGTTTCCGCTTATTCCGCAGCCCCTGCTTTGAGTTACAAATGTGAGCAACTGCACCGGTATCAAATACCCAGGAGCTACTACGGGCACTAGTAAGGTACACATCAATTACATGTATATCATATATACCTTTTGTTTTGCCGGCCTTCTTATCCGCTAAGTACTTAGGGCAGTTCCGCTTCCAGTGACCGCTTCCCTTGCAATAAAAGCACTCCGTCTCAGGCTTGGGTCCATTCTTTGGCTTCTTCCCGGCAGCTTGCTTGCCGGGCGCGGCAACCTCCTTGCCGTCTTTCTTGAAGTTCTTTTTACCCTTGCCTTTCTTGAACTTAGTGGTTTTATTGACCATCAACACTTGATGTTCTTTCTTGACTTCTACTTCCGCTGATTTCAGCATTGAGAACAACTCAGGAATGGTCTTTTGCATCCCCTGCATGTTGAAGTTCATCACAAAGCTCTTGTAGCTTGGTGGAAGCGACTGGAGGATTCTGTCAATGACCGCATCATCCGGGAGATTAACTCCCAGCTGAGACAAGCGGTTATGTAACCCAGACATAGTGAGTATTTGCTCACTGACAGAACTATTTTCCTTCATCTTACAGCTGAAGAACTTATCGGAGACTTCATATCTCTCGATCCGGGCATGAGCTTGAAAAACCATTTTTAGCTCTTCGAACATCTCGTATGCTCCATGTCTCTCAAAACGTTTTTGGAGCCCCGGCTCTAAGCTGTAAAGCATGCCGCACTGAACGAGGGAGTAGTCGTCAACACGTGTCTACCAAGCATTCATAACATCTTGGTTCTGTGGGACGGGAGCTTCACCTAGCGGTGCTTGTAGGACATAATCTTTCTTGGCAGCTATGAGGATGATCCTCAGGTTCCGGACCCAGTCCGTATAGTTGATGCCATCGTCTTTCAGCTTGGTTTTCTCTAGGAACGCGTTGAAGTTGAGGACTACGTTGGCCATTTGATCTACAAGACATATTGCAAAGATTTTAGACTAAGTTCATGATAATTAAGTTCATCTAATCAAATTATTAATGAACTCCCACTTAGATTAGACATCCCTCTAGTCATCTAAGTATTACATGATCCGAGTTAACTAGACCGTGTCCGATCATCACGTGAGACGGACTAGTCAACATCGGTGAACATCTTCATGTTGATCATATCTTCTATACGACTCATGCTCGACCTTTCGGTCTTCTGTGTTCCGAGGCCATGTCTGTACATGCTAGGCTCGTCAAGTCAACCTAAGTGTTTGCATGTGTAAATCTGTCTTACACCCATTGTATGTGAACGTCTGAATAAAACACCCGATCATCACGTGGTGTTTTGAAACAGCGAACTGTCGCAATGGTGCACAGTTAGGGGGAACACTTCTTGAAATTATTTATGAGGGATCATCTTATTTACTACCGTCGTTCTAAGTAAACAAGATGCAAAACATGATAAACATCTCATGCAATCAAATAATAAACGTGACATGATATGGCCAATATCACATAGCTCCTTTGATCTCCATCTTGGGGCTCCATGATCATCTTGTCACCGGCTTGACACCATGATCTCCATCATCATGATCTCCATCATCGTGTCTCCATGAAGTTGCTCGCCAACTATTACTTCTACTACTATGGCTAACGCGTTTAGCAATAAAGTAAAGTAATTTACATGGCGATTCTCGATGACACGCAGGTCATATAAAAGAATAAAGACAACTCCTATGGCTCCTGCCGGTTGTCATACTCATCGACATGCAAGTCGTGATTCCTATTACAATAGCATGAACATCTCATACATCACATATAGATCATTCATCATTCATCACAACTTTGGCCATATCATATCACAACCCGCTTGCTGCAAAAACAAGTTAGACGTCCTCTAATTGTTGTTGCGAGTTTTACGTGGCTGAATTAGGGTTCTAGCAAGAACGTCTTCTTACCTACGTTAAAGCCACAACGTGATTTGTCAACTTCTATTTACCCTTCATAAGGACCCTGTTCATCGAATCCGCTCCAACTAAAGTGGGAGAGACAGACACCCGCCAGCCACCTTATGCAACTAGTGCATGTTAGTCGGTGGAACCGGTCTCACGTAAGCGTACATGTAAGGTTGGTCCGGGCCGCTTCATCCCACAATACCGCTGAAGCAAGAAAATACTAGTAACGGCAAGAAAGTTGACAAATCTACGCCCACAGCTAATTGTGTTCTACTCGCGCAAGAAGAACTACGCATAGACCTAGCTCATGATGCCACTGTTGGGGAACGTTGCAGAAAACAAAAATTTTCCTACTCGTTTCACCAAGATCATCTAGGAGTTCATCTAGCAACGAGTCGTCCAATGCATCTACATACCTTTGTAGATTGCGCACGGAAGCGTTCAAAAGAACGGTGATGATGTAGTCGTACTCGACGTGATCCAAATCACCGATGACCAGCGCCGAACGGACGGCACCTCCGCGTTCAACACACGTACGGGACGGGAGACGTCTCCTCCTTCTTGATCCAGCAAGGGGGGAGGAGAGGTTGATGAAGATCCAGCAGCACGACGGCGTGGTGGTGGATGCAGGGCGTCACAGAAGCAGGGCTTCGCCAAGACTACGAGGGAGAGACGTAACGGGGGGAGATGGAGGCGCCAGGGGCTGGTGTCAAATCCCTCCTCTCCCCCCACTATATATAGGGGTGCCAAAGGGGGGGGCGCCGGCCCTAGTAGATGAGATCTACTAGGGGGGGCGGCGGCCAAGGGGAGGTTTCCCTCCCCCCCAAGGCACCTAGGGGTGCCTTCCACCACATGGACTCTTCCATGGTGGAAACCCTAGGCGCATGGGCCTATAGGGGCTGGCGCCCCAGCCCACTATGGGCTGGGTTCCCTCCTATTTCAGCCCATGGGGCCCTCCGGGATAGGTGGCCCCACCCGGTGGACCCCCGGGACCCTTCCGGTGGTCCCGGTACAATACCGATAACCCCGAAACTTGTCCCGATGCCCGAAACAGCACTTCCTATATATAATTCTTTACCTCCGGACCATTCCGGAACTCCTCGTGACGTCCGGGATCTCATCCGGGACTCCGAACAATATTCGGGTTTCTGCATATACATATCTTCACAACCCTAGCGTCACCGAACCTTAAGTGTGTAGACCCTACGGGTTCGGGAGACAAGCAGACATGACCGAGACGACTCACCGGTCAATAACCAACAGCGGGATCTGGATACCCATGTTGGCTCCCACATGCTCCACGATGAATTCATCGGATGAACCACGATGTCGAGGATTCAATCAGCCCCGTATGCAATTCCCTTTGTCAATCGATATGTTACTTGCCCGAGATTCGATCGTCGGTATCCCAATACCTCGTTCAATCTCGTTACCGGCAAGTCACTTTACTCGTACCGTAATGCATGATCCCGTGACCAAACACTTGGTCACTTTGAGCTCATTATGATGATGCATTACCGAGTGGGCCCAGCGATACCTCTCCGTCATACGGAGTGACAAATCCCAGTCTTGATCCATGTCAACCCAACAGACACTTTCGGAGACACCCGTAGTCTACCTTTATAGTCACCCAGTTACGTTGTGACGTTTGGTATACCCAAAGCACTCCTACGGTATCCGGGAGTTACACGATCTCATGGTCTAAGGAAAAGATACTTTGACATTGGAAAACTCTAGCAAACGAACTATACGATCTTGTGCTATGTTTAGGATTGGGTCTTGTCCATCACATCATTCTCCTAATGATGTGATCTCGTTATCAATGACATCCAATGTCCATAGTCAGGAAACCATGACTATCTGTTGATCAACGAGCTAGTCAACTAGAGGCTTACTAGGGACATGTTGGTGTCTTTCATTCACACATGTATTACGATTTCCGGATAACACAATTATAGCATGAATAAAGACAATTATCATGAACAAGGAAATATAATAATAAAGCTTTTATTATTGCCTCTAGGGCATATTTCCAACAGAACTCTCAATGAAAGCACCAATGTCAGTGTCAAAACCAGCGGATTTCGGGTAGGGGGTCCCGAACTATGCCTCTAATGCCGATGGTAACAGGAGACAGGGGACACAATGTTTACCCAGGTTCGGGCCCTCTCTATGGAGGTAATACCCTACTTCCTGCTTGATTGATCTTAATGAATATGAATATTACAAGAGTTGATCTACCACGAGATCGTAATGGCTAAACCCTATAAGTCTAGCCCGTATGACTATGATTATGATTATTGGCCTCTACGGACCTAGCCCTCCGGTTTATATAGACACCAGAGGGATCTAGGGTTACATAAGATCGGTTACAGAGAAAGGAATCTTCATATTTGGTTGCCAAGCTTGCCTTCCAGGCCAAAGAGAGTCCCATCCGGACACGGGTAGAGTCTTCGGTGTTTGTATCTTCACAACCCATCAGTCCGTCCCACGGCTAACAAGCCGGACTCTCGAGGGCCCCTTAGTCCAGGACTCCCTCACTCTCCTCCCGATGAGCACGCATTGGGGTCTGATCGCACGCCTCCCGTACTCAAAGAGCTACCCCGCACGACACCTCCTAGCCAATAAAAAAGGGGACATGTGGCGGCATGTAATTGGTAAGTAGAATGCCCACGGTTTCAATAATACTTGTGTTTCCGATTTGTAACGTGACAACACTTGTTCCAAAATGACTTTGTTGATTGTTAATGTGTGCGCCTTGGCAAATCGGACAGAAAATTACCACAGCATGTTGGTGCCATGTCATGACACCATGCCAAGTTTCATGATTTTCAGGCGTGTTTTGGATTTACAGGAATTAAAAAACCAAGTTTCTCAATCTTTCGGGCCGAGCCACGATGCCCAGATGTTTGAATTTCATTCCCATCTCTCGCATAGGACCTAGAAATTCACCCAAGGACACACATGTGGTATTTCAAACAACTTTGGTGCACTGGAGCCTGTGCTTGTAGTTCAAATTTGAATTATGCACATTAAATGCGTAGAAACTCAATTAATGTATAAAAACACCAAATGAACCCGGAATAATTCCAAAATTTAGCACGATACTTCTATTTGGTCTAATCTTCCTGTGTAAAAAAATTAAGGCGGGAGAAGGCAGTGTACGTATGTCGTTTCGCACATGGAGATGGCACGTTCCCTCTCGGAACCACGAGCCTTCTTGCCGGAAGCTCCGGTTCGCAAGAAGCTTACACCAAAGCTAGTCCCAATTCGGCCAAAAAATTACCGCAGCATGTTGGTGCCATGTCATGACACCATGCCAAGTTTCCTGATTTTCAAACGTGTTTTGGATTTACAGGAATTAAAAAAAACAAGTTTCTCAATCTTTCCGGGTGAGCCACGACGCCTAGATGTTTGAATTTCATTCCCATCTCTTGCATGGGACCTATAAATTCACCCAAGGACACACATGTGGTTTTTCAAACAACTCTGGTGCACTGGAGCCTGTGCTTGTAGTTCAAATTTGAATTATGCACATTAAATGCCCAGAAACTCAATTAATGTATAAAAAAGGCCAAACGAACCTGAAATAATTCAAAATTTTAGCACGATACTTTTATTTGGTCTAATCTGTCTGTATAAAAAATTGAGCCGGAAGAAGGCAGTGTACGTATGTCGTTTCGCACACGGAGGTGGCACGTTCCCTCTCAGAACCACGAGCCTTCTTGAGGGAAGCTCCGGTTTGCAAGAAGCTTACACCAAAGCTTGTCCCAATTCGGCCAAAAAAATTACTGGAGCATGTTGGTGCCATGTCATGACACCATGCCAAGTAACATGATTTTCAGGCGTGTTTTGGATTTACAGGAATTAAAAAACCAAGTTTCTCAATCTTTCCGGCCGAGCCACGACGCCCAGATGTTTGAATTTCACTCCCATCTCTTGCATGAGACCTAGAAATTCACCCAAGGACACACATGTGATTTTTCAAACAACTTTGGTGCCCTGGAGCCTGTGATTGTAGTTCAAATTTGAATTATGCACATTAAATGCGTAGAAACTCAATTAATGTATAAAAAAGGCCAAACGAACCTGAAATAATTCAAAATTTTAGCACGATACTACTATTTGGTCTAATCTGCCTGTGTAAAAAAATTAAGGCGGGAAAAGGCAGTATACGTATGTCGTTTCGCACACGGAGGTGGCACGTTCCCTCTCAGAACCACGAGCCTTCTTGAGGGAAGCTCCGGTTTGCAAGAAGCTTACACCAAAGCTTGTCCCAATTCGGCCAAAAAATCTACCGAAGCATGTTGGTGCCATGTCATGACACCATGCCAAGTTTCATGATTTTCAGGCATGTTTTGGATTTACAGGAATTAAAAAACCAAGTTTCTCAATCTTTCCGGGCGAGCCACGACGCCCGGGCAAGTAACATATCGATTGTCCATGCAAGAGATGGCAATGAAATTTGGATTTAGCACGATACTACTATTTGGTCTAATCTGCCTGTGTAAAAAAATTAAGGCGGGAAAAGGCAGTATACGTATGTCGTTTCGCACACGGAGGTGACACGTTCCCTCTCGAAACCACGAGCCTTCTTTAGGGAAGCTCCGGTTTGTAAGAAGCTTACACCAAAGCTAGTCCCAATTCGGCCAAAAAAATTACCGCAGCATATTGGTGCCATGTCATGACACCATGCCAAGTTTCTTGATTTTCAGGCGTGTTTTGGATTTACAGGAATTAAAAAACCAAGTTTCTCAATCTTTCCAGCCGAGCCATGACTCCCAGATGTTTGAATTTCATTCTCATTTCTTGCATGGGACCTATAAATTCACCCAAAGACACGCATGTGATTTTTCAACCAACTTTGGTGCACTGGAGCGTGTGCTTGTAGTTCAAATTTGAATTATGCACATTAAATGCCCAAAAACTCAATTAATGTATAAAAAAGGCCAAGCGAACCCGAAATAATTCCAAAATTTAGCATGATACTTCTTTTTGGTCTAATCTGCCTGTGTAAAAAAATTAAGGCGGGAGAAGTTAGTATACGTATCTCGTTTCACACACGGAGGTTGTCGGTGTACTAAAGTAGGGGTACCTTAGTATCCCGAACTTGTGCACGGGCAGTCGCAACGTCCCGCGGCAAGGCTTGCCGGATGACCGCCAAGATCCTCTGTGGTTCCTTTGAAGCCATTCAAGAACAAAGTATCCAAGAACAAGAAGTCAAGACCCCGGCAAGAGGAGCTTGCCGGGAAGGAGACAAGACCCCGGCAAGAGGAGCTTGCCGGGAAGGCTAACCAAGGCCCGGTGAGCGACAAGCTCCCGGATGCGACAAAACAACGACCGCGGCAAGGCACTTGCCGCAGCAAACCTCCACTCCGTACCTGCGCTCCAGCGCATCCACCAACGTGTCGCTCTGGGACCCTTCCGGGCGTACGTGGCGGAAGGCTGTGCAACCAGAGGTACACGGTGGCAAGCGGCGCTGACAAGATCGCCATCGTGGCAAGCAGTGGCGTCCCTGGCGGTCCCTTTCTGCACCGTCTAGGCGACATAGACGGGCATTTAATGCCTTTGTCCCCTGCCGTCAGGGTTAGGTATGATACAACTGTAGTAGGTGGTGGTGCCAACCGCCACGTCTTTTCCATTTTTACCCTCATCTATGTTGCCACCTGTCGGTGACCCCTTTAACATATAAAAGGAGGCCCATGCGCAACGTAGAGGAGGGACGATCATTCTCACACTCGGTCTTGCTAGCTGCTGGTGTGTACTGTAGCAACCAGCGCTCCCGAGCAAGAACTCAATACAACCACAAAGCAGGAGTAGGGTTTTACGCATCCGTGCGGCCCGAACCTGGGTAAACTGATCGTGTTGCTCGTGCGCTTCGCCTCGATCTGCTCTTCGTGCTCTCTCCGCCCCCTGCCGAACCGAAAGGGGCTTCGGTCCGCTGTGGTCCCATAGGTGTCCGTGGGATCAGCACCCCCGACATCTTTGGCGCGCCAGGTAGGGGTGCGTCGAGGTTGTGTGAACCTGATCCGGCGTTCGCACAAGCCAAATCTTCATCGTCTTCATCGACATGCCGCTGAAGAAGAAGGCTTCGGAGGCGGCTGCTCTGTCCGCACCGAGCCCACCATCGCCGGAGCAGATGGCTGGTGGGGTAGACGCCGGCGGAGGAACGGGCGTCGACGATCGAGCTCACGGTGCTGCCAGGGCCAAGGACAAAGCTGCGCTGCACATCGGCGGCGCAGTCGGCTCCCACAACGACCAGGCGCACTCCAAGGCCTCGGCGTCCGTACACGCACCGCGCCCATCCCAGGAGGCGCGGGACCGGCAGCGTCATGATACCCATGGTACCATACGTTTGCTGGATCAAGATCGAGCTGGCGGATCCCGGAGTGCTCAAGACCAGCATGCACGCCAACATGCTGGCGCGAGCAGGCACGATCGCCTGGACGAGATACTGCTCCTTCTAACATGATTAGAAGTCCGAGCATATCTTGTTCCTCGCGCCGTTCGCCGCCGCCGCCCACCACTCCAGCAGAAGCTTTGGCGCGAGCTCAACTGCTCCTAGACTACCCTCCAGCGGCGGACAAGATCGACGACTGGAGGGCCACCATTCAGAGCCTCATCGGCTTAGCCAACGGCGACAATCCACGGCAGCCGAGTACTTCGATGCTGCGGCAAGTCAGCCAGGCACGAGCCGGTGGCGACAAGACCGGTGGGGGTGCAACCACTGTGCACTCTCCGCCTCAAAGGCCAAGATCGCCGACTCGTCGGATCCACCTCGACAGCGACTCCACCGCATCATCAGATCCGCGAGCTCGTCGCGATCAGCGCCAAGTTCTTCACGAATGACAGCAAGAAGACGCTCGTACCCGCATCGAGTGCCGAAGAGAAGCGCGGCGTCAATCAGACCTGCGCGCTGGGCCTTCTGTCGATATGCATGCGCCAGGGGAACCAGGCGACTTGCCGTACGCGGTAGGTTGCCCTGCGTTTACCCGTGAGCTGCGGCAAGTCCAGTGGCCCAGCCAGAAGAATTTCAAACCAGACGTACCAGAGAAGTACGACGGCAAGTCGCACCCGTCGGAGTTCCTCAACATCTACGCCATCGCGGTGCAAGCTGCCGGGGGGCGAGACGACAAGGTCCTTGCCAACTACTTCCCGCTGGTGCTCAAGCCCGACGTCAGGTCCTAGCTCATGCACTTGCCGGACAACTCCATATCCTCTTGGGCAGACCTGTGCCATCAGTTTGTCGGCGCCTTTACAGGCGGCCACAAACCTCATGGCCAAGAGAGTGACCTTCACCTGCTCGCCCAGAAGGAAGGAGAGCCCCTGCGCAAGTATATTCAGAGATTCAGCCGTGTACAGCGCAACATCCCAGACATCCACCCTGCCGCGGTCATCAGCGCGTTCCATCAGAACGTGCGTAACCGCAGGATGCGGGAGGAGATGGCGATGAGCAAGATCAGAGACGTCAGTGAGCTATACGCCCTGGCCGACAAGTGTGCACGTGCTGAGGAAGGGAGGAAACTCCCCGGAGAGAGTATAGGAGCAGGAGGATCTGATAGCGAGGATGCTGCCTCGGCAAAGAAAAACCAGCGGCGCAACAACAGGAAGAAGAAAAGCAAAGAGGTGCTAGTCGTTGAGCAGTCCGGCAACGACGGCGCCGCCAAGAAAGCCAAAGCTGGTAGCTCCGGCAAGGAGATTGCCGCATGCACCAACTGCCAGGCTGTGGCAGTCGCTGACAAGCAGGACGGCTCCGACAAGCAGTACTGCAAGATCCACCGCACCAAAGGCCATGATCTCCAGAGCTGCAAGAAGGTTGAGCAGCTTGTCGAGCAACAGAAAGCTGAGTACGAGCGGCGCGACAAGGAGAGAGCCCAAGGAGGTGCTAGAGAAGCTGGCAAGAAGCACGCTGGCCGGGGAGGACGCCGCGGCAAGGCCAAGCAGCGGCAAGGAGACAGACCTCCCCGCGGCCGCGACAAGGATGGAGACGACGACGGCGACGAAGACATGGATGATGTCGAGACCAGCGAGCAGGAGTTCTAGAAAGCCACAGAAGTCTTGTGCGTTGACGGTGGTGCTTCTCTGCATACTTCCCACCGCCAACTCAAGCAGTGGATGCGGGAAGTCAATGCGGCAGAACCACCTGTCGAATCACCCAAGCTTCTGAGATGGTCCAGCACGCCTATCATCTTTGATATTGAGGACCACCCTGATCGCACAACTGCGGTCGGGTGCTTGCCGTTGTTGGTTTCACCAACTATCCGCAACCTCAAGGTCACTAAGATGTTAGTTGACGGCGGGGCCGGCTTGAATCTGATCTCCTTTGTTGTACTCTAGAAACTCCAGATCCCTGACAGCGAGCTCGAAGAGACCGGCACATTCCAAGGAAT
Organism: Triticum urartu; assembly: GCF_003073215.2. Classification (NCBI taxonomy): domain Eukaryota; kingdom Viridiplantae; phylum Streptophyta; class Magnoliopsida; order Poales; family Poaceae; genus Triticum; species Triticum urartu. The sequence continues at coordinate 570,180,457 of NC_053027.1, forward strand.
TAACCAGGGAAGGAGCAAGCCGAAGGGGAAGGTCACGTTGCCGGTAACATTTGGCAGCGAGCTGAACTTCAGGACTGAGAGGGTCACTTTTGACATTGCCGATTTTCCATTGCCTTACAATGGGATACTGGGCCGCCCTGCACTCGCCAAGTTCATGGCAGCCTCTCACTATGCATATCACATGCTCAAGATGCCAGGTCCGATAAGCGTCATCTCTGTCCCTGGCGACAAGAAGGATGCCCTTATCTGCGCCGACAAGATCTACCGGGAAGCTGCAGCCGCAGCAGATCGCAAGACACTTGCCGCTGAAGCTCCCGGGGGGAAGAAGAAGACCAAGTCCGGCAAGAGCTCTGATGCCCACTCCGGCAAGCGCACCTCTTCGGAGTGCTGCGCTGCCGTCGAGGACGCACCATCGAGCTCCACCAGCAAGTGTAAGAAGGCAATGGCAGCTCCACCAGAGACCAAGAAAGTGTCCGCCAAGGAGGACGGCACTGGTGGTACCTTCACCATCAGTGCCACGCTTGACCCTAAATAGGAAAGCGCGCTCATTGCTTTCCTGCGGGCGAACGTCGACGTGTTTGCGTGGCAACCGTCTGACATCCCCGGTGTTCCCAGGAAAGTAATTGAGCACCATCTTGCCGTTTGTCCTCATGCGCGGCCCGTCAAGCAGAAGGTCAGGAAGCAAGCAGTGGAGCGCCAAGAATTCATCGCAGAAGAAATCAAGAAGTTGGAAGCAGCAGGCCTTGTCAGAGGAGTGCTCCATCCTACGTGGTTGGCCAATCCTGTAGTCGTGCGCAAGGCAAATGGGAAATGGAGGCTTTGTATTGACTTTACCGATGTTAATAAAGCTTGTCCCAAAGACCCATTTCCCTTGCCGCGCATTGACCAGATTGTTGACTCCACAGCCGGATGTGACTTGCTTTCATTTCTTGACGCATACTCAGGATACCATCAAATCTTCATGGCAGAAGAGGATGAGGAGAAAACCGCATTCATTACTCCGTGCGGCACGTACTGTTTCATACGGATGCCTTTCGGTTTAAAGAATGCTGGTTCAACATTTGCAAGAGTAGTCCATGTCGCTCTTGAGCCGCAGATACACAGAAATGTGGAAGCTTACATGGATGACATAGTGGTCAAGAGCAAGGACAGGGCAACTCTGATACAAGATTTAGACGAGACCTTTGCAAATCTGTGCAAGATCAACCTCAAGCTCAACTCCGAGAAGTGTGTGTTTGGAGTCCCCTCCGGCAAGCTTCTCGGGTTCTTCGTGTCTCAGCGGGGAATTGAAGCCAATCCCGACAAGATTAAGGCCATTGAGCAGATCGAAGCACCAAAGCGCGTCAAGGATGTACGAAGACTTGCCGGTTGCGTGGCTGCTCTCAGCAGGTTTATCTCTCGGTCTGCTGAGCGCGCCCTGCCGTTTTTCAAAATTTTGAAAAAGGCAGGTCCAATGAAATGGACTCCGGAAGCGGAGGCTGCGCTGCAGGACTTGAATAAATACATGTCCTCCACTCCAACACTTGTCGCACCTAAGCCGCAAGAGAAGTTGCTGCTGTATATAGCGGCAACCAATCAAGTGGTTAGTGCTGCGTTAGTGGCGGAGAGGGAGGCAGATGACGAACCAGCAACCGCGGCAAGCGCGTCCAGCGACAAGCAGGGGGCTTCCCCGACAAGCTCTGGTCCCGACAAGGGTGAATCTGCGCAGGTGCGCGAAGAGATGCAGAAGAGAATGGTGCAGCGCCCAGTTTACTTTGTCAGTTCCCTTCTGCAGGGAGCTAGGTCAAGGTACTCTGGTGTGCAGAAATTGCTTTTCGGCCTTCTCATGGCCTTGAGAAAGCTGCGCCATTACTTCCAAGCACATGAGATCACAGTTGTCACTCGCTTTCCGCTGAAGAGGATACTACAGAATCCAAAAGCGACTGGCAGGATTGTCGAGTGGGCACTGGAACTGTCAAGCTTTGGCCTCAAGTTTGAAAGTACTTCAACTATCCAAAGCAGGGCATTGGCAGAATTCATAGCAGAGTGGACGCCAACTCCAGATGAAGAAATCCCAGAGACGAGCATCCCCGTCAAGGAAACAAGCAAAGAGTGGCTCATGTACTTTGACGGTGCCTTCTCGCTGCAAGGCGCCGGCGCTGGCGTGCTGCTTGTCGCACCCACCGGAGAGCACCTCAAGTACGTGGTCCAGATGCAGTTTCCCAAGGAGCAAGCAACAAACAATACTTCAGAGTATGAAGGCTTGCTTGCCGGTCTCAAGATCGCGGCAGACCTTGGGATCAAGAAGCTCATTGTCAGGGGTGAACAGCTTGTCGTCCGCCAAGTGAACAAGAATTATCAGAGTCCGTTAATGGAAGCTTATGTTGACGAAGTGAGAAAGCTAGAAGAACACTTTGACGGCCTACAGATGGAGCATGCCCAAGAGCTCAGAACGACGTTGCCGATGGCCTGTCAAAGTGCGCCGCACTTAAGTTACCTGTGGAACCAGGGATCTTTGTGCTCAAGCTAACTCAACCGTCCGTAACACCGTCAACTGGACAGAACAAGAAGAGGAAGTTGATTTCTGGCGACTATTTTCCGGCAGAGCTTCCCGAAGCCGCCGCCAAGAAGGTCCCTAAGATCAACACCAAGAGTGCTGAGGAGCAGTCTGCTCCAGCAAGCCCTAGGGTTTGTTCCGTTGAAGCAGACGCTCCCGACAAGTTTTGCTCCGGCAATCTTGCCGGGGAACATCAAGCTCCGGCAGAGCCGCAGGCCCTTGCCGTAGAAACAGATGTTCCTGCAGTAGCAGATACGCCTTTAGTCCTTGTTGTCGAGCCGCAAGCTCCAACATGGGCGCAGCAGATTGTCCGTTTCCTTCACACAGGAGAACTTCCCGAAGAGCAAGAAGAAGCGGAAAGAGTAGCCCGGCAGTCAAGTATGTACCAGTTTGTCGACAGCACACTGTACAGAAGAAGACTCAACGGTGTGAAATTGAAGTGTATTCCTCGGGAAGATGGACAAAAGTTGTTGGCAGAGATACATGGAGGCATATGTGGCCACCACATTGGCGCAAGAGCACTTGTCGGCAAAGCATTCCGGCAAGGTTTCTTTTGGCCGACAGCCCTCCAGGATGCAGCTGCACAAGTAACCAAGTGTGAAGCGTGCCAGTTCCATTCCAAGCAGATACACCAGCCAGCTCAAGCTCTCCAGACGATCCCTTTATCCTGGCCATTTTCGTTCTGGGGGCTCGATATCCTCGGCCCCTTTCACCGAGCAATCGGGGGCTTTGAGTACTTGTACGTTGCAATCGACAAGTTCACAAAGTGGCCAGAAGTGGAAACAGTGAGGAAGGTGACAGCACAATCAGCAGTCAAGTTCTTCAGGTCGATTGTTTACCGTTTCGGGATCCCTAACAGGATAATTACCGACAACGGTACGCAATTTACAAGCCGCACCTTCATGCAGTACGTCCAAGATCTTGGCGCCAAGGTCTGCTTCGCTTCTGTTGCTCACCCGAGAAGCAACGGTCAAGCGGAGAGGGCAAATACTGAAGTGCTGCGCGGGCTCAAGACCAGAACTTTCGATAGGCTGCACAAGTGCGGAAGAAACTGGATCGAGGAGCTGCCGGTGGTTCTTTGGTCGATTAGGACGACGCCAAATCGAGCCACTGGCCAGACACCTTTCGCTCTAGTCTATGGAGCAGAGGCAGTTCTCCCCACGGAACTCGTATACGGGTCACCTCGAGTGCTCGCTTACGACGAGCTTGAGCAAGAGCAGTTGCGACATGACGACGCTCTGCTCCTTGAGGAAGACCGTCTTCAGGATGCTGTGCGAGCTGCTCGCTACCAGCAAGCTTTGCGTCGCTACCATAGCTGCAAAGTTAACGCCAGAAGTCTCGAGGAAGGCGACCTTGTTCTTCGGCGCGTTCAATCCGCCAAGAATTCCAACAAGTTGACGCCGAAGTGGGAAGGCCCTTACCGGGTGAAACGAGTCGCTAGGCCTGGCGCTGTCCGCCTTGAGACCGAAGATGGCATTTCAGTGAGCAACTCCTGGAACATCGAGCATCTTCGCAAGTTTTATCCGTAGGGCGCGGTTGTCGGAACCCGTTCCGGCAACCACCTTTTGTACAAGTCTTGCCACTGTTGCATGTAATCCTTTGTACAAAGCCGGGCGCAGACCCCGTGCATAAAGCTTATGTGCTCCGCACACCTTGTCGATTTCATGCTTTTTATTATTATTTGCATGTGCTATCTGACATTTTGTGCAGCATTAACCCCCGGTAAGCAATAACGAGCCATAAGGCTCCATATTTTTATTTTCTCCTTTTTTTCTTTTCTCTCAAGGAAAGGAAAGTTCTCTCGCGCGCAAGTTTGCCGGGGGGAAGGAGAAGATAATGGTGTGGACCAGGCGTCGTTCAAGAAAATATTCGCCTTGCCGGGGAGCAGACAACAGAAAAGATAAGTTGCCAAAGTTTGAGCAATCAGATTTCCTTTAAATTTTTAAGTTATCTTCCTTGAACGACCATACTTTGTATGGAAAACCTGTGCGTGGAGGAGCCAACTCGTAGCTAGTTGCGCCCTTACTGTTGTTTCGAGTCCGCTCAACAACTTAAGTGAGCTGCGACTAGCTGCGACAAGGTTTCTTGCCGGTGCAACACCGCCAGCAGGCTGCTGACGTCCCGCACTCAGCGCTCGCGGCTAAGGTGCCTGCGCCGGCAAGTTCCCTTAAAGCGTAGGGCAAAAACATACAGAGGAAGGAATCAAGTAGAGGAAATAACATTGCAATCATTGCACAGAATAAAGTTATATTACAAGATAACTTGTCGCAGCTCTAACAAACTGTTTTTCATAACATGATTAACAGCGACAAGAAAAGAAGAAAAATGGGCGGCCTAGTCTACGCGGTCACCCTCGACCCTCTTGATCCCACTCACCCTGTCCACAATGGGTGCGACAAGGGCCTTGAGCTCCTCCAGATCAGCATCCGGCGGCAAGCTCCTGAGGACGTTGGTGAGGCGGAGGCCCGGGTTGCGGAAGGCCACCTTCATCAACACCTTCTGAAGAGCTCCCGCGCAGATCTTGCGCGACTCGTCGGCAAGCTGCTTCGGGATCCCTTCCCGGAGTCGCCGGAGTGCCGTCGCCACGCCCTTGAAGAACGAGGTGAGCTTGGCGCTGGGTTGGAGGTTCTCGTCGGAGGGATACCCGAGATCCCCCATTCCCAGCTGCGCTAGCTCCTTGTCGATGTCGGCGGCAACATCCACGAGCCCCTCCGTCCAGTGCTCCACATTCTCCCGGAATGTGCTCTGGGTGGCGGCAACGCTCGCCAGCAGCGCCTTGCCGGCCTTGACTTCCTCCTTCAGGACCGTCTCTTGCTCCTTGGCGCTGTCCAGTGTCTTGGCCAAAGTGGCCAGCTTCGACTCAAGATCCGCATTGGAGTCCTTGGCGGCGTCAAGCTCCTTGCCCTTCTCGGCGAGGCGGGTCTGCAGCTCCGAGTAGCTGTTGGCGTCCTTCTCCCGCTCAAGCTTGAGCGCGGCAAGCTCGTCACCGCCCGCCTTGAGATCAGCCTCCAGCTGCGCCACCTTCGTCTCCAGCTCTTTCTTGGCGGCCTCGGCAGCTGCGGCAGCGTCTTCGGCTTGTTTGAGAGCTCCGCCAACCGTTCGCTCGCGCGCGGGAAGCTCCTCCTCATGGCTGTCAAGATCAACTTTCCACTGCACCAGCTCGCCCTCCTGCACGGACAGCTTCTCAGCGGAAAGCCTTTGTTGCTCTTCAACTTCTGCCTTCTCGAGGAGGAAGGCCCTCTGCTCCTCGGAAAGCTGCTCCTGCTCCACTGCCAAAGACCGAAGAGTTTCTTGATTTTGACCCCGGAGCTCTTCCACGCGCTTCTCGATGTCGACTCCTGCCTTGGCGAAAAGCGCTTCGCGAGATTCAAGCTTGGCTTGCCGGGCACGGTAGAGTGACACCAGCTTCCACAGCAGCCGCTCCTCCTTACGCTCGCCGCTGCTACTGCTTGGCGCGTCCACCAGCGCCAGCCCGGCGGAAGCAAGCACTTCTCCATCGAAGTTTTCTCCCTCGACCGGCGCCCTGGAGCTCGACACCCAGGGGAGGTTGATGAAGATGTCGTCGCCGGCCTTCAAGTAAACGCCAGGATGGGGCTCTTCGGAGCCTGGCGCTGCGGCAGCGGCGGAGGGGTCGGCGGTCGGTGCAGCGCCTGGCGCTCCTGCGGCCTCCGGGTCGTCAGTACGATCGCCAGACCCCCCCCCCCCGCCTGCTTTTTCTTCGACAACTTGGTGGAAGTGGCGGTCCGCTCCGACGAGAAGGACGGCCTCACCCGCGACACCACCGAGGAGGAGTTGAAACGCATCGCCACCAGGCTGGAAGAGGCGGCGGCAGCCGCAGCTGCAGGTGAGTTTGGATTCACCTTGGAGGAGGCAGCGGCAGCAGAGGCGGCAAACCGTGCCGAGCGAGAGGAGCTTGCCGGCAAGAAAGAGCTTGCCGGCAAGAAAGATCTTGTCGGGCGTGACGCCGAGCCAAGCGAGCCCGCCGAAGACGCGAGCGGCTCGTTGGAGATCAACTCTTCTTCCTCCTCATCTTCAGACAGCACGCCGCAAGCAGAGCCTCCATCCCCACCAAGAAGGCGTCTCCGCAAGGCTGGGGACGTGGCGAGGTGGCAGGCGAGCCGACAGTCGCCGCGCCGCACGACACGCTCCACCGCGGCAGAGGTGACACGTTCCCTATCGGAACCACGAGCCTTTTTTAGGGAAGCTCCGGTTTGCAAGAAGCTTACACCAAAGCTTGTCCCAATTTGGCCAAAAAAATGTACTCAAACATGTTGGTGCCATGTCATGACACCATGCCAGGTTTCATGATTTTCAGCCATGTTTTGGATTTACAGGAATTAAAAAACCAAGTTTCTCAATCATTCCGGCCAAGCCATGATGCCTAGATGTTTGAATTCCCATTTCTCGCATGGTTCCCATAAATTCACCCATAGACACACATGTGATTTTTCAACAAGCTTTGGTGCATTGGAGCATGTGCTTGTAGTTCAAATTTGAATTATGCACATTAAATGCCTAGAAACTCAATTAATGCATAAAAATGCCAAGCGAACCCGGAATAGTTCCAAATTTAAACACGACACTCATGTACTAGTTGCATGTTCATTGTACGTAAATGTTCTAGCAATTCAAAAACCATCCTTTCCCTCCATAAAACCATTTTTTCTTTCAAAACATAATGAGAAAATCAGGTATACCACAAACAGTTTACTAGAAAGAATCGTGTGGGATGCCATATAAAATATATTGGCGCAACGTCTTGTCTGGCTTACGCAGGAAGCTTCGTCGTCTACAGTCCACCGCCCCCGCTTGAACCACACTTGCGCGCCAGTTTCTCGCGGCACCAAGCGAAAAAATTTTGCCACCGCGGAAATATCTATCTCCCTGCCCCCTCCCTCCTACCAAAAGCCACATTTCCACTGTTCCTCCTTGCTTTCCAAGTTCAAAGCTTCATTGTTGCTTACTGGCAGCTCAGCCTCCTCGTCGGTGACCCTTCTTGTTGCAGCGCCGCCTCCTCGCCGGCTACCCTTCTTCTTGTAGCGCCACCTCCTCGCCGGTGACCCTTCTTCTTGTAGCGCCGCCTCCTCGCCGGTGACCCTACTTCTTGCTGCGTGGCCTCCTCGCTGCCGACCCTTTTTCTTGTTGCGCGGCCTCGTCGATATGGTCAAGTAATCCACACCCCACCCACACCATCCTCCTCCTATACCGTCCCACATGCCCCGACCGACGGAGCGACACCTTCCACCGAAATCACGGCCCCCCCTCCTCCAATTAAGCGCCGCCCACAGCCATTTTACACGCAGTATAACATGGAGCTTAGTAGCATGCGGCCGCACGCGCGAACGAGGTCGCTATGGCTGCCATGCCTGTCGACCGCCAGATCTTGGAGGAGCACCTCGTCTCCGAGGCCACCGTCGACACCGCCACGCGGTTGTCTACTTTAAAATACAGTTCGTGATGTTTTCTCGAGGCCATCGCCAGTGCCTTCTAGTGATTTGTTCTTTGTAATGTTAATATGCAATCTGATGTTTGGTTAACAGTTTGGTCCTCTGAAATGTAATGTTCAGTTAACACTTTGGTCCAACAATTGCTACATTTCGTAGTACTGTTCTCAAGAATTCTTTGTTTTGTTAACTGTCTTGTCTTCTAGTACATGTTTCTATTCTGCAATAGCTTGCTCAGTTAACTATTTTGGTTCATTTGGTCTCCTGTCCATTTAACTGTTTGGTTCAGTTCTGCAATTTGATTTTCATTTGCTGTGGGTACAATTTTGTATTGTTATGCATGTGACACCAATCGAATTTGGCTGTACTCAATACATATTCTACTGATAGTATGGCAACTCTCAGTTAACCTGATCAAGATCTTCCTTATGTGTGTTGCAGGGAAACAATGGGAGACACTGTGGTTTACCATCGAGATTTGTTCAAGCAGGGTCCTCTGGCTAATAGCACATTATTGTGCAGTTGCAGGAATCATTCTAATATTTAGGTTTCTTACAATTTGGTCTTGCACATGTAGGTCCTGCTGTCAGAGGCTTAGACCCACTGTTCGACCCATTTTTCATATGGGGAAATGAGATGTCCATGAATATCAGTCAAGTCACGAAACTCAGTAAGATTGTTAGGATGAAGAAACTTGCGACGAATAACAGCAAGATCTTTGTTTGCACAATGAAGAAGACATCAGTCAACTATAGGATGGTACCAACTCTTTTACCTTGTTTTTACTCCTTGCGCCATTTCAAAATTTACAACAGCGATTTATGCATAGCTTTGTTTTCAGTACTTTTCAAAGCAGTTCACCGATGATTACCTCTCAAACCACATGCATGGTCAAGAGCGCGAGGAAGGTATTCATTCAACACCCACGGTACAATATTGAAGTCTTGCTGAAGAGGATGAAGGTTGGGAGGGCAATTATCCATAGCCACTGGCCTAAAGTTGCAAGGACATTCAACATCACTGAAGGCTCAATATTTGCCTTCCGCTTCTGCAATTTCCCAGATGAGATTCATGTTGGGGAACGCAGTAATTTCAAAAATTTCCTACGCACACGCAAGATCATGGTGATGCATAGCAATGAGAGGGGAGAGTGTTGTCTACGTACCCTTCGTAGACCGCAACGGAAGCGTTGACGCAACATAGAGGAAGTAGTCGTACGTCTTCCCGATCCGACCGATCCAAGCACCGTTACTCCGGCACCTCCGAGTTCTTAGCACACGTACAGCTCGATGACGCTCCCCGGGCTCCGATCCAGCAAAGCTTCGCGGATGAGTTCCGTCAGCACAACGGTGTGGTGACGATGATGATGTTCTACCGACGCAGGGCTTCGCCTAAGCACTACAACGATATGATCGAGGTGGAATATGGTGGCAGGGGGCACCGCACACGGCTAAGGAACGATCACGTGGATCAACTTCTGTGTCTAGAGGTGCCCCCCTGCCCCCGTATATAAAGGATCCAAGGGGGGCGGTGCGGCCGGCCCTATGGTGGCGCGCAGGAGGAGTCCTACTCCTACCGGGAGTAGGACTCCCCCCCAATCCTTGTCCAACTAGGAGAGGTGGACGGAGAATAGGAAAGGGGGGGCGCCGCCCCTCCCTCCTTGTCCAATTTGGACTAGGGGGAGAGGGGGCACGCGGCCTGCCCTGGCAGCCCCTTCCTCTTCTCCACATTAGGCCCATGAGGCCCATTAACCCCTCGGGGGGTTCCGGTAACCCCCCGGTGCTCCGGTTTTATCCGATACTTCTCCGGAACCCTTCCGGTGTCCTAATATAGTTATCCAATATATCAATCATTATGTCTCGACCACTTCGAGACTCCTCGTCATGTCCGTGATCACATCCGGGACTCCGAACTAACTTCGGTACATCAAAATGCATAAACTCATAATAACTGTCATCATAATGTTAAGCATGCGGACCCTACGGTTCGAGAACAATGTAGACATGACTGAGACAAATCTCCGGTCAATAACCAATAGCGGGACCTGGATGCCCATATTGGCTCCTACATATTCTACGAAGATCTTTATTGGTCAGACCGCATAACAACATACGTTGTTCCCTTTGTCATCGGTATGTTACTTGCCCGAGATTCGATCGTTGGTATCCAATACCTAGTTCAATCTCGTTACCGGCAAGTCTCTTTACTCGTTCTGTAATACATCATCCCGCAACTAACTTATTAGTTGCAATGCTTGCAAGGCTTATGTGATGTGCATTACCGAGAGGGCCCAGAGATACCTCTCCGACAATCGGAGTGAAAAATCCTAATCTCGAAATACGCCAACCCAACATCTACCTTTGGAGACACCTGTAGAGCTCCTTTATAATCACCCAGTTATGTTGTGACGTTTGGTAGCACACAAAGTGTTCCTCCGGCAAATGGGAGTTGCATAATCTCATAGTCATAGGAACATGTATAAGTCATGAAGAAAGCAATAGCAACATACTAAACGATCGGGTGCTAAGCTAATGGAATGGGTCATGTCAATCAGATCATTCAACTAATGATGTGATCCCGTTAATCAAATAACAACTCTTTGTCCATGGTTAGGAAACATAACCATCTTTGATTAACGAGCTAGTCAAGTAGAGGCATACTAGTGACACTTTGTTTGTCTATGTATTCACACATGTATTATGTTTCCGGTTAATACAATTCTAGCATGAATAATAAACATTTATCATGATATATGGAAATAAATAATAACTTTATTATTGCCTCTAGGGCATATTTCCTTCAGTCTCCCACTTGCACTAGAGTCAATAATCTAGTTCACATCGCCATGTGATTTAACAGCAATAGTTCACATCACCATGTGATTAACACCCATAGTTCACATCATCATGTGACCAACACTCAAAGGGTTTACTAGAGTCAGTAATCTAGTTCACATATCTATGTGATTAACACCCAAAGAGTACTAAGGTGTGATCATGTTTTGCTTGGGAGATAATTTTAGTCAACGGGTCTGTCACATTCAGATCCATAAGTATTTTGCAAGTTCTATGTCTACAATGCTCTACACGGAGCTACTCTAGCTAATTGCTCCCACTTTCAAGTATCTAGATTGAGACTTAGAATCATCTGGATCAGTGTCAAAACTTACATCGACGTAACCCTTTACGACGAACCTTTTGTCACCTCCGTAATCGAGAAACATATCCTTATTCCACTAAGGATAATTTTGACCGCTGTCCAGTGATCTACTCCTAGATCACTATTGTACTCCCTTGCCAAACTTAGTGGTAGGGTATACAATAGATCAGGTACACAGCATGACATACTTTATAGAACCTATGGCCAAGGCATAGGGAATGACATTCATTCGCTTTCTATCTTCTGCCGTGGTCGGGCTTTGAGTCTTACTCAATTTCACACCTTGTAACATAGGCAAGAAACTCTTTCTTTGACTGTTCCATTTTGAACTACTTCAAAATCTTGTCAAGGTATGTACTCATTGAAAAAAACTTATCAAGCGTCTTGATCTATCTCTATAGATCTTGAAGCTCAATATGTAAGCAGCTTCACCGAAGTCTTTCTTTGAAAAACTCCTTTCAAACACTCCTTTATGCTTTACAGAACAATTCTACATTATTTCCGATCAACAATATGTCATACACATATACTTATCAGAAATGTTGTAGTGCTCCCACTCACTTTCTTGTAAATACAGACTTCACCGCAAGTCTGTATAAAACTATATGCTTTGATCAACTTATCAAAACGTATATTCCAACTCCGAGATGCTTCCACCAGTCCATAGATGGATCGCTGGAGCTTGCATATTTTGTTAGCACCTTTAGGATTGACAAAACCTTCTGGTTGTATCATATACAACTCTTCTTTAAATACATTAAGGAATGTAGTTTTGTTTATCCATTTGCCAGATTTCATAAAATTGCGGTAATTGCTAACATGATTTGGACAGACTTAAGCATCGCTACGAGTGAGAAAATTTCATCGTAGTCAACACCTTGAACTTTGTCAAAAACATTTTTCGACAAGTCTAGCTTTGTAGATAGTAACACTACTATCAGCGTCTGTCTTCCTCTTGAAGATCCATTTATTTTCTATGGCTTGCCGATCATCGGGCAAATCCATCAAAGTCCATACTTTGTTCTCATACATGGATCATATCTCAGATTTCATGGCCTCAAACCATTTCACGGAATCTGGGTTCATCATCGCTTCCTCATAGTTCGCAAGTTTGTCATGGTCTAGTAACATGACTTCCAGTACAGGATTACCGTACCACTCTGGTGCGGATCTCACTCTGGTTTACCTACGAGATTCGGTAGTAACTTGATCTGAAGTTACATGATCATCATCATTAGCTTCCTCACTAATTGGTGTAGTAGTCACAAGAACAGATTTTTGTGATGAACTACTTTCCAATAAGGGAGAAGGTACAATTACCTTATCAAGTTTTCTACTTTCCTCCCACTCACTTCTTTCGAGAGAAACTCCTTCTCTGGAAAGGATCCATTCTCAGCAACGAATTTGCCTTCGGATCTGTGATAGAAGGTGTACCCAACATTTTTCTTTTGGGTATCCTATGAAGACGCACTTCTCCGATTTGGGTTTGAGCTTATCAGGTTGAAACTTTTTCACATAAGCATTGCAACCTCAAACTTTAAGAAAAGACAGCTTAGGTTTCTTGTCAAACCATAGTTCATACAGTGTCGTCTCAACGGATTTAGATGGTGCCCTTTTTTCATGAATGCAGCTGTCTCTAATGCATAACCCCAAAACTATAGTGGTAAATCGGTAAGAAACATCATAGATTGCACTATATCCAATAAAGTACGGTTATGATGTTCGAACACACTATTATGCTGTGGTGTTCCAGGTGGCATGAATTTGTGAAACTATTCCACATAGTTTTAATTGAAGACCAAACTCATAACTCAAATATTTGTCTCCGCGATCAGATCGTAGAAACCTTATTTTTCTTGTCACAATGATTTTCCACTTCACCCTGAAATTATTTGAACTTTTCAAATGTTTCAGACTTATGTTTCATCAAGTAGATATACTCATATCTGCTCAAATCATCTATGAAGGTCAAAAAATAACGATACCCGTCGCGAGCTTCAACACTCATCGGATCGCATACATCAGTATGTATTATTTCCAATAAGTCAGTTGCTCGCTCCATTGTTCCGGAGAACGGAGTCTTTAGTCATCTTTCCCATAAGGCATGGTTCGCAAGCACCAAGTGATTCATAATCAAGTGATTCCAAAATCCCATCAGCATGGAGTTTCTTCATGCGCTTTACACCAATATGACCTAAACGGCAGTGCTACAAATAAGTTGCACTATCATTATTAACTTCGCATCTTTTGGTTTCAATATTATGAATATGTGTATCACTACGATCGAGATCCAACGAACTATTTTCATTGGGTGTGTAACCATATAAGGTTTTATTCATGTAAACAGAACAACAATTTATTCTCTTACTTAAATGAATAACCGTATTACAATAAACATGATCAAATCATATTCATGCTCAACGCAAACACCAAATAACACTTATTCAGGTTCAACACTAATCCCGAAAGTATAGGGAGTGTGCGATGATGATCATATCAATCTTGGAACCACTTCCAACACACATCGTCACTTCACCCTTAACTAGTCTCTATTCATTCTGCAACTCCCGTTTCAAGTTACTAATCTTAGCAGCTGAACTAGTATCAAATAATGAGGGGTTATTATAAACACTAGTAAAGTACACATCAATAACATGTATATCAAATATACTTATGTTCACTTTGCCATCCTTCTTATCCGCCAATCACTTGGGGTAATTCCGCTTCCAGTGACCAGTCCCTTTGCAGTAGAAGCACTTAGTCTCAGGCTTAGGATCAGACTTGGGCTTCTTCACTTGAGCAGCAACTTGCTTGCTGTTCTTCTTGAAGTTCCCCTTCTTCCCTCTGCCCTTTTCTTGAAACTAGTGGTCTTGTCTACCATCAACACTTGATGTTTTTTCTCGATTTCTACCTTCGTCAATTTCAGCATCACGAAGAGCTTGGGAATCGTTTCCATTATCCCTTGCATATTATAGTTCATCATGAAGTTCTACTAACTTGGTGATGGTGACTAGAGAATTCTGTCAATCACTATTTTATCTGGAAGATTAACTCCCACTTGATTCAAGCGATTGTAGTACCCACACAATCTGAGCACATGCTCACAGCTTGAGCGATTCTCCTCCATCTTTTAGCTATAGAACTTGTTGGAGACTTCATATCTCTCAACTCGGGTATTTGCTTGAAATACTAACTTCAACTCCTAGAACATCTCATATGGTCCATGACGTTCAAAACGTCTTTGAAGTCCCGATTCTAAGCCATTAAGCATGGTGCACTAAACTATCAAGTAGTCATCATATTGAGCTAGCCAAACGTTCATAACGTCTGCATCTGCTCCTGCAATAGGTCTGTCACCTAGCGGCGCATCAAGGACATAATTCTTCTGTGCAGCAATGAGGATAAACCTCAGATCACGGATCCAATCCGCATCATTGCTACTAACATCTTTCAACACAATTTTCTCTAGGAACATATCAAAATAAACACAGGGAAGCAACAACGCGAGCTATTGATCTACAACATAATTTGCAAAATACTACCAGGACTAAGTTCATGATAAATTTAAGTTCAATTAATCATATTACTTAAGAACTCCCACTTAGATAGACATCCCTCTAATCCTCTAAGTGATCACGTGATCCAAATCAACTAAACCATGTCCGATCATCACGTGAGATGGAGCAGTTTCATTGGTGAACATCACTATGTTGATCATATCTACTATATGATTCACGCTCGACCTTTCGGTCTCCGTGTTCCGAGGCCATATCTGTATATGCTTGGCTCGTCAAGTATAACCTGAGTATTCCGCGTGTGCAACTGTTTTGCACCCGTTGTATTTGAACGTAGAGCCTATCACACCCGATCATCACGTGGTGTCTCAGCACGAAGAACTTTCGCAACGGTGCATACTCAGGGAGAACACTTCTTGATAATTAGTGAGATATCATCTTATAATGCTACCGTCAATCAAAGCAAGATAAGATGCATAAAAGATAAACATCACATGCAATCAATATAAGTGATATGATATGGCCATCATCATCTTGTGCTTGTGATCTCCATCTCTGAAGCACCGTCATGATCACCATCGTCACCGGCGCGACACCTTGATCTCCATCGTAGCATCGTTGTCGTCTCGGCAACTATTGCTTACGAATATCGCTACCGCTTAGTGATAAAGTAAAGCAATTACAGGGCGATTGCATTGCATACAATAAAGCGACAACCATATGGCTCCTGCCAGTTGCCGATAACTCGGTTACAAAACATGATCATCTCATACAATAAAATTCAGCATCATGCCTTGACCATATCACATCACAACATGCCCTGCAAAAACAAGTTAGACGTCCTCTACTTTGTTGTTGCAAGTTTTACGTGGCTGCTACGGGCTTAAGCAAGAACCAATCTCACCTACGCATCAAAACCACAACGATAGTTTGTCAAATAGACTCCGTTTTAACCTTCTCAAGGACCGGGCGTAGTCACACTCGGTTCAACTAAAGTTGGAGAGATAGTCGCCCACAAGCCATCTATGTGCAAAGCACGTCGAGGGAACCGGTCTCGCGTAAGCGTACGCGTAAGGTTGGTCTGGGTCATCTCGTCCAACAATACCGCCGAACCAAAGTATGACATGCTGGTAGGCAGTATGACTTGTATCGCCCACAACTCACTTGTGTTCTACTCGTGCATATAACATCTAACCATAAAACCAAGGCTCGGATGCCACTGTTAGGGCACGTAGTAATTTCAAAAAATTTCCTACGCACACGCAAGATCATGGTGATGCATAGCAACGAGAGGGGAGAGTGTTGTCTACGTACCAACGCAGACCGACTGCGGAAGCGATCACACAACGTAAAGGAAGTAGTCGTACGTCTTCCCGATCCGACCGATCCAAGCACCGTTACTCCGGCACCTCCGAGTTCTTAGCACACGTTCAGCTTGATGACGATCCCCGGGCTCCGATCCAGCAAAGCTTCGGGGAGGAGTTCCGTCAGCACGACGGCGTGGTGACGATCTTGATGTACTACCGATGCAGGGCTTCGCCTAAGCACTGCAACAATATGATCGAGGTGGAATTTGGTGGCAGGGGGCACCGCACACGGCTAAGGGACGATCACCAAGGATCAACTTGTGTGTAGAGAGGTGCCCCCTGCCTCCGTATATAAAGGAGCCAAGGGGGAGGGCTGGCCGGCCAAGGAGGAGGGCGCAGGAGGAGTCCTACTCCTATCGGGAGTAGGACTCCCCCCCCCCCCCAATCCTATTCCAACTAGGACTCCCAAGGGGGAAAGAGAGAGAGGGGGGCCGGCCACCTCTCCAAGTCCTAATAGGACTAGGGGAAGGGGGGCGCGCGGCCACCTATGGGCTGCCCCTTTTCTCCTTTCCACTAAGGCCCATGAAGGCCCATATGGCTCCCGGGGGGTTCCGGTAACCTCCCGGTAATCCGGTAAAATCCCGATTTCACCCGGAATACCTCCGATGTCCAAATATAGGCTTCCAATATATCAATCTTTATGTCTCGGCCATTTCGAGACTCCTCGTCATGTCCGTGATCACATCCGGGACTCCGAACAAACTTCGGTACATCAAAATGCATAAACTCATAATAACTGTCATCATAACTGTCATCATAACGTTAAGCATGCGGACCCTATGGTTCGAGAACAATGTAGACATGACTGAGACACATCTCCGGTCAATAACCAATAGCGGGACTTGGATGCCCATATTGGCTCCTACATATTCTACGAAGATCTTTATCGGTCAGACCGCATAACAACATACGTTGTTCCCTTTGTCATCGGTATGTTACTTGCCCGAGATTCGATCGTCGGTATCCAATACCTAGTTCAATCTCGTTACCGGCAAGTCTCTTTACTCGTTCTAATACATCATCCCGCAACTAACTCATTAGTTGCAATGCTTGCAAGGCTTAAGTGATGTGCATTACCGAGAGGGCCCAGAGATACCTCTCCGACGATCGGAGTGACAAATCCAAATCTCGAAATACGTCAACCCAACATGTACCTTTGGAGACACCTGTAGAGCACCTTTATAATCACCCAGTTACGTTGTGACGTTTGGTAGCACACAAAGTGTTCCTCCGGCACACGGGAGTTCATAATCTCATAGTCATAGGAACATGTATAAGTCATGAAGAAAGCAATAGCAACATACTAAACGATCGGATGCTAAGCTAATGGAATGGGTCATGTCAATCAGATCATTCAACTAATGATGTGATCCCGTTAATCAAATGACAACTCTTTGTCCATGGTTAGGAAACATAACCATCTTTAATTAACGAGCTAGTCAAGTAGAGGCATACTAGTGACACTCTGTTTGTCTATGTATTCACACATGTATTATGTTTCCGGTTAATACAATTCTAGCATGAATAATAAACTTTTATCATGATATAAGGAAATAAATAATAACTTTATTATTGCCTCTAGGGCATATTTCCTTCAGTCTCCCACTTGCACTAGAGTCAATAATCTAGATCACATCGCCATGTGATTTAACATCAATAGTTCACATTCACCATGTGATTAACACCCATAGTTCACATCGTCATGTGACCAACACTCAAAGGGTTTACTAGAGTCAGTAATCTAGTTCACATCTATATGTGATTAACACCCAAAGAGTACTAAGGTGTGATCATGTTTTGCTTGTGAGAGAAGCTTAGTCAACGAGTCTGCCAAAATTCAGATCCGTATGTATTTTGCAAATTTCTATGTCTACAATGCTCTGCACGGAGCTACTTTAGCTAATTGCTCCCACTTTCAATATGTATCCAGATGAAGACTTAGAGTCATCCGGATCAGTGCCAAAAACTTGTATCGACGTAATCCTTTTACGACGAACCTTTTGTCACCTCCATAATCGAGAAACATATCCTTATTCCACTAAGGATAATTTTGACCGATGTCCAGTGATCTACTCCTAGATCACTATTGTACTCCCTTGCCAAAATCAGTGTAGGGTATACAATAGATCTGGTACATAGCATGGCATACTTTATAGAACCTATGGCTGAGGCATAGGGAATGACTTTCATTCTCTTTCTATCTTCTGCGTGGTCGGGCTTTGAGTCTTACTCAATTTCACACCTTGTACACAGGCAAGAACTCTTTCTTTGACTGTTCCATTTTGAACTACTTCAAAATCTTGTCAAGGTATGTACTCATTGAAAAGAAATTATCAAGCGTCTTGATCTATCTCTATAGATCTTGATGCTCAATATGTAAGCAGCTTCACCGAGGTCTTTCTTTGAAAAACTCCTTTCAAACACTTATTTATGCTTACAGAATAATTCTACATTATTTCCGATCAATAATATGTCATTCACATATACTTATCAGAAATGTGTAGTGCTCCCACTCACTTTCTTGTAAATACAGGCTTCACCGCAAGTCTGTATAAAACTATATGCTTTGATCAACTTATCAAAGCGTATATTCCAACTCCGAGATGCTTGCACCAGTCCATAGATGGATCGCTGGAGCTTGCATATTTAGTTAACACCTTTAGGATCGACAAAACCTTCTAGTTGCATCGTATACAACTCTTCTTTAATAAATCCATTAAGGAATGCAGTTTTGTTTATCCATTTGCCAGATTTCATAAAATGCGGCAATTGCTAACATGATTCGGACAGACTTAAGCATAGATACGAGTGAGAAAATCTCATCGTAGTCAACACCTTGAACTTGTCGAAAACCTTTTGCGACAATTCTAGCTTTGTAGATAGTAACACTACTATCAGCGTCCGTCTTCCTCTTGAAGATCCATTTATTTTCTATGGCTTGCCGATCATCGGGCAAATCCATCAAAGTCCATACTTTGTTCTCATACATGGATCATATCTCAGATTTCATGGCCTCAAACCATTTCGCGGAATCTGGGCTCATCATCGCTTCCTCATAGTTCGTAGGTTCGTCATGGTCAAGTAACATGACCTCCAGAACAGGATTACCGTACCACTCTGGTGCGGATCTCACTCTGGTTTACCTACGAGATTCGGTAGTAACTTGATCTGAAGTTACATGATCATCATCATTAGCTTCCTCACTAATTGGTGTAGGTGTCACAGAAAGTTTCTGTGATGACTACTTTCCAATAAGGGAGCAGGTACAGTTACCTCATCAAGTTCTACTTTCCTCCCACTCACTTCTTTCGAGAGAAACTCCTTCTCTAGAAAGGATCCATTCTTAGCAACGAATGTCTTGCCTTCGGATCTGTGATAGAAGGTGTATCCAATAGTCTCCTTTGGATATCCTATGAAGACACATTTCTCCGATTTGGGTTCGAGCTTATCAGGTTGAAGCTTTTTCACATAAGCATCGCAGCCCCAAACTTAGAAACGACAACTTTGGTTCTTGCCAAACCACAGTTTAGATTGTGTCATCTCAACGGACTTAGATGGTGCCCTTTTTAACGTGAATGCAGCTGTCTCTAATGCATAACCCCAAAACGATAGTGGTAAATCAGTAAGAAACATCATAGATTGCACTATATCCAATAAAGTACGGTTATGACGTTCGGACACACCATTATGTTGGGTGTTCCAGGTGGCGTGAGTAGTGAAACTATTTCACATTGTTTTAACTGAAGGCCAAACTCGTAACTCAAATACTCTTCTCTACGATCAGATCGTAGAAACTTTATTTTCTTGTTACGATGATTTTTCACTTCACTCTGAAATTCTTTGAACTTTTCAAGACTTATGTTTCATCAAGTAGATATACTCATATCTGCTCAAATCATGTGAAGATCAGAAAATAATGATACCTGTCGCGAGCCTCAATATTCATCGGACCACATACATCAGTATGTATGATTTCCAACAAATCTGTTGCTCGCTCCATTGTTCCGAAGAACAGAGTCTTAGTCATCTTGCCCATGAGGCATGGTTCGCAAGCATCAACTGATTCATAATCAAGTGATTCCAAAAGCCCATCAGCATGGAGTTTCTTCATGCGCTTTACACCAATATGACCTAAACGGCAGTGCCACAAATAAGTTGCACTATCATTATTAACTTTGCATCTTTTGGTTTCAATATTATGATTATGTGTATCACTACGATCGAGATCCAACGAACTATTTTCATTGGGTGTGTAACCATATAAGGTTTTATTCATGTAAATAGAACAACAATTTATTCTCTTACTTAAATGAATAACCGTATTACAATAAACATGATCAAATCATATTCATGCTCAACGCAAACACCAAATAACACTTATTTAGGTTCAACACTAATCCCGAAATTATAGGGAGTGTGCGATGATGATCATATCAATCTTGGAACCACTTCCAACACACATCGTCACTTCACCCTTAACTAGTCTCTGTTTATTCTGCAACTCCCGTTTCGAGTTACTAATCTTAGCAACTGAACTAGTATCAAATACTGAGGGGTTGCTATAAACACTAGTAAAGTACACATCAATAACATGTATATCAAATATACTTATGTTCACTTTGCCATCCTTCTTATCCGCCAATCACTTGGGGTAGTTCCGCTTCCAGTGACCAGTCCCTTTGCAGTAGAAGCACTTAGTCTCAGGCTTAGGACCAGACTTGGGCTTCTTCACTTGAGCAGCAACTTGCTTGCTTTCTTCTTGAAGTTCCCCTTCTTCCCTTTGCCCTTTTCTTGAAACTAGTGGTCTTGTCAACCATCAACACTTGATGTTTTTCTTGATTTCTACCTTCGTTGATTTCAGCATCACGAAGAGCTTGGGAGTTGTTTCCGTTATCCCTTGCATATTATAGTTCATCACGAAGTTCTACTAACTTGGTGATGGTGACTAGAGAATTCTGTCAATCACTATCTTATCTGGAAGATTAACTCCACTTGATTCAAGCGATTGTAGTACCCAGACAATCTGAGCACATGCTCACTAGTTGAGCGATTCTCCTCCATCTTTTAGCTATAGAACTTGTTGGAGACTTCATATCTCTCAACTCGGGTATTTGCTTGAAATATTAACTTCAACTCCTGGAACATCTCATATGGTCCATGACGTTCAAAACGTCTTTGAAGTCCCGATTCTAAGCCATTAAGCATGGTGCACTAAACTATCAAGTAGTCATCATATTGAGCTAGCCAAACGTTCATAACGTCTGCATCTGCTCCTGCAATAGGTCTGTCACCTAGCGGTGCATCAAGGACATAATTCTTCTGTGCAGCAATGAGGATAAACCTCAGATCACGGATCCAATCCGCATCATTGCTACTAACATCTTTCAACACAATTTTCTCTAGGAACATATCAAAATAAACATATGAAAGCAACAACGCGAGCTATTGATCTACAACATAGATATGCTAATACTACCAGGACTAAGTTCATGATAAATTAAAGTTCAATTAATCATATTACTTAAGAACTCCCACTTAGATAGACATCCCTCTAATCCTCTAAGTGATCACGTGATCCAAATCAACTAAACCATAACCGATCATCACGTGAAATGGAGTAGTTTCAATGGTGAACATCACTATGTTGATCATATCTACTATATGATTCACGCTCGACCTTTCGGTCTCAGTGTTCCGAGGCCATATCTGCATATGCTAGGCTCGTCAAGTTTAACCTGAGTATTCTGCGTGTGCAAAACTGGCTTGCATCCCGTTGTAGATGGACGTAGAGCTTATCACACCCGATCATCACGTGGTGTCTGGGCACGACGAACTTTGGCAACGGTGCATACTCAGGGAGAACACTTTTATCTTGATAATTTAGTGAGAGATCATCTTATAATGCTACCGTCAATCAAAGCAAGATAAGATGCATAAAATAAACATCACATGCAATCAATATAAGTGATATGATATGGCCATCATCATCTTGTGCTTGTGATCTCCATCTCCGAAGCACCGTCATGATCACCATCGTCACCGGCGCGACACCTTGATCTCCATCGTAGCATCGTTGTCGTCTCGTCAATCTTATGCTTCCACGACTATCGCTACCGCTTAGTGATAAAGTAAAGCATTACATCGCGATTGCATTGCATACAATAAAGCGACAACCATATGGCTCCTGCCAGTTGCCGATAACTCGGTTACAAAACATGATCATCTCATACAATAAAATTTAGCATCATGTCTTGACCATATCACATCACAACATGCCCTGCAAAAACAAGTTAGACGTCCTCTACTTTGTTGTTGCAAGTTTTACGTGGCTGCTACGGGCTTAAGCAAGAACCAATCTTACCTACGCATCAAAACCACAACGATAGTTTGTCAAGTTGGTGCTGTTTTAACCTTCGCAAGGACCGGGCGTAGCCACACTCGGTTCAACTAAAGTTGGAGAAACTGTCACCCGCAAGCCACCTATGTGCAAAGCACGTCGGGAGAACCGGTCTCGCGTAAGCGTACGCGTAATGTCGGTCCGGGCCGCTTCGTCCAACAATACCGCCGAACCAAAGTATGACATGCTGGTAAGCAGTATGACTTATATCGCCCACAACTCACTTGTGTTCTACTCGTGCATATAACATCAACACATATAAAACCTAGGCTCGGATGCCACTGTTGGGGAACGTAGTAATTTCAAAAAAATTCCTACGCACACGCAAGATCATGGTGATGCATAGCAACGAGAGGGGAGAGTTCCAGGTGGCATGAATTTGTGAAACTATTCCACATAGTTTTAATTGAAGACCAAACTCATAACTCAAATATTTGTCTCCGCGATCAGATCGTAGAAACCTTATTTTTCTTGTCACAATGATTTTCCACTTCACCCTGAAATTATTTGAACTTTTCAAATGTTTCAGACTTATGTTTCATCAAGTAGATATACTCATATCTGCTCAAATCATCTATGAAGGTCAAAAAATAACGATACCCGTCGCGAGCTTCAACACTCATCGGATCGCATACATCAGTATGTATTATTTCCAATAAGTCAGTTGCTCGCTCCATTGTTCCGGAGAACGGAGTCTTTAGTCATCTTTCCCATAAGGCATGGTTCGCAAGCACCAAGTGATTCATAATCAAGTGATTCCAAAATCCCATCAGCATGGAGTTTCTTCATGCGCTTTACACCAATATGACCTAAACGGCAGTGCTACAAATAAGTTGCACTATCATTATTAACTTCGCATCTTTTGGTTTCAATATTATGAATATGTGTATTGCCACAAATAAGTTGCACTATCATTATTAACTTTGCATCTTTTGGCTTCAATATTATGAAATGTGTATCACACGATCGAGATCCAACAAACCATTTTCATTGGGTGTATGACCATAGAAGGTTTTATTCATGTAAACAGAACAACATTATTCTCTTTACTATGAATAATGCAATAAACAGAGCAAATCATATTCATGCTCAACGAAACACCAAATAACACTTATTTATAGTAACACTCCGAAAGTATAAGGGGTGCATGATAAGTATCAATCTTGAGAGACACGTTTTCAAACGCGATAATGGTCGAGTGAGTTCACATTGTCATAGTTAACTAGTCTCTGTTTATTCTGCACCCGTTGAGTTACATCTTAGCAACTGAACTAGTATCAAATACTGAGGGGTTGCTATAAACACTAGTTAAAGTACACATCAATAACATGTATATCAAATATACTTATGTTCACTTTGCCATCCTTCTTATCCGCCAATCACTTGGGGCAGTTCCGCTTCCAGTGACCAGTCCCTTTGCAGTAGAAGCACTTAGTCTCAGGCTTAGGACCAGACTTGGGCTTCTTCACTTGAGCAGCAACTTGCTTGCTGTTCTTCTTGAAGTTCCCCTTCTTCCCTTTGCCCTTTTCTTGAAACTAGTGGTCTTGTCTACCATCAACACTTGATGTTTTTCTCGATTTCTACCTTCGTCAATTTCGCATACGAAGAGCTTGGGAATCGTTTCCGTTATCCCTTGCATATATAGTTCATCACGAAGTTCTACTAACTTGGTGATGGTGACTAGAGAATTCTGTCAATCACTATATCTGGAAGATTAACTCCCATTGATTCAAGATGTAGTACCAGACATTTTGAGTATATGCTCACTGACAGAACTGTTCTCCTCCATCTTGCAGCTATAAACTTATTGGAGACTTCATATCTCTCAATCCGGGCATTTTCTTGAAATATTAACTTCAACTCCTGGAACATCTCATATGCTCCATGACGTTCAAAACGTCGTTGAAGTCCCGATTCTGAGCCGTAAAGCATGGCACACTGAACTATCGAGTAGTCATCAGCTTTGCTCTGCCAGACGTTCATAACATCTGGTGTTGCTCTAGCAGCAGGCCTGGCACCCAGCGGTGCTTCCAGGAAGTAATTCTTCTGTGCAGCAATGAGGATAATCCTCAAGTTACGGACCCAGTCCGTGTAATTGCTACCATCATCTTTCAACTTTGCTTTCTCAAGGAACGCATTAAAATTCAACGGAACAACAGCACGAGCCATCTATCTACAATCAAACATACACAAGCAAGATACTATCAGGTACTAAGTTCATGATAAATTCAAGTTCAATTTAATCATATTACTTAAAGAACTCCCACTTAGATAGACATCCCTCTAATCCTCTAAGTGATCACGTGATCCAAATCAACTAAACCATAACCGATCATCACGTGAGATGGAGTAGTTTCATTGGTGAACATCGTATGTTGATCATATCTACTATATGATTCACGCTCGACCTTTCGGTCTCCATGTTCCGAGGCCATATCTTATATGCTTGGCCGTCAAGTATAACCTGAGTATTCCGATGTGCAACTGTTTGCACCCGTTGTATTTGAACGTAGAGCTATCACACCCGATCATCACGTGGTGTCTAGGGCACGAGAACTTTGCAACGGTGCATACTCAGGGAGAACACTTCTTGATAATTAGTGAGAGATCATCTTAAAATGCTACCGTCAATCAAAGAAAGATAAGATGCATAAAGGATAAACATCACATGCAATCAATATAAGTGATATGATATGGCCATCATCATCTTGTGCTTGTGATCTCCATCTTCGAAGCACTGTCATGATCACCATCGTCACCGGCACGACACCTTGATCACCATCGTAGCATTGTTGTCGTCTCGCCAATCTTATGCTTCCATGACTATCGCTACCGCTTAGTGATAAAGTAAAGCATTACAGCGCAATTGCATTGCATACAATAAAGAGACAACCATATGGCTCCTGCCAGTTGTCGATAACTTGGTTACAAAATATGATCATCTCATACAATAAAATTTAGCATCATGTCTTGACCATATCACATCACAACATGCCCTGCAAAAACAAGTTAGACGTCCTCTACTTTGTTGTTGCAAGTTTTACGTGGCTGCTACGGGCTTAAGCAAGAACCAATCTTACCTACGCATCAAAACCACAACGATAGTTTGCAAAGTGACTCGTTTTAACCTTCGCAAGGACCGGGCGTAGCCAAACTCGGTTCAACTAAAGTTGGAGAAACTGACACCCGCCAGCCAACTGTGTGCAAAGCACGTCCGTAGAACCAGTCTCGCGTAAGCGTACGCGTAATGTCGGTCCGGGCCGCTTCATCCAACAATACCGCCGAACCAAAGTATGACATGCTGGTAAGCAGTATGACTTATATCGCCCACAACTCACTTGTGTTCTACTCGTGCATATAACATCAACACATAAAACCTAGGCTCTGATACCACTGTTGGGGAACGTAGTAATTTCAAAAAAATTCCTACGCACACGCAAGATCATGGTGATGCATAGCAACAAGAGGGGAGAGTGTTGTCTACGTACCCTCGTAGACCGACAGCGGAAGCGTTATGACAACGCGGTTGATGTAGTCGTACGTCTTCATGGCCCGACCGATAAAGCACCGAAACTACGGCACCTCCGAGTTTTAGCACACGTTTAGCTTGATGACGATCCCCAGACTCCGATCCAGCAAAGTGTAGGGGAAGAGTTCCGTCAGCACGACGGCGTGGTGAACGATCTTGATGTTCTACCGTCGCAGGGTTTCGCCTAAGCACCGCTACAATATTATCGAGGAGTATGGTGGAAGGGGGCACCGCACACGGCTAAGAAAACGATCACGAGGATCAACTTGTGTGTCTATGGGGTGCCCCCTGCCCCCGTATATAAAGGAGTGGAGGAGGGGAGGGCCGGCCTTCTCTATGGCGAACTAGGAGTCCTTCCATGTAGTAGGAGTAGGAGACAAGGAAGGGGAAGAGGGAAGAGAAGGAAGGAGGGGGCGCCGCCCCTCCCCCTAGTCCAATTCGGAATAGTCAATGGGGGCCGCGCGGCCTGCCTCTCCCTCTCCCCTAAAGCCCAATAAGGCCCATATACTTCTTCCCCCGTATTCCCGTAACTCTCCGGTACTCCGAAAAATACCCGAACCACTCGGAACCTTTCCGATGTCCGAATATAGTCGTCCAATATATCGATCTTTACGTCTCGACCATTTCGAGACTCCTCGTCATGTCCCCTATCTCATACGGGACTCCGAACTCCTTTGGTACATCAAAACTCATAATATAACTGTCATCGAAACCTTAAGCGTGCGGACCCTACGGGTTCGAGAACAATGTAGACATGACCAAGACACGTCTCCGGTCAATAACCAATAGCGGAACCTGGATGCTCATATTGGCTCCTACATATTCTACGAAGATCTTTATCGGTCAGAACGCATAACAACATACGTTGTTCCCTTTGTCATCGGTATGTTACTTGCCCGAGATTCGATCGTCGGTATCTCAATACCTAGTTCAATCTCGTTCTGGCAAGTCTCTTTACTCGTTTCGTAATACATCATCTCGCAACTAACTCATTAGTTGCAATGCTTGCAAGGCTTATGTGGTGTGCATTACCGAGAGGGCCTAGAGATACCTCTCCGACAATCGGAGTGACAAATCCTAATCTCGAAATACACCAACCCAACATGTACCTTTGGAGACACCTGTAGAGCTCCTTTATAATCACCCAGTTAAGTTGTGACGTTTGGTAGCACACAAAGTGTTCCTCCAATAAACGAGAGTTGCATAATCTCATAGTCATAGGAACATGTATAAGTCATGAAGAAAGGAATAGCAACATACTAAACGATCGAGTGCTAAGCTAACGGAATGGGTCAAGTCAATCACATCATTCTCCTAATGATGTGATCCCGTTTATCAAATAACAACTCTTTGTCTATGGTTAGGAAACATAACCATCTTTGATTAACGAGCTAGTCAAGTAGAGGCATACTAGTGACACTCTGTTTGTCTATGTATTCACACATGTATTATGTTTCCGGTTAATATAATTCTAGCATGAATAATAAACATTTATCATGAAGTAAGGAAATAAATAATAACTTTATTATTGCCTCTAGGGATATTTCTTCATTTCCGGTTAATACAATTCTAGCATGAATAATAAACATTTATCATGATTATAAGGAAATAAATAATAACTTTATTATTGCCTCTAGGGCATATTTCCTTTAGTATGGTCCTATGACAGATTTAAGTCATGTTCATCGTGGTGACGAGGAGCGACTGCCGTGGTCTCGAATCCGTCAAAGATCAAGTCTCCACAGATATCCGCGACGTAGTTCAAGCTCCTGAATCTGACCTGACGGCCAGGGGCGTAGCTATCGATCTGCTCCAGATGGCCAAGCGAGTTGGCCCGCAGTGCGAAGCCGCCGAACACGAAGATCTGTTCGGGGAGGAAGACTTCTCCTTGGACAGCATTGTTGTAGATGATTGAAGGAGCCATCAAACCTTTTGAGGACGGCACAGTGGAACTCTCAATGAAAGCGCCAATGTTGGTGTCAAAACCAGCGGATCTCGAGTAGGGGGTCTCTGTTGGGGAACGTAGTAATTTCAAAAAAATTCCTACGCACACGCAGGATCATGGTGATGCATAGCAACGAGAGGGGAGAGTGTTGTCTACGTACCCTCGTAGACCATAAGCGGAAGCCTTTATCAACGTGGTTGATGTAGTCGTACACCTTCACGATTCGTCCCGATCAAGTACCGAACGTACGACACCTCCGCGTTCAGCACACGTTCACCTCGATGACGTCCTCGCCTTCTCGATCCAGCAAGAGGGGCGAAGTAGTAGATGAGTTCCGGCAGCACGACGGCGTGGTGATGGTGTTGGTGAAGAACAATCTCCGTAGGGCTTCGCCTAAGCACTACGAAAACTATGACGGAGGATAAACTAGAGGGGACGGGGTAGCCGGCACACGGCTTGGTGTTTCTTGATGTGTCTTGGGTGCTAGCCCTACCCCTCTATTTACTAGTCAATGTGTACGTGCAATGCACGTTAATTTGGAAGTATATTAAGTGCATACAGATATTAAATAGGATATTATTTGCGTGTTATTATGTGATTAGCACTATTCTTGGTATGAAATTAATTGCACACTAAACATGTTGAGAGCTCGACATTGAAGCAGTCTAGGTCATTGGATTGACATGATTTGATGGCCGAGATTAATTGGATCTGCCCCTTTGGGCCTTTTTATATTGGCATACATATGTTGAGCCTTGGGGTCGAAACTTGGAGTAAAAGCCTCCACAAAGTCGGTTTCACCCGAAAGGCAAGAGTCCTTCTCGGATTCCAGGGCCAGACGCCAGGGTTCCCGGCGTCTGGACCCAGACGCCAGGGACCCTGGCGTCTGGCCCCTGGACTCAGCAAAACTTCCTTTTGCGCTTTCCAAAAACCTCGTGGCTTTCCCCTTTTGCCCAAATAAAGTGTTCTCGTACCCAAACATCTCGGGAAACATCCGGAACCCTTCCGAAGACCAAACACTATTATCCCATATATCAAACTTTATCTTCGGACCATTCCGGAGTTCCTATTCATGTCCGTGATCTTATCCGGAACTCCGAACAACATTCGGTTGCCAACATACATAACTCATAAATATTATATCGTCAAAGAACGTTAAGCATGTGGACCCTACGAGTTCAAGAACTATGTAGACATGACCGAGACATTTCTCTAGTCAATAACCAATAGCGAAACCTGGATGCCCATATTGGCTCCTACATATTCTACGAAGATCTTTATCGGTCGAACCGCATAACAACATACGTTGTTCCCTTTGTCATCGGTATGTCACTTGCCCGAGATTCGATCGTCGATCGGTATCTCAATACCTAGTTCAATCTCATTACCGGCAAGTCTCTTTACTCGTTCCGCAATACATCATCCCGCAACTAACTCATTAGTTACAATGCTTGCAAGGCTTATAGTGATGTGCATTACCGAGTGGGCCCAGAGATACCTCTCCGACAATCGGAGTGACAAATCCTAATCTCGAAATACGCCAACTCAACAAGTACCTTCGGAGACACCCATAGAGAACCTTTATAATCACCCACTTACGTTGTGACGTTTGGTAGCACACAAAGTGTTCCTCCGGTAAACCGGAGTTGCATAATCTCATAGTCATAGGAACATGTATAAGTCATGAAGAAAGCAATAGCAACAAACTAAACGATCAAGTGCTAAGCTAACGGAATGGGTCAAGTCAATCACATCATTCTCCTAATGATGTGACCCTGTTTAATCAAATGACAACTCATGTCTATGGTTAGGAAACATAACCATCTTTGATCAACGAGCTAGTCAAGTAGAGGCATACTAGTGACACCATGTTTGTCTATGTATTCACACATGTATCATGTTTTAGGTTAATACAATTCTAGCATGAATAATAAAAATTTATCATGAAATAAGGAAATAAATAATAACTTTATTATTGCCTCTAGGGCATATTTACTTCAGTCTCCCACTTGCACTAGAGTCAATAATCTAGATTACACAGTAATGATTCTAACACCCATGGAGCCTTGTGCTGATCATGTTTTGCTCGTGGAAGAGGCTTAGTCAACGGGTCTGCAACATTTAGATCTATATGTA
This sequence comes from Triticum urartu, assembly GCF_003073215.2. Classification (NCBI taxonomy): domain Eukaryota; kingdom Viridiplantae; phylum Streptophyta; class Magnoliopsida; order Poales; family Poaceae; genus Triticum; species Triticum urartu. The sequence goes on from NC_053027.1 coordinate 570,210,485, forward strand.
TCTTGCAAATTTCTACGTCTCCCACCTGGACTTGATCCCAGATGGAGTTGAAGCGTCTCTTGATGTGCTTGGTTCTCTTGTGAAATCTGGATCCTTTGCCAAGGCAATTGCACCAGTATTGTCACAAAAGATTTTCATTGGACCCGATGCACTAGGTATGACACCTAGATCAGTGATGTCTACTACACAACCTTCTTCTTGTATACGTTGTTGGGCCTCCAAGTGCAAAGGTTTGTAAGACAGTAGGAAATTTCCCTCAAGTGGATGACCTAAGGTTTATCAATCCGTAGGAGACGTAGGATGAAGATGGTCTCTCTCAGCAACCCTACAACCAAATAACAAAGAGTCTCTTGTGTCCCCAACACACCCAATACAATGGTAAATTGTATAGGTGCACTAGTTCGGCGAAGAGATGGTGATACAAGTGGTATATGGATGGTAGATAAAGGTTTTTGTAATCTGAAAATATAAAAACAGCAAGGTAACTAATGATAAAAGTGAGCTAAAATGGTATTGCAATGCTAGGAAACAAGGCCTAGGGTTCGTACTTTCACTAGTGCAAGTTCTCTCAACAATAATAACATAATTGAATCATATAAATATCCCTCAACATGCAACAAAGAGTCACTCCAAAGTCACTAATAGCGGAGAACAACCGAAGAGATTATGGTAGGGTACGAAACCACCTCAAAGTTATTCTTTCCAATCAATTCGTTGGGCTATTCCTATAAGTGTCACAAACAACCCTAGAGTTCGTACTAGAATAACACCTTAAGACACAAATCGACCAAAACCCTAATGTCACCTAGATACTCCAATGTCACCTCAAGTATCCGTGGGTATGATTATACGATATGCATCACACAATCTCAGATTCATCTATTCAACCAACACATAGAACCTCAAAGAGTGCCCCAAAGTTTCTACCGGAGAATCACGACGAAAACGAGTGCCAACCCCTATGCATAGGTTCATGGGCGGAACCCGCAAGTTGATCACCAAAACATACATCAAGTGAATCACGTGATATCCCATTGTCACCATAGATACGCACGACAAGACATACATCAAGTGTTCTCAAATCATTAAAGACTCAATCTGATAAGATAAATTCAAGGGGAAAACTCAATCCATTACAAGAGAGTACAGGGGGAGAAGATACATAAGATCAAACTATAATAGCAAAGCTTGCGATACATCAAAATCGTGCCAAATCAAGAACACGAGAGAGAGAGAGAGATCAAACACATATCTACTGGTACATACCCTCAGCCCCGAGGAGAACTACTCCCTCCTCGTCATGGAGAGCACCGGGATGATGAAGATGGCCACCGGAGAAGGATTGCCCCCTCCAGCAGGGTGCCGGAACGGGTCTAGATTGGTTTTCGGGCGGCTACGAAGGCTTCTGACGGCGGGACTCACGATCTATTCTGCTCCCCGATCGTTTTAGGGTATATGGAGATATATAGGAGGAAGAAGTACGTTAGGGGAGCCACGAGGGGCCCACGAGGGTGGAGGGCGCGCCCAGGGGGGGGGCGCGCCCCCCTACCTCGTGGCTTCCACGAAGCTTCCTTGACGTGGACTCCAAGTCTCCCGGGTTGCTTTCCTTCCAAAAATGAGTTCCGTGAAGTTTCAGGTCAATTGGACTCCGCTTGATTTTCCTTTTCTGCGATACTCTAAAACAAGGAAAAAACAAAAACTGGCACTGGGCTCTAGGTTAATAGGTTAGTCCCAAAAATCATATAAAATAACATATAAATGCATATAAAACATCCAAGGTTGATAATATAATAGCATGGAACAATAAAAAATTATAGATACGTTGGAGATGTATCAATCAGATATGAACTCCTTGATCCAGACTCCTTCATTGGCTGCTTCCGAAGCAACAATGTACTCCGCTTCACATGTAGATCCCGCCACGACGCTCTGTTTAGAACTGCTCCAACTGATAGCTCCACCATTCAATAAAAACATGTATCTGGTTTGCGATTTAGAATCGTCCGGATCAGTGTCAAAGCTTGCATCAACATAACCATTTACGATGATCTCTTTGTCACCTCCATAAACGAGAAACATATCCTTAGTCCTTTTTGTTGGGGAACGTAGTAATTTCAAAAAATTTCCTACGCACATGCAAGATCATGGTGATGCATAGCAACGAGAGGGGAGAGTGTGATCTACGTACCCTTGTAGATCGACAACGAAAGCGTTTGGTTGATGTAGTCGTACGTCTCCATGGCCCGACCGATCAAGCACCAAAACTACGGCACCTCCGAGTTCTAGCACACATTCAGCTCGATGACGATCCCCGGACTCCGATCCAGCAAAGTGTCGGGGAAGAGTTCCGTCAGCACGACGGCGTGGTGATGATCTTGATGTACTACCGTCGCAGGGCTTCGCCTAAGCACCGCTACAATATTATCGAGGACTATGGTGGAAGGGGGCGCCGCACACGGCTAAGAATATGATCTCGTGGATCAACTTGTGTGTCTCTGGGGTGCCCCTGCCTCCGTATATAAAGGTTCAAGTGGGGGAGGCCGGCCGTCCATCATAGGGCGCGCCAGGAGGAGTCCTACTCCCTCCGGGAGTAGGACTTCTCCCCCAATCCTAGTTGGAATAGGATTCGTGAGGTGGAAAAGAGAGAGAGAGAAGGAGGGGGGCGCCGGCCCCCTCTCTCCTTGTCCTATTCGTACTAGGGGGGAGGGGCGCGCGGCCCAGCCCTGGCCGCCTCTCCTCTTCTTCCACTAAGGCCCACTAAGGCCCATATAGCTCCCGGGGGGTTCCGGTAACCTCCCGGTACTCCGGTAAAATCCCGATTTCACCCGGAACACTTCCGATATCCAAACATAGGCTTCCAATATATCAATCTTTATGTCTCGACCATTTCGAGACTCCTCGTCATGTCCGTGATCTCATTCGGGACTCCGAACAACCTTCGGTACATCAAAACGTATAAACTCATAATATAACTGTCATCGAAACCTTAAGCGTGCGGACCCTACGGGTTCGAGAACAATGAAGACATGACCGAGACACGTCTCCGGTCAATAACCAATAGCGGGACCTGGATGCCCATATTGGCTCCTACATATTCTACAAAGATCTTTATCGGTCAGACCGCACAACAACATACGTTGTTCCCTTTGTCATCGGTATGTTACTTGCCCGAGATTCGATCGTCGGTATCCAATACCTAGTTCAATCTCGTTACCAGCAAGTCTCTTTACTCGTTCCGTAATACATCATCCCGCAACTAAATCATTAGTTGCAATGCTTGCAAGGCTTTAGTGATGTGCATTACCGAGAGGGCCCTGAGATACCTCTCTGATGATCGGAGTGACAAATCCTAATCTCGAAATACGTCAACCCAACATGTACCTTTGGAGACACCTGTAGAGCACCTTTATAATCACCCAGTTACGTTGTGACGTTTGGTTGCACACAAAGTGTTCCTCCGGCACATGGGAGTTACATAATCTCATAGTCATAGGAACATGTATAAGTCATGAAGAAAGCAATAGCAACATACTAAACGATCAGGTGCTAAGCTAATGGAATGGGTCATGTCAATCAGATCATTCAACTAATGATGTGATCCCGTTAATCAAATGACAACTCTTTGTCAATGGTTAGGAAACATAACCATCTTTGATTAACGAGCTAGTCAAGTAGAGGCATACTAGTGACACTCTGTTTGTCTATGTATTCACACATGTATTATGTTTCCGGTTAATACAATTCTAGCATGAATAATAAACTTTTATCATGATATGAGGAAATAAATAATAACTTTATTATTGCCTCTAGGGCATATTTCCTTCACTTTTCACGTATTTCAGGATGTTCTTAACCGCTGTCCAGTGATCCACTCCTGGATTACTTTGGTACCTCCCTGCTAAATTAATAGCAAGGCACACATCAGGTCTGGTACACAGTATTGCATACATGATAGAGCCTATGGCTGAAGCATAGGGAACATCTTTCATTTTCTCTCTATCTTGTGCAGTGGCTGGGCATTGAGTCTTACTCAACTGCACACCTATTAACACAGGCAAGAACCCTTTCTTCGCCTGATCCATTTTGAACTTCTTCAAAACTTCGTCAAGGTATGTGCTTTGTGAAAGTCCAATTAAGCGTCTTGATCTATCTCTATAGATCTTGATGCCTAATATGTAAGTAGCTTTACCGAGGTCTTTCATTGAAAAACTCTTATTCAAGTATCCTTTTATGCTATGCAGAAATTCTATATCATTTCCAATCAATAATATGTCGTCCACATATAATATTAGAAATGCTACAGAGCTCCCACTCACTTTCTTGTAAATACAGACTTCTCCAAAAGTCCGTATAAAACCATATGCTTTGATCACACTATCAAAACTTTTATTCCAACTCCGAGATGCTTGCACCAGTCCATAAATGGATCGCTGGAGATTGCACACTTTGTTAGTACCCTTTGGATCGATAAAACCTTCAGGTTGCATCATATACAACTCTTCTTCCAGAAATCCATTCAGGAATGCAGTCTTTACATCCATTTGCCAAATTTCATAATCATAAAATGCGGCAATAGCTAACATGATTCAGAAGGACTTAAGCATTGCTACAGGTGAGAAGGTCTCATCGTAGTCCACTCCTTGAACTTGTCGAAAAACTTTCGCAACAAGTCGAGCTTTATAGACAGTAACATTACCGTCAGCGTCAGTCTTCTTCTTGAAGATCCATTTATTCTCAATGGCTTGCCTATCATCGGGCAGGTTAACCAAAGTCCACACTTTGTTCTCATACATGGATCCCATCTCATATTTCATGGCCTCAAGCCATTTTGTGGAATCTGGGCTCATCATCGCTTCCTCATAGTTCGTAGGTTCGTCATGGTCAAGTAACATGACCTCCAGAACAGGATTACCGTACCACTCTGGTGTGGATCTTACTCTAGTTGACCTACGAGGTTCGGTAGTAACTTGATCTGAAGCTTTATGATCATCATCATTAGCTTCCTCACTAATTGGTGTAGATGTCAGAGGAACCGGTTTCTGTGATGAACTACTTTTCAATAAGGGAGCAGGTACAGTTACCTCATCAAGTTCTACTTTCCTCCCACTCACTTCTTTCGAGAGAAACTCCTTCTCTAGAAAGGATCCATTCTTAGCAACGAATGTCTTGCCTTCGGATCTGTGATAGAAGGTGCACCCAACAGTTTCCTTCGGGTATCCTATGAAGACACATTTCTCCGATTTGGGTTCGAGCTTATCAGGTTGAAGCTTTTTCACATAAGCATCACAACCCCAAACTTTAAGAAACGACAACTTTGGTTTCTTGCCAAACCATAGTTCATAAGGCATCGTCTCAACGGATTTTGATGGTGCCCTATTTAACGTGAATGCAACCGTCTCTAAAGCATAACCCCAAAACGATAGCGGTAAATCAGTAAGAGACATCATAGATCGCACCATATCTAGTAAAGTACGATTACAACGTTCGGACACACCATTACGCTGTGGTGTTCTGTGAGGCATGAGTTGCAAAACTATTCCACATTGTTTCAAATGTAGACCAAACTCGTAACTCAAATATTCTCCTCCTCGATCAGATCGTAGAAACTTTATTTTCTTGTTACGATGATTTTCCACTTCACTCTGAAATTCTTTGAACTTTTCAAATGTTTCAGACTTATGTTTCATTAAGTAGATATACCCATATCTGCTCAAATCATCTGTGAAGATCAGAAAATAAAGATACCTGTCGCGAGCCTCAATATTCATCGGACCACATACATCAGTATGTATGATTTCCAACAAATCTGTTGCTCTCTCCATAGTACCAGAGAACGGTGTTTTAGTCATCTTGCCCATGAGGCACGGTTCGCAAGTACCAAGTGATTCATAATCAAGTGGTTCCAAAAGTCCATCAGTATGGAGTTTCTTCATGTGCTTTATACCAATATGACCCAAACGACAGTGCCACAAATAAGTTGCACTTTCATTATCAACTCTGCATCTTTTGGCTTCAACATTATGAATATGTGTATCACTAATATCGAGATTTAATAAAAATAGACCACTCTTCAAGGGTGCATGACCATAAAAGATATTACTCATATAAATAGAACAAGCATTATTCTCAGATTTAAATGAATAACCGTCTCGCATCAAACAAGATCCAGATATAATGTTCATGCTTAACGCTGGCACCCAATAACAATTATTTAGGTCTAAAACTAATCCCGAAGGTAGATGTAGAGGTAGCGTGCCGACGGCGATCACATCGACTTTGGAACCATTTCCCGCGCGCATCGTCACCTCGTCCTTAGCCAGTCTTCGCTTAATCCGTAGTCCCTGTTTCGTGTTGAAATATTAGCAACAGAACTAGTATCAAATACCCAGGTGCTACTGCGAGCTCTGGTAAGGTACACATCAATAACATGTATATCACATATACCTTTGTTCACCTTGCCATCCTTCTTATCCGCCAAATACTTGGGGCAGTTCCGCTTCCGGTGACCAGTCTGTTTGCAGTAGAAGCACTCAGTCTCAGGCTTAGGTCCAGACTTGGGTTTCTTCTCCTGAGCAGCAACTTGTTTGCCGTTCTTCTTGAAGTTCCCCTTCTTCTTCCCTTTACCCTTTTTCTTAAAACTAGTGGTTTTGTTAACCATCAACACTTGATGCTCCTTTTTGATTTCTACCTCTGCAGCCTTTAGCATCGGGAAGAGCTCGGGAATTGTCTTATTCATCCCTTGGATATTATAGTTCATCACGAAGCTTTTGTAGCTTGGTGGTAGTGATTGAAGAACTCTGTCAATGACACTATCAACAGGAAGATTAACTCCCAGTTGAGTCAAGTGATTATGATACCCAGACATTTGAGTATATGCTCACTGACATAACTATTCTCCTCCATCTTGCAGCTATAGAACTTATTGGAGACTTCATATCTCTCAATCCGGGCATTTGCTTGAAATATTAACTTCAACTCCTGGAACATCTCATATGCTCCATGACGTTCAAAACGTTGTTGAAGTCCCGATTCTAAGCCGTAAAGCATGGCACACTAAACTATCGAGTAGTCACCATCTTTGCTCTGCCAGACGTTCATAACATATGGTGTTGCTCCTGCAGCAGGTTTGGCACTTAGCGGTGCTTCCAGGACGTAATTCTTCTGTGCAACAATAAGGATAATCCTCAAGTTACGGACCCAATCCATGTAATTGCTACCATCATCTTTCAACTTTGCTTTCTCACGGAATGCATTAAAATTCAATGGAACAACAGCATGGGCCATCTATCTACAACAACATAGATAAGCAAAATACTATCAAGTACTAAGTTCATGATAACTTTAAGTTAAATTAATCATATTACTTAAGAAGTCCCACTTAGATAGACATCCCTCTAATCATCTAAGTGATCACGTGATCCATATCAACTAAACCATAACCGATCATCACGTGAAATGGAGTAGTTTTCAATGGTGAACATCATTATGTTGATCATATCTACTATATGGTTCACGCTCGACCTTTCGGTCTCAGTGTTCCGAGGCCATATCTACATATGCTAGGCTCGTCAAGTTTAACCCGAGTATTCTGCGTGTGCAAAACTAGCTTGCACCCGTTGTAGATTGACGTAGAGCTTATCACACCCGATCATCATGTGGTGTCTCGGCATGTCGAACTTTGGCAACGGTGCATACTCAGGGAGAACACTTTTATCTTGAAATTTAGTGAGATATCATCTTATAATGGTACCGTCAAACAAAGCAAAATAAGATACATAAAGGATAAACATCACATGCAATCAATATAAGTGATATGATATGGCCATCATCATCTCGTGCTTGTGGTCTCCATCTCCGAAGCACCGTCATGATCACCATCGTCACCGGCGCGACACCTTGATCTCCATCGTAGCATCGTTGTCGTCTCGGCAACTATTGCTTACGAATATCGCTACCGCTTAGTGATAAAGTAAAGCAATTACAGGGCGATTGCATTGCATACAATAAAGCGACAACCATATGGCTCCTGCCAGTTGCCGATAACTCCGTTACAAAACATGATCATCTCATACAATAAATATAGCATCATGTCTTGACCATATCACATCACAACATGCCCTACAAAAACAAGTTAGACATCCTCTACTTTGTTGTTGCAAGTTTTATATGGCTGCCACGGGCTGAGCAAGAACCGTTCTTACCTACGCATCAAAACCACAACAATAGTTCATCAACTTAGTGCTGTTTTAACCTTCTCAAGGACCGGGCGTAGCCACACTCGGTTCAATTAAAGTTGGAGAAACTGACACCCACCAGCCACCTATGTGCAAAGCACGTCGGTAGAACCAGTCTCGCGTAAGCGTACGCGTAATGTCGGTCCATGCTGCTTCACCCAACAATATCGCTGAACCAAAGTATGACATGTTGGTAAGCAATATGACTTGTATCGCCCACAACTCACTTGTGTTCTACTCGTGCATATAATATCTACGCATAAACTAGACTCGGATACCATTGTTGGGGAATGTAGTAATTTCAAAAAAATTCCTATGCACACGCAGGATCATGGTGATGCATAGCAACGAGAGGGGAGAGTGTTGTCTACGTACCCTCGTAGACCGTAAGCGGAAGCGTTTATCAACGCGGTTGATGTTGTCGTACACCTTCACGATCCGTCCCGATCAAGTACCGAACATACGGCACCTCTGTGTTCAGCACACGTTCAGCTCGATGACGTCCTCGCCTTCTCGATCCAGCAAGAGGGGCGAAGTAGTAGATGAGTTCCGGCAACATGACGGCATGGTGTCAGTGTTGGTGAAGAACAATCTCCGCAGGGCTTCGCCTAAGCACTACGAAAACTATGACGGAGGATAAACTAGAGGGGACGGGGTAGTCGGCACACAGCTTGGTGTTTCTTGATGTGTCACTACTAGGAAAAGGGCTATAGATGAAATTGACACTAATGACGCACCAGAGAAGTGGTGCGCCAGTACTATATACTAATGGCGCACCATGTGGTGATGCGCCATTAGTGTGGAAGACACTAATGGCGCACCAGGCACAAGGTGCGCCACAAGTAACAATTTTTTTTCATTTTTCCAAACATACTAATGGCGCATCCGGGCAAAGTGCGCCATTACTAGTTCTAACTAGTAATGGCGCACCAGCCATAGAGTGCGCCACTACTGTATTTTTTTACTCTTTTTTTTGCAAAACTACTAATGGCGCACCATGGCACAGTGCGCCATTACTAGTTTAAACTAGTAATGGCGCACTGTGCCACGGTGTGCCATTAGTATATATAATATATATTGAAGGAAATATGCCCTAGAGGCAATAATAAAGTTATTATTTATTTCCTTATTCATGATAAATGTTTATTATTCATGCTAGAATTGTATTAACCGGAAACATAATACATGTGTGAATACATAGACAAACAGAGTGTCACTAGTATGCCTCTACTTGACTAGCTCGTTAATCAAAGATGGTTATGTTTTCTAACCATGGACAAAGAGTTGTTATTTGATTAACGGGATCACATCATTAGTTGAATGATCTGATTGACATGACCCATTCCATTAGCTTAGCACCCGATCGTTTAGTTGTTGCTATTGCTTTCTTCATGACTTATACATGTTCCTATGACTATGAGATTATGCAGCTCCCGTTTGCCGGAGGAACACTTTGTGTGCTACCAAACGTCACAACGTAACTGGGTGATTATAAAGGAGCGCTCTACAGGTGTCTCCAAAGGTACATGTTGGGTTGGCGTATTTCGAGATTAGGATTTGTCACTCCGATCGTCGGAGAGGTATCTCTGGGCCCTCTCGGTAATGCACATCACATAAGCCTTGCAAGCATTACAACTAATATGTTAGTTGTGAGATGATGTATTACGGAACGAGTAAAGAGACTTGCCGGTAACGAGATTGAACTAGGTATTGGATACCGACGATCGAATCTCGGGCAAGTAACATACCGATGACAAAGGGAACAACGTATGTTGTTATGCGGTCTGACCGATAAATATCTTCGTAGAATATGTAGGAGCCAATATGGGCATCCAGGTCCCGCTATTGGTTATTGACCGGAGACGTGTCTCGGTCATGTCTACATTGTTCTCGAACCCGTAGGGTCCGCACGCTTAAGGTTTCGATGATAGTTATATTATGAGTTTATGAGTTTTGATGTACCGAAGGAGTTCGGAGTCTCGGATGAGATCGGGGACATGACGAGGAGTCTCGAAATGGTCGAGACGTAAAAATCGATATATTAGACGACTATATTCGGACATCGGAAAGGTTCTGAGTGATTCGGGTATTTTTTGGAGTACCGGGTAGTTACGGGAGAAGCAATGGGCCTTGATGGGCTTTAGTTGGAAGAGGAGAAAGGGCCAAGGGGCTGCTGCGCCCCCCTCCCCTCTGGTCCGAATTGGACTAGGGAAAAGGGGGCCGGCCACCTTTCCTTCTCCCTTCCTCCCCTCTTGGTGGACTCCTACTAGGACTTGGAGTCCTAGTAGGACTCCACATCCTGGCCGCACCAAGCCTTGGCCGGCCTCCTCCTCCTCCATCTTTTATATACTGAGGCAGGGGGCACCCCATAGACACACAAGTTGATCTTCGAGATCGTTCCTTAGCCGTGTGTGGTGCCCCCCTCCACCATATTCCACCTCGGTCATATCGTTGCAGTGCTTAGGTGAAGCCCTGCGCCGGTAGAACATCATCATCGTCACCACGCCGTCGTGCTGACGGAACTCTTCCCTGACGCTTTGCTGGATTGGAGCCCGGGGAACGTCATCGAGCTGTACGTGTGCTAAGAACTCAGAGGTGCCGGAGTAACGGTGCTTGGATCGGTCGGATCGGGAAGACATACAACTAGTTCCTCTACGTTGTGTCAACGCTTCCGTTGTCGATCTACAAGGGTACGTAGATCATACTCTCCCCTCTCGTTGCTATGCATCACCATGATCTTGCGTGTGCGTAGGAATTTTTTTGAAATTACTACGTTACCCAACATATATATTACTTTTTTTTGCAAAACTACTAATGGCGCACGGCCAGGAGGTGCGTCATTAGTATGTTGGGTTACTAATGGCGCATGGCTGTGTGGTGCGCCATTAGTAACCTGGGACCAGCTAGATATTTTGGACAGCCACACCTACACACTCACTTTCCCCACTTCATTCCCTCCACCTCCTTCTCCAAGCTTGTCGGCTGCCTCCTCCTCCTCACCTCATTTGCACCATAGATTCATCAAAATTAAGTGGTGAAATTACCTTTTTTTGATAGGTAAGTAAAGGGAAAGCTATCTTCATGTTGTAGATCTACTTTTTTTCTCCCTAGCTTGCTCCAACAACGTGCACATGCACTTTTTGTGGCCTAGCTAGATCTATGTATGTTTGTGGTGTTGCATATATGTTTGTGTTTGCAGGTACCGGTATTTGAAATGCGATAGTTGCCAATATTTTGCCGGAATGTTGATTCATTTCCGTTTCGGCGAGAATTTTGGCACTATGCATTCTTTTTGGTCCTATTTTTAGGGAAAGTCATGCCAAATTTTTTCTTGGTTCTAAAATATCGTTTTGCTCTACCCCGCAGGCGACCATGGTCCACACGATGACCGAAGGAATCGTGAATAGGTTTTTGAGCTCCGCAAAGGCCGAGATGCTTCAAAAGAACGAGACGGAGATAAGATGTCCGTGTCGAAGATGCAAGCTGAAGAGCCTTATTGCGGACCCGGATTCCGGGCAGGTGCGGGACCACCTGCTCTTGCGTGGTTTCATGGATGGCTATCGGTGGCAAGGTGATGAAGATGACTATGAAGTCATCCATGGGGGTCAGGCAAGAAATGAGGAAGGGCAGCAAGACAACCACCGCGGCTCGGGCGGGCGAGAAGACGAAGAATCTCCAGGACATGATCACGACGGTGATGCTATACACAGTCATCATGTAGAAGATGCCGGACATGATGATGAGGAAGATGCCGGAGCAGACGAAGGGCATGATCATGAAGATGAAGATGCCGGCGGAGCAGACGACGATGGACCATCGATGGGCTGGGTGCAGGACCCTCATATTCAAGAGCTGCTTCTCAAGCAGACGGATAACGCAAGAGCTGCCACCCGAGAGAAAGCCAAGCTGGATCAACTGGAGATAGATGCGGTTACTCCATTGTATGAAGGATGCAGACCCGAGGATACCCGCCTGAAAGTAACGCTCATGGCTCTGGAGATGAAGGTAAAACACAAAATGACCGACGCATGCTTCGACGAGAACATGTCATTCTGGCACGAACGTCTTCCCAAGGGGAACAAGTGCCCGACCAGTTTCGAGGAGGCGAAGAAATTCATGTGTCCTCTGGATTTACCGCATGTGAAATACCATGTGTGCATGAACAATTGCATCATTTATCGGGACGAGCACGCGGAGTCTACCATATGTCCCGTGTGTGGCGTCACTCGATACAAGAAGAGGAAGAAAGCTCCTCAAAAAGTGGTGTGGTACTTTCCGATCACTCCTCGTCTGCAGCGGTATTTCACGGACCCTAAGGTAGCAAAGCTCCTGCGTTTGCACGCGGATAGGGAGGAGAAGAAGCAAGAAGATGACGCAAATGACCCGGAGATAAATAAAAAAGACAAGATGTTGAGTCACCCTAAGGATGGGAGCCAGTGGCAAGCGTTGAACCTCGAACACCCAGAATTTGGGAAGGATCCAAGGAACATCGTGCTGGGCACGAGCACCGATGGAGTCAATCTGTTTGGCAGCCAGAGAAGCACACATAGCACCTGGCCTGTGTTTGTGTGGATGTACAACCTTCCCCCTGGTTGTGCATGAAGAGGAAGTACATTCACATGAGTATGCTAATTGAAGGGCCGAAACAACCAGGGGACGACATCAATTTGTATCTGGGGCTGCTGAAAGAGGAGCTAGACACGCTGTGGAAAATGCCAGCCAATACGTGGGACGCCGCAGAGAAAGAATATTTCCCTATGAGAGCCGCACTGCTCATGAGGGTGCACGACTATCTCGGTTACGGATATCTCGCGGGGCAGGTGGTCCACGGATTTTCTGGATGCGTCAGGTGCATGGATGACACAACGTATCGCCAACTAGATAGAGATCCCGGGTCTTCGAAAACCGTGTTCATGGGACATCGAAGGTGGCTTTGCGACGATGACCCGTGGAGGAAACGCAAAGATCTGTTCGATGGTGAAACCGAACCCCTAAGACGCCCGCGTACGAGGAGCGGCAAGGAGATAGACGGGCTGTTGAAAAATTGGAAAGATTGCCCACTGCCGGGAAAGAAGCAAAAGGCGCCAAAGCCGGGAAAGAAGCGAAAGGCGCCAGAGTCGCTGCTGAAGGTATGGAAAACGAGGTTTGTTTTCTGGGACTTGCCGTACTGGAAGATCCACCGTGTGCCTCACAGCCTTGATGCCATGCATATCATGAAGAACGTGTGCGAGAGTTGAAGGAAATATTCCCTAGAGGCAATAATAAAGTTATTATTTATTTCCTTATATCATGATAAATGTTTATTATTCATGCTAGAATTGTATTAACCGGAAACATAATACATGTGTGAATACATAGACAAACAGAGTGTCACTAGTATGCCTCTACTTGACTAGCTCGTTAATCAAAGATGGTTATGTTTTCTAACCATGGACAAAAGAGTTGTTATTTGATTAACGAGATCACATCATTAGTTGAATGATCTGATTGACATGACCCATTCCATTAGCTTAGCACCCGATCGTTTAGTATGTTGCTATTTCTTTCTTCATGACTTATACATGTTCCTATGACTATGAGATTATGCAACTCCCGTTTGCCGGAGGAACACTTTGGGTGCTACCAAACGTCACAACATAACTGGGTGATTATAAAGGAGCACTACAGGTGTCTCCAAAGGTAGATGTTGGGTTGGCGTATTTCGAGATTAGGATTTGTCACTCCGATTGTCGGAGAGGTATCTCTGGGCCCTCTCGGTAATGCACATCACATAAGCCTTGCAAGCATTACAACTAATATGTTAGTTGTGAGATGATGTATTATGGAACGAGTAAAGAGACTTGCCGGTAACGAGATTGAACTAGGTATTGAATACCGACGATCAAATCTCGGGTAAGTAACATACCGATGACAAAGGGAACAACGTATGTTGTTATGCGGTCTGACCGATAAAAGATCTTCGTAGAATATGTAGGAGCCAATATGGACATCCAGGTCCAGCTATTGGTTATTGACCGGAGACGTGTCTCGGTCATGTCTACATTGTTCTCGAACCGTAGGGTCCGCACGCTTAAGGTTTCGATGACATTTATATTATGAGTTATGAGTTTTGATGTACCGAAGGAGTTCGGAGTCCCGGATGAGATCGGGGACATGACGAGGAGTCTCGAAATGGTCGAGACGTAAAAATCGATATATTGGACGACTATATTCGGACATCGGAAAGGTTCCGAGTGATTCGGGTATTTTTCGGAGTACCGGGTAGTTACGGGAGAAGCAATGGGCCTTGATGGGCTTTAGTGGGAAGAGAAAAAAGGCCAAGGGGCTGCTACGCCCCCCTCCCCTTTGGTCCGAATTGGACTAGGGAAAAGGGGGCCGGCCACCTCTCCTTCTCCTCCACTTCCTTCTCCCTTCCTCCCCTCTTGATGGACTCCTACTAGGACTTGGAGTCCTAGTAGGACTCCCATCCTGGCCGCACCAATAGCCTTGGCCGGCCTCCTCCTCCTCCATCCTTTATATACTGAGGCAGGGGGCACCCCATAGACACACAAGTTGATCTTCGTGATCGTTCCTTAGCCGTGTGCGATGCCCCCCTCCACCATATTCCACCTCGATCATATTGTAGCGGTGCTTAGGCGAAGCCCTGCGACGGTAGAACATCAAGATCGTCACCACGCCGTCGTGCTGACGGAACTCTTCCCCGACGCTTTGCTGGATCGGAGCCCGGGGATCGTCATCGAGCTGAACGTGTGCCAAGAACTCGGAGGTGCCGGAGTAACGGTGCTTGGATTGGTCGGATCGGGAAGACGTATGACTACTTCCTCTACGTTGTGTCAACGCTTCCGTTGTCGATCTACAAGGGTACGTAGATCATACTCTCCCCTCTCGTTGCTATGCATCACCATGATCTTGCGTGTGCGTAGGAAAATTTTGAAATTACTACGAAACCCAACAGTGGCATCCGAGCCTAGGTTTTATGGTTTGATGTTATATGCACGAGTAGAACACAAGTGAGTTGTGGGCGATATAAGTCATACTGCCTACCAGCATGTCATACTTTGGTTCGGCGGTATTGTTGGACGAGACGACCTGGACCAACATTACGCGTACGCTTACGCGAGACCGGTTTCCCCGACGTGCTTTGCACATAGGTGGCTTGCGGGCGACTGTCTCTCCAACTTTAGTTGAACCGAGTGTGGCTATGCCCGGTCCTTGCGAAGGTTAAAACGGAGTCAAATTGACAAACTATCATTGTGGTTTTGATGCGTAGGTGAGATTGGTTCTTGCTTAAGCCCGTAGCAGCCACGTAAAACTTGCAACAACAAAGTAGAGGACATCTAACTTGTTTTTGCAGGGCATGTTGTGATGTGATATGGTCAAGACATGATGCTGAATTTTATTGTATGAGATGATCATGTTTTGTAACCGAGTTATCGGCAACTGGCAGGAGCCTTATGGTTGTCGTTTTATTGTATGCAATGCAATCGCGATGTAATGCTTTACTTTATTACTAAGCGGTAGTGATAGTCGTAGAAGCATAAGCTTGGCGAGTCGACAACGATGCTACGATGGATATCAAGGTGTCACGCCGGTGACGATGGTGATCACGACGGTGCTTCGGAGATGAAGATCACAAGCACAAGATGATGATGGCCATATCATATCACTTATATTGATTGCATGTGATGTTTATCCTTTTATGCATCTTATCTTGCTTTGATTGACGGTAGCATTATAAGATGATCTCTCACTAAATTATCAAGAAGTGTTCTCCCTGAGTATGCACCGTTGCGAAAGTTCTTCGTGCTGAGACACCACGTGATGATCGGGTGTGATAGGTTCTACGTTCAAATACAACGGGTGCAAAACAGTTGCACAAGCGGAATACTCAGGTTATACTTGATGAGCCTAGCATATGCAGATATGGCCTCGGAACACGGAGACCGGAAGGTCGAGCGTGAATCATATAGTAGATATGATCAACATAGTAATGTTCACCGATGAAACTACTCCATCTCACGTGATGATCGGACATGGTTTAGTTGATTTGGATCACGTGATCACTTAGAAGATTAGAGGGATGTCTATCTAAGTGGGAGTTCTTAAGTAATATGATTAATTGAACTTTAATTTATCATGAACTTAGTCCTGGTAGTATTAGCATATCTATGTTGTAGATCAATAGCTCGCGTTGTTGCTTTCATATGGTTATTTTGATATGTTCCTAGAGAAAATTGTGTTGAAAGATGTTAGTAGCAATGATGCGGATTGGATCCGTGATCTGAGGTTTATCCTCATTGCTACACAGAAGAATTATGTCCTTGATGCACCGCTAGGTGACAGACCTATTGCAGGAGCAGATGCAGACGTTATGAACGTTTGGCTAGCTCAATATGATGACTACTTGATAGTTTAAGTGCACCATGCTTAACGGCTTAGAATCGGGACTTCAAAGACGTTTTGAACGTCATGGACCATATGAGATGTTCCAGGAGTTGAAGTTAATATTTCAAGCAAATACCCGAGTTGAGAGATATGAAGTCTCCAACAAGTTCTATAGCTAAAAGATGGAGGAGAATCGCTCAACTAGTAAGCATGTGCTCAGATTGTCTGGGTACTACAATCGCTTGAATCAAGTGGGAGTTAATCTTCCAGATAAGATAGTGATTAACAGAATTCTCTAGTCACCATCACCAAGTTAGTAGAACTTCGTGATGAACTATAATATGCAAGGGATAGCGGAAACAACTCCCAAGCTCTTCATGATGCTGAAATCAACGAAGGTAGAAATCAAGAAAAACATCAAGTGTTGATGGTTGACAAGATCACTAGTTTCAAGAAAAGGGCAGAGGGAAGAAGGGGAACTTCAAGAAGAACAGCAAGCAAGTTGCTGCTCAAGTGAAGAAGCCCAAGTCTGGTCCTAAGCCTGAGACTAAGTACTTCTACTGCAAAGGGACTGGTCACTGGAAGCGGAACTACCCCAAGTGATTGGCGGATAAGAAGGATGGCAAAGTGAACATAAGTATATTTGATATACATGTTATTGATGTGTACTTTACTAGTGTTTATAGCAAACCCTCAGTATTTGATACTAGTTCAGTTGCTAAGATTAGTAACTCGAAACGGGAGTTGCAGAATAAACAGAGACTAGTTAAGGGTGAAGTGACGATGTGTGTTGGAAGTGGTTCCAAGATTGATATGACAATCATCACACACTCCCTATAATTTCGGGATTAGTGTTGAACCTAAATAAGTGTTATTTGGTGTTTGCGTTGAGCTTGAATATGATTTGATCATGTTTATTGTAATACGGTTATTCATTTAATTAAGAGAATAAATTGTTGTTCTGTTTACATGAATAAAACCTTATATGGTTACACACCCAGTGAAAATAGTTCGTTGGATCTCGATCGTAGTGATACACATAATCATAATATTGAAACCAAAAGATGCAAAGTTAATAATGATAGTGCAACTTATTTGTAGCACTGCCGTTTAGGTCATATTGGTGTAAATCGCATGAAGAAACTCCATGCTGATGGGCTTTTGGAATCACTTGATTATGAATCAGTTGATGCTTGCGAACCATGCCTCATGGGCAAGATGACTAAGACTTTGTTCTTCGGAACAATGGAACGAGCAACAGATTTGTTGGAAATCATACATACTGATGTATGTGGTCCGATGAATATTGAGGCTCGCGACAGGTATCATTATTTTCTGATCTTCACAGATGATTTGAGCAGATATGAGTATATCTACTTGATGAAACATAAGTCTGAAACATTTGAAAAGTTCAAAGAATTTCAGAGTGAAGTGAAAAATCATCGTAACAAGAAAATAAAGTTTCTACGATCTGATCGTAGAGAAGAGTATTTGAGTTACGAGTTTGGCCTTCAGTTAAAAACAATGTGAAATAGTTTCCTACTCATGCCACCTGGAACACCACAATGTAATGGTGTGTCCGAACGTCATAACCGTACTTTATTAGATATGGTGCGATCTATGATGTCTCTTACCGATCTACCACTATCGTTTTGGGGTTATGCATTAAAGACAGCTACATTCACGTTAAAAGGGCACCATCAAAATCTGTTGAGACAACGCCTTATGAACTGTGGTTTGGCAAGAAACCAAAGTTGTCATTTCTGAAAGTTTGGGGCTGCGATGCTTATGTGAAAAAGCTTCAACCTGATAAGCTCGAACCCAAATCGGAGAAATGTGTCTTCATAGGATATCCAAAGGAAACTATTGGATACACCTTCTATCACAGATCCGAAGGCAAGACTTTTGTTGCTAAATTAGGAAACTTTCTGGAGAAGTAGTTTCTCTCGAAAGAAGTGAGTAGGAGGAAAGTAGAAAACTTGATTAGGTAATTGTACCTTCTCCCTTATTGGAAAGTAGTTCATCACAGAAATCTGTTCTTGTGACTACTACACCAATTAGTGAGGAAGCTAATGATGATGATCATGTAACTTCAGATCAAGTTACTACTGAATCTCGTAGGTAAACCAGAGTGAGATCCGCACCAGAGTGGTACGGTAATCCTGTTCTGGAAGTCATGTTACTAGACCATGACAAACTTGCGAACTATGAGAAAGCGATGATGAGCCCAGATTCCGCGAAATGGTTTGAGGCCATGAAATCTGAGATATGATCCATGTATGAGAACAAAGTATGGACTTTGATGGATTTGCCCGATGATCGGCAAGCCATAGAAAATAAATGGATCTTCAAGAGGAAGACGGACGCTGATAGTAGTGTCACTATCTACAAAGCTAGAATTGTCGCAAAAGGTTTTCGACAAGTTCAAAGGTGTTGACTACGATGAGAGTTTCTCACTCGTATATATGCCTGAGTCTGTCCGAATCATGTTAGTAATTGCCGCATTTTATGAAATCTGGCAAATGGATAAACAAAACTGCATTCCTTAATGGATTTATTAAAGAAGAGTTGTATATGATACAACCAGAAGGTTTTGTCAATCCGAAAGGTGCTAACAAAATGTGCAAACTCCAGTGATCCATCTGTGGACTGGTGCAAGCATCTCGGAGTTGGAATATGCGCTTTGATGAGTTGATCAAAGCATATAGTTTTATACAGACTTGCGGTGAAGCCTGTATTTACGAGAAAGTGAGTGGGAGCACTACAGCATTTCTGATAGGTATATGTGAATGACATATTGTTGATCGGAAATAATGTAGAATTATTCTATAAAGCATAAAGGAGTGTTTGAAAGGAGTTTTTCAAAGAAAGACTTCGGTGAAGCTGCTTACATATTGAGCTTCAAGATCTATAGAGATAGATCAAGACGCTTGATAAGTTTTTTCAATGAGTACATACCTTGACAAGATTTTGAAATAGTTCAAAATGGAGCAGTCAAAGAAAGAGTTCTTGCCTGTATTACAAGGTGTGAACTTGAGTAAGACTCAAAGCCCGACCACGGCAGAAGATAGAAAGAGAATGAAAGTCATTCCCTATGCCTCAGCCATAGGTTCTATAAAGTATGTCATGCTGTGTACCAGATCTATTGTATACCCTGCACTGATTTGGCAAGGGAGTACAATAGTGATCTAGGAGTAGATCACTGGACAACGGTCAAAATTATCCTTAGTAGAATAAGGAAATATTTCTCGATTATGGAGGTGACAAAAGGTTCGTCGTAAAAAGTTACGCCGATGCAAGTTTTGACACGGATCTGGATGACTCTAAGTCTTGATCTAGATACATATTGAAAGTGGGAGCAATTAGCTAGAGTAGCTCCGTGCAGAGCATTGTAGACATAGAAAAATGCAAAATACATAACGGATCTGAATGTGAAAGACCGTTGACTAAGATTCTCTCACAAACAAAACATGATCACACCTTAGTACTCTTTGGGTGTTAATCACATAGCAATGTGAACTAGATTACCGAATCTAGTAAACCCTTTGGGTGTTGGTCACATGACAATGTGAACTATGGGTGTTAATCACATGATGATGTGAACTATCGATGTTAATCACATGGTGATGTGATCTAGATTATTGACTCTAGTGCAAGTGGGAGACTGAAGGAAATATGCCCTAGAGGCAATAATAAAGTTATTATTTATTTCCTTATATCATGATAAATGTTTATTATTCATGCTAGAATTGTATTAACCGGAAACATAATACATGTGTGAATACATAGACAAATAGAGTGTCACTAGTATGCCTCTACTTGACTAGCTCGTTAATCAAAGATGGTTATGTTTTCTAACCATGGACAAAAGAGTTGTTATTTGATTAACGAGATCACATCATTAGTTGAATGATCTGATTGACATGACCCATTCCATTAGCTTAGCACCCGATCGTTTAGTATGTTGCTATTTCTTTCTTCATGACTTATACATGTTCCTATGACTATGAGATTATGCAACTCCCGTTTGCCGGAGGAACACTTTGGGTGCTACCAAACGTCACAACGTAACTGGGTGATTATAAAGGAGCATTACAGGTGTCTCCAAAGGTAGATGTTGGGTTGGCGTAATTTCGAGATTAGGATTTGTCACTCCGATTGTCGGAGAGGTATCTCTGGGCCCTCTCGGTAATGCACATCACATAAGCCTTGCAAGCATTACAACTAATATGTTAGTTGTGAGATGATGTATTATGGAACGAGTAAAGAGACTTGCCGGTAACGAGATTGAACTAGGTATTGAATACCGACGATCAAATCTCGGGTAAGTAACATACCGATGACAAAGGGAACAACGTATGTTGTTATGCGGTCTGACCGATAAAAGATCTTCGTAGAATATGTAGGAGCCAATATGGACATCCAGGTCCCGCTATTGGTTATTGACCGGAGACGTGTCTCGGTCATGTCTACATTGTTCTCGAACCGTAGGGTCCGCACGCTTAAGGTTTCGATGACAGTTATATTATGAGTTTATGAGTTTTGATGTACCGAAGGAGTTCGGAGTCCCGGATGAGATCGGGGACATGACGAGGAGTCTCGAAATGGTCGAGACGTAAAAATCGATATATTGGACGACTATATTCGGACATCGGAAAGGTTCCGAGTGATTCGGGTATTTTTCGGAGTACCGGGTAGTTATGGGAGAAGCAATGGGCCTTGATGGGCTTTAGTGGGAAAAGAAAAAAGGCCAAGGGGCTGCTGCGCCCCCCTCCCCTTTGGTCCGAATTGGACTAGGGAAAAGGGGGCCGGCCACCTCTCCTTCTCCTCCACTTCATTCTCCCTTCCTCCCCTCTTGATGGACTCCTACTAGGACTTGGAGTCCTAGTAGGACTCCCATCCTGGCCGCACCAATAGCCTTGGCCGGCCTCCTCCTCCTCCATCCTTTATATACTGAGGCAGGGGGCACCCCATAGACACACAAGTTGATCTTCGTGATCGTTCCTTAGCCGTGTGCGGTGCCCCCCTCCACCATATTCCACCTCGGTCATATTGTAGCGGTGCTTAGGCGAAGCCCTGCGACGGTAGAACATCAAGATCGTCACCACGCCGTCGTGCTGACGGAACTCTTCCCCGACGCTTTGCTGGATCGGAGCCTGGGGATCGTCATCGAGCTGAACGTGTGCCAAGAACTCGGAGGTGCCGGAGTAACGGTGCTTTGATAGTGTGATCAAAGCATTTGGTTTTATACAGACTTCCGGAGAAGCCTGTATTTACAAGAAAGTGAGTGGGAGCACTACAGCATTTCTGATAAGTATATGTGTATGACATATTGTTGATCGGAAATAAAGTAGAATTATTCTGTAAAGCATAAAGGAGTGTTTGAAAAGAGTTTTTCAAAGAAAGACTTCGGTGAAGCTGCTTACATATTGAGCATCAAGATCTATAGAGATAGATCAAGACGCTTGATAAGTTTTTTCAATAAGTACATAACTTGACAAGATTTTGAAGTAGTTCAAAAATGGAGCAGTCAGAGAAAGAGTTCTTGCCTGTATTACAAGGTGTGAAGTTGAGTAAGACTCAAAGCCCGACCACGGCAGAAGATAGAAATAGAATGAAAGTCATTCCCTATGCCTCAGCCATAGGTTCTATAAAGTATGCCATGGTGTGTACCAGATCTATTGTATACCCTACACTGTTTTAAGCAAGGGAGTACAATAGTGATCTAAGAGTAGATCACTGGACAGCGGTCAAAATTATCCTTAGTGGAATAAGGAGATATTTCTCAATTATGGAGGTGAACAAAAAGGTTCGTCGTAAAAGGTTACGTCGATGCAAGTTTTGACACAGATCTGGATGACTCTAAGTCTCGATCTAGATACATATTGAAAGTGGGAGAAATCAGCTAGAGTAGCTCCGTGAAGAGCATTGTTGACATAAAATTTTGCAAAATACTTACGGATCTGAATGTGACAGACCCGTTGACTAAAATTATCTCACAAGCAAAACATGATCACACCTTAGTACTCTTTGGGTTTTAATCACATAGCGATGTGATCTAGATTACTGACTCTAGTAAAACCCTTTGGGTGTTGATCACATATCGATGTGGACTATGGGTGTTAATCACATGGTGATGTGAACTATTGCTGTTAAAGCACATGGCGATGTGAACTAGATTATTGACTCTAGTGCAAGTGGGAGACTGAAGGAAATATGCCCTAGAGGCAATAATAATGTTATTATTTATTTCCTTATAATCATGATAAATGTTTATTATTCATGCTGGAATTGTATTAACCGGAAACATAATACATGTGTGAATACGTAGACAAACAGAGTGTCACTAGTATGCCTCTACTTGACTAGCTCGTTAATCAAAGATGGTTACGTTTCCAAACCATGAACAAAGAGTTGTTATTTGATTAATGAGGTCACATCATTAGTTGAATGATCTGATTGACATGTCCCATTCCATTAGCTTAGCACTCGATCGTTTAGTATGTTGCTATTGCTTTTCTTCATGACTTATACATGTTCCTATGACTATGAGATTATGCAACTCCCGTTTACCGGAGGAACACTTTGTGTGCTACCAAACGTCACAACGTAAATGGGTGATTATAAAGGAGCTCTACAGGTGTCTCCAATGGTAGATGTTGGGTTGGCGTATTTCGAGATTAGGATTTGTCACTCCGATTGTCGGAGAGGTATCTCTGGGCCCTCTCGGTAATGTACATCACATAAGCCTTGCAAGCATTACAACTAATATGTTAGTTGTGAGATGATGTATTACGGAACGAGTAAAGAGACTTGCCGGTAACGAGATTGAACTAGGTATTGGATACCGACGATCGAATCTCGGGCAAGTAACATACCGATGACAAAGGGAACAACGTATGTTGTTATGCGGTCTGACCGATAAAGATCTTCGTAGAATATGTAGGAGCCAATATGGGCATCCAGGTCCCGCTATTGGTTATTGACCGGAGACGTGTCTCGGTCATGTCTACACTGTTCTCGAACCCGTAGGGTCCGTACGCTTAAGGTTATGATGACAGTAATATTATGAGTTTATGCATTTTGATGTACCGAAGGTTGTTCGGAGTCCCGGATGTGATCACGGACATGACGAGGAGTCTCGAAATGGTCGAGACGTAAAGATTGATATATTGGAAGCCTATGTTTGGATATCGGAAGTGTTCCGGATGAAATCGGGATTTTACCGGAGTACCGGGAGGTTACCGGAACCCCCCCGGGAGCTATATGGGCCTTAGTGGGCTTTAGTGGAAAGGAGAAAGGGGCAGCCCAAGGTGGCTGTGCGCCTCCCCCCTTCCCCTAGTCCTATTAGGACTAGGAGAGGTGGCCGGCCCCCTCTCTCTCTTTCCCCCCTCAAGGAATCCTATTCCAACTAGGATTGGGGGGGGGAATCCTACTCCCAGAGGGAGTAGGACTCTCCTGGCGCGCCCAAGGTGGCCGACCAGCCTCCCCCCTTTGGTCCTTTATATACTGAGGCAGAGGCACCCCAGAAACACACAAGTTGATCCACATGATCTATTCCTTAGCCGTGTGCGGTGCCCCCAGCCACCATATTCCTCGATAATACTGTAGCGGAGTTTAGGCGAAGCCCTGCTGCTGTAGTGCATCAAGATCGTCACCACGCCGTCGTGCTGACGGAACTCTTCCCCGACACTTTGCTGGATCGGAGTCCGAGGATCGTCATCGAGCTGAACGTGTGCTCGAACTCGGAGGTCCCGTAGTTTCGGTGCTTGATCGGTTGGATTGTGAAGACGTACGACTACTTCCTCTACGTCGTGTCAGCGCTTCCGCAGTTGGTCTGCGTTGGGTACGTAGACAACACTCTCCCCTCTCGTTGCTATGCATCACATAATCTTGCGTGTGCGTAGGAATTTTTTTGAAATTACTACGAAACCCATCATTAGCTCCATATGGTTGCATTCTAATTAATCACCAATATTTCTAAATGGTTCACGTTCCTTCTGTAGGACAAAGAAAGCAGTAGCGCGGGGTCGTCTCAGAGCTCCCCTTTCGACACCCCTTTGAGTAGGGCGTTGAACGTAATGAAAAACAAGGATAAGCTCAGTAAGCCGACGTCAGCTGGTTGTGTGGCCGGCAAAGGCTTGTCCACAAAATGGTCGTCATACTATACCGCTGGTGGGCGAAAGGAGAAAAAGACCAGCTCGGAAAGCCAGTCGCGTGAGGTTGAAGCACTCAAGGCGCAAGTGGCGCGGATTCCGGAGATGGTCCAAGAGCAAGTGCAACAACAACTGGGATCGACGCTCACCGGCATTATGCCTACCTTGATTCATGGGATAACGACGTGGATTGCGGGTGGCCAACAGGGGCCGCCCCCCAATTCCCGGCTTAACGGCCAGCAACTCGCACAACGTGCAGGCGGCGCCATTGGTGTCTCTGGCGTCGGCGGTATTGGTGTCTCCGGCGGTGGCGCCATTGGTGTCTCCGGCGGCGGCAGTATTCGTGTCTCCGACACCGGCATTGGAGCTTAATGCACCCGGGTGTACGCCGGCCGGCACCTCGCCATCAAGCGGCCCCTTCGTCAGTTGCACGCCCGCCGTTGGCGGTGCCTCGACATTAGCCGAGCTTGACGCCATCATCATGGTAACTAATTAAGTCTCTCGGCCGAGGAATTCATCTCCTTGCCTTTGACTGGGCATCCCTGACGCCCTACATGTTTTCGCAGGGCGCCGCCGATGTTCCGTGCACTCTCCTGCACTTCGTCAACGACGAGTTGGTCAATGTCGCCAAGGGCAAAATCGTTCAACCGGGCAACCCCGTGTTCCACGGTAAACCGATGCCACCCACCGTGTATAGGGTTCAACTGGTTCGGGTGTTGCCAGGCTGCGACGAGTTGTTACCTCCGATTCAACCCGCCGGGGCCGACGAAGATGATCTGATGACCCTCAGCACCTGCCTAAGCTGGCCGCTGCTTTGGCCGAAGAGCCAGATTCGTTTGGGGCGGGGGACACCACCCCAAAGACAACACCGCCAGTCATGCCGATGCCAAGCCATGGCAAGACCGCCGCAACGCTACCGGACATGCCGGACATCCCTATGGCACAGGATCCGAACATGCATATGGCACAGGATCTGGACGACGACGACAATGACGATGGCTGTACATTTAGCAACGTCGATAAGTACTTTGCCGAACATGGGTACGATGACGAATTCTGCGGGCCTCTTTCTCAAGAACCCAACCAAGACGACCGCGGTCTAGCTGGTACGGCGGAGAAACCCAGTTGCAACAGGCATCGTCTGGCGTTCAGTTCTTAGGAGACGCCTCCAGCTGCCGACTTCATCGAGCCTCAGATAGCCAAGGTGCCAAATATTATCAGCCCCAACACACTCAAGAAGGCGGTCTGTGAGCAGAACTCGGTCCCATTACAACAGAAGAAGAAGGGACGGAAAAG
This sequence comes from Triticum urartu, assembly GCF_003073215.2. NCBI lineage: Eukaryota > Viridiplantae > Streptophyta > Magnoliopsida > Poales > Poaceae > Triticum > Triticum urartu. The sequence goes on from NC_053027.1 coordinate 570,236,556, forward strand.
AAAGAGTAACAAGGGTGCGAGCCACCCGGCACCGAGTACGATCCGTGCTCAGGACGGGCCACCTTCACCTAAGGATATCTCGAGGAGGGTGCATGTGGCGGGTAGGGCGATGCTACCGACAAATATGCTCAATGCTGCAACCGGTGCTATGCGGAGTCTGCATGATAGTGTTCTTTCTTTGGAGAAGCGGCGTCTCAGAGAGAATGATGTGGCATACCCGGTTTTCGTGGCCAAGGTGCCAGAGGGCAAGGGCTTTGTGGATGGCGCCATCGTGGGTACGATCGTCCTGCGGTTTGGTGACATCTTTGCTATGTTTAACCTTCATCTGCTGCACTACACCTTCGTTCGGCTGTTTTCGCTGAGTATGGAGATGCGGATCATTAGATACAAGACCCCGAACATCGTGATAGTCGACCCCTTCTACATGCATGCCAAGCTCTTGGGCAGCGCTGGGGACCGCCAAGTCACGAGTTCACACCTCGAAGGCGTCATTCTGGCAAACCCAGATAAGGATAACTTCCTCGTGGCTTACTTTCCCGAGTAAGGCATCCCTTAACCGCCCCGTAACATATGATTTCTTAGATTTCGATCGTTCTTTTTTTCTAAAATTCCGTGTTCTGTGCAGTGACACACATTGCACACTCATCCTCTTAAGCCCGAAATATTCCATGGCCACGTATTTTGACCTGAACCGTGACTCCAAGATGGACTACACAAATATCAAGAAAGTTCTTGATGATGTTCTCCCCGGCTACGCCAAATCTGGAGGCACCTTCACCAGGCCAGTTCGTAGGTACGACAACCACATGTTTGCCCACAATACTAAGTTCTGCTGCGTCAAGCAGCCGCCTGGCGGTCAGAAGGATGCCTACTATGCCCTCCATCACATGCGGGCGATCGTAAGGGATCATCATCACCTTCTGCTACCAGATAATCTCAAAGATTGGGCCGCGAGCTTGTCGGCAATCCAAGACGCGGACATCAGACAAGAACTCTTTCGCATCCAGTCGGAGTTTGTGGACATCATCCATCAAGATGTCCTTCATACCTCGGGGCAGTTCTACCTCAGATATCAACCGTCCAACAGGGAGATAGACGGAACGCTACAAATGTAGGCTGACAACGCCCGCGATTTCATGACCATCACGACAGACGGCGGCTTCATCCACGCTCCGGTCCCATGAGTCGAGTCGACAGTAGTGATGCTATGTGTAGTTTTGAAACATTGATTGGCTCATGTTGTAATTAAACTTTAATGAACTTGTATGTCTCTTTGGTTTGGACAGTCGTTCAACTTAGATGTAATCGATGCTATTTATTAGTAGGATCATGAATCGTGCTATTAATGTCATGTCTTGCTTTTCTCTTCCGATCCTTTTGTTGCATACTTATATATTGCTTATGTATGTATTATCTGTTGTTTGGCTTGTGCATAGAGATGCCGTCGTATGTCATGTACAAGGGTAAGGTTCCCAGAGTCTACGACGATTGGGAGGAGTGTCGGAGACAGGTTCACCGTTTCAGCGGTAACAGTTACAAAGGGTACACCACTAGGGCGGAGGCGGAATCTAGATACGCCCGCTATCTAGCGGGAGAGAGGAGGGAGCGTTGGAGGAACCAGATGAAGACCAGTTTCATTGCGATGATGCTCATCGTGATGACCGCAGCTCTCTTCTATGTGATGGTAGTTTAGATGATCGATATCGACTTGTAGTGTGAAGACAAACTCGATACTCGCGGTCTCGAGACTTGTAATGTTTTATCTTTGTTCGGTCTTTTGAATTCGGAGACTAATATGATGAATTGTATTCGGAGACTAATCTTCTATTGTATTCGATGAATCTGCTGTTGCTGTGTGCTGCTGTCTATATTCTGTCAAATAATATATTTTGTAACCTGTGCAAAAATCAGAAAAGTAAAAAAGTATAAAACCTAATATTAATACTAATGGCGCATCACTACAGAGTGCGCCATTAGTATGCCAAAGTATACTAATGGCGCATCACACAACAGTGCGCCATTAGTATGCCAAAGCACATGGTTAAATATGGCCCCCTGGGAGGCATACTAATGGCGCATGGTGTTCTATACTAATGGCGCACTGCGTGGTGCACCATTAGTATACCAGATACTAATGGCGCACTAGTGATGCGCCATTAGTAAGAAATACTAGTGGTGTGATACTAATGGCGCACCAGTAGTGCGCCATTAGTAGGCAAAACTGGTGCGCCATTAGTAGGCCTTTTCCTAGTAGTGTGTCTTGGGTGCTAGCCCTACCCCCCTATTTATATGTTGAGACTTGGGGTCGAAACTTGGAGTAAAAGCCTCCACAAAGTCGGTTTCACCCGAAAGGCAAGAGTCCTTCTCGGACTCCAGGGCCAGACGCCAGGGTTCCCGGCGTCTGGACCCAGACGCCAGGCACCCTGGTGTCTAGCCCCTGGACTCAGCAAAACTTCCTTTTGCGCTTTCCAAAAACCTTGTGGGCTTTCCCCTTTGGCCCAAATAAAGTGTTCTTGTACCCAAACATTTCGGGAAACATCCGGAACCCCTTCCGGTGAATTCCGGAACCCTTCCGAAGACCAAACACTATTATCCCATATATCAAACTTTATCTCCGGACCATTCCAGAGTTCCTCATCATGTCCGTGATCTTATCCAGAACTCTGAACAACATTCGGTTACCAACATACATAACTCATAAATACTATATCGTCAACGAACGTTAAGCGTGCGGACCCTATGGGTTCGAGAACTATGTAGACATGACCGAGACATTTCTCTGGTCAATAACCAATAGCGAAACCTGGATGCTGATAAGCCACAAGTATAGGGGATCGCAACAGCTTTCGAGGGTAGAGTATTCAACCCAAATTTATTGATTCGACACAAGGGGAGCCAAAGAATATTCTCAAGTATTAGCAGCTGAGTTGTCAATTCAACCACACCTGGAAACTTAGTATCTGCAGCAAAGTGTTTAGTAGCAAAGTAATATGATAGTGGTGATAGCGACAACAAAAGTAAAGACAGCAAAAGTAATGTTTTTGGTACTTCGTAGTGGTTGTAACAGTAGCAACGGGAAAGTAAATAAGCGTAAACCAGTATATGGAAAACTCGTAGGCACCGGATCAGCGATGGATAATTATGCCGGATGCGGTTCATCATGTAACAGTCATAACATAGGGTGACACAGAACTAGCTCCAATTCGTCAATGTAATGTAGGCATGTATTCCGTATATAGTCATACGTGCTTATGGAAAAGAACTTGCATGACATATTTTGTCCTACCCTCCCGTGGCAGCGGGGTCCTATTGGAAACTAAGGGATATTAAGGCCTCCTTTTAATAGAGAACCGGAACAAAGCATTAGCACATAGTGAATACATGAACTCCTCAAACTAGGGTCATCACCGGGAGTGGTCTCGATTATTGTCACTTCGGGGTTGCCGGATCATAACACATAGTAGGTGACGATAGACTTGCAAGATAGGATCAAGAACTCACATATATTCATGAAAACATAATAGGTTCAGATCTGAAATCATGGCACTTGGGCCCTAGTGACAAGCATTAAGCATAGCAAAGTCATAGCAACATCAATCTCAGAACATAGTGGATACTAGGGATCAAACCCTAACAAAACTAACTCGATTACATGATAAATCTCATCCAACTCATCACTGTCCAGCAAGCCTACGATGGAATTACTCACGCACGGTGGTGAGCATCATGAAATTGGTGATGGAGGATGGTTGATGATGACGACGGCGACGAATCCCCCTCTCCGGAGCCCCGAACGGACTCCAGATCAGCCCTCCCGAGAGGTTTTAGGGCTTGGCGGCGGCTCCGTATCGTAAAACGCGATGATTTCTTCTCTCTGATTTTTTCTCTCCGAAAGCAAATATATAGAGTTGGAGTTTGCGTCGGAGGGTCAACAGGGGGCCCACGAGGTAGGGGGGCATGCCCTAGGGGGGGGCGCCCCCCACCCTCGTGGAAAGGGTGTGGGCCCCATGGTCTTCATATTTGGCGAGGATTTTTTTATTGTTTTTTCTAAGACCTCCCGTGGAGTTTCGGGTCATTCCGAGAATATTTGTTTTCTGCACATAAACCAACATCATGGTAATTCTGCTAAAAACAACGTCAGTCCGGGTTAGTTCCATTCAAATCATACAAATTAGAGTCCAAAACAAGGGCAAAAGTGTTTGGAAAAGTAGATACGACGAAGACGTATCAACTCCCCCAAGCTTAAACCCTTGCTTGTCCTCAAGCAATTTAGTTGACAAACTGAAAGAAAGAAAGAAAAAACTTTTACAAACTCTGTTTGCTCTTGTTGTTGTAACTATGTCAAGGCAGCATTCAAGTTTTTAGCATAGATCATAACTAACCACACTTGCAATAATTCTCATGTCTCATCATTACTCATATCAATAGCATAATCAACTAGCAAGGGATAATAATAAATCTCGGATGACAACACTTTCTCAAAACAATCATAATATGATATAACAAGATGGTATCTCGCTAGCCCTTTCTGAGACCGCAAAACATAAATGCAGAGCACCTTTAAAGATCAAGGACTGACTAGACATTGTAATTCATGGTAAAAGAGATCCAATCATAGTCATACCCAACATAAATTAATAGTGATGAATGCAAATGACAGTTGTGCTCTCCAGCTAGTGCTTTTTAATAAGAGGGTGATGACTCAGCACTAAATGGATAGGCCCTTCACAGAGGGAAGCAGGGATTTGTAGAGGTGCCAGAGCTCGGTTTTGCAATAGAGATAAATTGTATTTTGAGCGGTATACTTTCATTGTCAACGTAACAACTAAGAGATGGCGATATCTTCCATGCTAAACACATTATAGGCGGTTCCCAAACAGAATGGTAAAGTTTATACTCCCCCTCCACCAACAAGCATCAATCCATGGCTTGCTCGAAACAACGAGCGCCTCCAACATACATCAGGTCCTAGGGGGAGTTTTGTTTGCAATTAATTTTGATTTAGTTTGAATAAAGCATGGGACTGGGTATCCCGGTGACCAGCCATTTTCTCGTGAGTGAGGAGCGGAGTCCACTCCTCTTGAGAATAACCCGCCTAACACGGAAGATAAGGACAACCTTTGTTGATACATGAGCTATTCGAGCATACAAAACATAATGTTTATTTGAAGGTTTAGAGTTTGGCACATACAAATTTACTTGGAACGGCAGGTAGATACCGCATATAGGAAGGTATGGTGGACTCATCTGGAATAACTTTGGGGTTTAAGGGATTGGATGCACAAGCAGTATTCCCGCTTAGTACAGGTGAAGGCTAGCAAAAGACTGGGAAGCGACCAACTAGAGAGCGACAACAGCCATGTACATGCATTAAAATTAATAAACATTGGATGCAAGCATGAGTAGGATATAATCCACCATGAACATAAATATCGTGAAGGCTATGTTGATTTTGTTTCAACTACATGCGTGAACATGTGCCAAGTCAAGTCACTTAAATCATTCAAAGGAGGATACCACCCCATCATACCACATCATAACCATCTTAATAGCATGTTGGCACGCAAGGTAAATCATTATAACTCATAGCTAATCAAGCATGGCACAAGCAACTCTGATCTCTAATTGTCATTGCAAACATGTTTATTCATAATAAGCTGAATCAAGAACGACGGACTCATCATATTTACAAAAACAAAAGAGGTCGAGTTCATACTAGCTTTTCTCATCTCAGTCAGTCCATCATATATCATCATAATTGCCTTTCACTTGCACGACCGAACGGTGTGAATAATAATAAGAGTGCACGTGCATTGTACTAAGCTGGAATCTGCGAGCATTCAATAAACAGGAGAAGACAAGGCAATATGGGCTCTTGGTTAAATCAATTAATAATGCATATAAGAGCCACTTCAACAATTTAATTATGGTCTTCTCCTACTGACCCCCAAAGAAAAGAAAAGAAATAAAACTATTTACACGGGAAAGCTCCCAACAAGCAAAAGAAGAACGGGAAATATTTTTGGGTTTTCTTTTCAATTATTACTACTACAGCAGAAAAATAAACTACTACTAATTTTTTTTGGTTTTTCTTAAGGTTTAACAAACACACAAGAAGAAAGCAGGAAAAAGAAAATAAACTAGCATGGATATTACAATGAAAAAGTATGAGCACCGACATCTAACAATGAGTGTGTGTGAGCATAAATGTAATGTCGGTGAGAAACACGTACTCCCCCAAGCTTAGGCTTTTGGCCTAAGTTGGTCTATGGCCACGGCTGGCCTGGCGGATATCCATAATAATAGTTTTTGGGGTCGTACTGTGACGAGGAGGAATAGTTGGGATCATATTGTGATGAAGAAGAAGACTCTGACTGCCACTGGCTGACATTCATTTCTGGATCCCAAGAATAAACAGATTGTCGTGGAGGCTCATCGTGTGGTTCCTGTTCTGGCTCCTCGGTAGGTGCAGGGTTCCGGTAGGCGTGAATAGCCGCCAACGAAACAAGGTACGTGCCTGCAGTCAAATCAAACAAAGAAGGAGCAGGCAAGGTGATAGTCTCTGGATGATGTTTATTAAAGAACAATTGATATTTAAGCTCCCCTGCCCTATTCTTAACAATAAAATCATGTGCCACCATACTTTTATGATCTAGGTAAACACGGGGTAGCACTTTTTCTTCCTTCTCAGCATGCCTAATAGGTATGTTAAAATGTGCGGCTAGGCGTGTAGCATAAATGCCTCCAAAGATGGGGCCCTTAGTATGGGTCATATTTAACCGTCTAGCAATAATACCGCCCAAACTAAAAGTGTTATCACTATATAAACCTTGGAGCAGAATAATTAAATCAGGGATACTAAGGTTTCCAGAATTTCCGCATCCAATTAAACAACGACTAGCAAATAATGCAAAGTAACGCAACACAGGAAAATGTATGCTAGTGATTCGTGCATCGGAAACCTTCCTAGTTTCTCATACAGTGATGTTATCAATAAACCCAGCCACATCATCATGATGTGGTTCTTCTGTCTTGCCCTCAAAAGGGACTAAACAAATCCAACAGAAATCAAAAAGTGACATCTCCTTAGGCTCATCATATAAATGAAATTCCACCATAGGTGGTGAGTTCCTAGGATAAAAATAGAAGTTTTGCACAAAGGTATTTGTGAGCAAGAGATACTGATCGCATTAGTCATGGAGGAAAGCGGTGAGGCCTGCATTGTGAGCCAATTCATGAAAATCTTCATAGATACCGGCTGCTCTCAAGAAATCTTCAGAAGGCCATTCACATGCCCGAATCTCCGCGGTGCGTGGCAAATTGTACTTAGGCTTAAGTGCCTTTTCCTTCGAGCTTTGGCTCGATGAGCCCCTCAATAATCTCCTCATCATTTTCTGAAATAATCTGAAATTTTTAGGAACTTCAAAATAAAAGTGAACCAAACTCAATTAAACTGATAGCAACTACTCCTACAAGTGCCTAGAGCCTATATCAAGCATTAGAACTACTTGGAACCATATAAATTTGACATGCAAGCTCAAGAACATGGTAACCTATGCAGCACAAATTTGCAATGAATAAAGTACTAGAAAAAAAACTAATTGGACCAATGAAGGAGTCACATACCAAGGAACAAACTCCCCAAGCAGTTTTGCGAGAGGTGCTTTGAGCAAGGAGATCGAAAATCACAGCAAAAGTGGCTAGAACTCGTGCTTGAGTTGGTTTTTCGGGTTTGTGTGAGACAGAGGAAGAAGATGGGTGCTAGAATAAGTGGAGGAGGGCCACCGTGGGCCCACGAGGCAGGGGGGCGCGCCCTATAGGTGGGGCGCCCACCACCCTCGTGGCCAGGTGGCAGCTCCTCTCGCGGTAATTTTTGCACAGTAAATCCTCAAATATTCCCGAAAAATCATATTAAATTGCCATGGCATTCTGAGGACTTTTATTTTCGGGATATTTTTATATTGCACGGATAATCAGATAACAGACAGAAAAATACTAATTTTACTTTATTTAATATAAATAACAGAAAGTATAAAGAAGGTACAGAAGTTTGTGCTTCTAGTTTCATCCATCTCATGCTCGTCAAAAAGAATCCGCTAACAAGGTTGATCAAGTCTTGTTAACAAACTCATTCCGATAATCAGGAAACCGGAGAAATTTCGAATAACACTAAGTTACCTCAACGGGGATATGCACATCCCCAATAATAAGAATATCATATTTTTTTCTTGACAGTAGGAAGAGGAAATTCAAAACCTCCAAATATAATCGATGGAATTTTTCCAATAGAGTTGATACTATGAACTTGAGGTTGTTTCCTCGGAAAGTGTACCGTATGCTCATTACCATTAACATGAAAAGTGACATTGCCTTTGTTGCAATCAATAACAGCCCCTGCAGTATTAAGAAAAGGTCTTCCGAGAATAATAGACATACTATCATCCTCGAGAATATCAAGTATAACAAAGTCCGTTAAAATAGTAACATTTGCAACCACAACAGGCACATCCTCACAAATACTGACAGGTATAGCAGTTGATTTATCAGCCATTTGCAAAGATATTTCAGTAGGTGTCAGCTTATTCAAGTCAAGTCTACGATATATAGAGAGAGGCATAACACTAACACCGGCTCCAAGATCACATAAAGCAGTTTTAATATAATTTCTTTTAATGGAGCAAGGTATAGTAGGTACTCCGGGGTCTCCAAGTTTCTTTGGTATTCAACCCTTAAAAGTATAATTATCAAGCATGGTGGAAATCTCAGCTTCCGGTATCTTTCTTTTATTAGTAATAATATCCTTCATATATTTAGCATAAGGATTTGTTTTGAGCACATCAGTTAATCGCATACGCAAAAAGATAGGCCTAATCATTTCAGCAAAGCGCTCAAAATCCTCATCATCCTTTTCCTTGGATGGTTTAGGAGGGAAAGGCATGGGTTTCTGAACCCAAGGTTCTCTTTCTTTACCATGTTTCCTAGCAACAAAGTCTCTTTTATCATAACATTGATTCTTTGATTGTGGGTTATCAAGATCAACAGCAGGTTCAATTTCTACATCATTGTCATTACTAGGTTGAGCATCATCATGAACATCATCATTAATATTTTTACTAGGTTCATGTTCATTACGATATTGTGTTTCAGCATCACACATAGATATATCATTTGGATTATCAGGTGGTTCAGCAATAGGTTCACTAGAAGTTTGCACAGTTCTATCATTTTTCTTCTTCTTCTTTTTAAAAGAACTAGGAACATCAATATTATTTCTCTAAGAATCTTGCTCGATTCTCTTAGGGTGGCCTTCAGGATACAAAGGTTCCTGAGTCATTCTACCAGTTCTAGTAGCCACTCTAACAACATAATCATTTTTCTTACTATTCATTTCATTAAGTACTTCTTTTTGAGCTTTAAGTACTTGTTCTACTTGGGTGGTAACCATAGAAGCATGTTTGCTAATAAGTTTAAGTTCACCCTTAATATCAGCCATATAATCACCCAAGCGTCTAATCATATAAGCATTTTCTTTTAATTGTCTACCAAAATAAGCATTGAAGTCGTCTTGCTTATACATAAAGTTATCAAACTCATCCAAGCACTGACTAGCAATTTTAGTAGGAGGGACTTCAGCTTTATCATATCTATAGAGAGAATTTACCTTTACTACCTGTGTCGGGATATCGGGATCAGGAGGTTCTTCAGTAAATAAATAATTGAGATCATATGTTTCTTCAACAGGCGGTGAATTAAGACCATGTATTTCTTCAATAGGAGGTAAATTCTTAACGTCTTCAGCTTTAATACCTTTTTATTTCATAGATTTCTTTGCCTCTTGCATATCTTCGGGACTGAGAAATAAAACACCTCTCTTCTTCGGAGTTGGTTTAGGAATAGGCTCAGTAATTGGAGCAGGAGCTGGCTCAGGAGGTGCCCAATTATTTTCATTTGTTAACATATTATTCAATAGAATTTCAGCTTCATCCGGTGTTCTTTCCCTGAAAAGAGAACCATCACAACTATCCAGGTAATCTCTGGAAGCATCGGTTAGTCCATTATAAAAGATATCAAGTATTTCAGGTTTCTTAAGAGGGTGATCAGGCAAAGCATTAAGTAACTTGAGAAGCCTCCCCCAAGCTTGTGGGAGACTCTCTTCTTTAATTTGCACAGTTGTATATTTCCCTCAAAGCAGCTTGTTTCTTATGAGCAGAGAAATATTTAGCAGAGAAGTAATAAATCATATCCTGGGGACTACGCACACAACCAGGATCAAGAGAATTAAACCATATCTTAGCATCACCCTTTAATGAGAACGGAAATATTTTGAGTAAATAGAGGTAACATGATCTCTCATTATCAGTGAACAGGGCAGCTATATCATTTAACTTAGTAAGATGTGCCACAACAGTTTCAGATTCATAGCCATAAAAGGGATCAGATTCAACCAAAGTAATTATATCAGGATCAACAGATAATTCATAATCTTTATCAGGAACACATATAGGTGAAGTAGCAAAAGGAGGGTCGGGTCTCATTCTATCTCTAAGTGATTCTTTGTTCCATTTAATTAATAACCTCTTAAGCTCATATCTATCTCTGCAAGCTAAAATAGCTAAAGAAACATCTTTATCAAAAAGATAACCTTTAGGAATAACAGGCATATTTTCATCATCGTATTCAGATTCAATAATTTCTCTTTCTCTAGCCCTAGCAATTTGTTCTTCTAGAAAATCACCAAGGGGCACAGTAGTATCAGACATAGAAGCAGTTTCATCATAAGTATCATGCATAGCAGAAGTGGCATCATCAATAACATGCGACATATCAGAACGAATAGTAGAAGCAGGTGTAGGTGTCGCAAACTTACTCATAACAGAAGGTGAATCAAGTGCAGAGCTAGATGGCAGTTCCTTACCTTCCCTCGTAGTTGAGGGATAGATCTTGGTTTTTGGATCTCTCAAGTTCTTCATAGTGTCCAGCAGATATAAATCCCAAGTGACTCAAAGAATAGAGCTATGCTCCCCGACAACGGTGCCAGAAATTAGTCTTGATAACCCACAAGTATAGGGGATCGCAACAGCTTTCGAGGGTAGAGTATTCAACCCAAATTTATTGATTCGACACAAGGGGAGCCAAAGAATATTCTCAAGTATTAGCAGCTGAGTTGTCAATTCAACCACACCTGGAAACTTAGTATCTGCAGCAAAGTGTTTAGTAGCAAAGTAATATGATAGTGGTGATAGCGGCAACAAAAGTAAAGACAACAAAAGTAATGTTTTTGGTATTTTGTAGTGATTGTAACAGTAGCAGCGGGAAAGTAAATAAGCGTAAACCAGTATATGGAAAACTCGTAGGCACCGGATCAGTGATGGATAATTATGCCGGATGCGGTTCATCATGTAACAGTCATAACATAGGGTGACACAGAACTAGCTCCAATTCGTCAATGTAATGTAGGCATGTATTCCGTATATAGTCATACGTGCTTATGGAAAAGAACTTGCATGACATCTTTTGTCCTACCCTCCCGCGGCAGCGGGGTCCTATTGGAAACTAAGGGATATTAAGGCCTCCTTTTAATAGAGAACCGGAACAAAGCATTAGCACATAGTGAATACATGAACTCCTCAAACTAGGGTCATCACCGGGAGTGGTCCCGATTATTGTCACTTCGGGGTTGCCGGATCATAACACATAGTAGGTGACTATAGACTTGCAAGATACGATCAAGAACTCACATATATTCATGAAAACATAATAGGTTCAGATCTGAAATCATGGCACTCGGGCCCTAGTGACAAGCATTAAGCATAGCAAAGTCATAGCAACATCAATCTCAGAACTAGTGGACACTAGGGATCAAACCCTAAAAAAATAACTCGATTACATGATAAATCTCATCCAACCCATCACCGTCCAGCAAGCCTACGATGGAATTACTCACGCACGGCGGTGAGCATCATGAAATTGGTGATGGAGGATGGTTGATGATGACGACGGCGACGAATCCCCCTCTCCGGAGCCCCGAACGAACTCCAGATCAGCCCTCCCGAGAGGTTTTAGGGCTTGGCGGCGGCTCCGTATCGTAAAACGCGATGATTTCTTCTCTCTAATTTTTTCTCTCCGAAAGCAAATATATAGAGTTGGAGTTGGCGTCGGAGGGTCAACAGGGGGCGCACGAGGTCGTGGAAAGGGTGTGGGCCTCCTTGTCTTCATATTTGGCGAGGATTTTTTATTGTTTTTTCTAAGACCTCCCGTGGAGTTTCAGGTCATTCCGAGAATATTTGTTTTCTGGACATAAAACAACATCATGGTAATTCTGCTGAAAACAGCGTCAGTCTGGGTTAGTTCCATTCAAATCATACAAATTAGAGTTCAAAACAAGGGCAAAAGTGTTTGGAAAAGTAGATACGACGGAGATGTATCAGATGCCCATATTGGCTCCTACATATTCTATGAAGATCTTTATCTGTCGAACCATATAACAACATACGTTGTTCCCTTTGTCATCGGTATGTTACTTGCCCGAGATTCGATCATCGATCGGTATCTCAATACCTAGTTCAATCTCGTTACCGGCAAGTCTCTTTACTCGTTCCGCAACACATCATCCCGCAACTAACTCATTAGTCACAATGCTTGCAAGGCTTATAGTGATGTACATTACCGAGTGGGCCCAGAGATACCTCTCCGACAATCGGAGTGACAAATCCTAATCTCGAAATATGCCAACTCAACAAGTACCTTCGGAGACACCTGTAGAGCACCTTTATAATCACCCAGTTACGTTGTGACGTTTGGTAGCACACAAAGTGTTCCTCCGGTAAACGGGAGTTGCATAATCTCATAGTCATAGGAACATGTATAAGTCATGAAGAAAGCAATAGCAACAAACTAAACGATCAAGTGCTAAGCTAACGGAATGGGTCAAGTCAATCACATCATTCTCCTAATGATGTGATCCCGTTTAATCAAATGACAACTCATGTCTATGGTTAGGGAACATAACCATCTTTGATCAACGAGCTAGTCAAGTAGAGGCATACTAGTGACATTATGTTTGTCTATGTATTCACACATGTATCATGTTTCAGGTTAATACAATTCTAGAATGAATAATAAACATTTATCATGAAATAAGGAAATTAATAATAACTTTATTATTGCTTCTAGGGCATATTTACTTCAGTCCCGAACTGTGCATCTAAGGTCGATGGTAACAGGAGACGGGGGATACAATGTTTACCCAGGTTCGGGCCCTCTCTATGGAGGTAATACCCTACTTCCTGCTTGATTGATCTTGATGAATATGAGTATTACAAGAGTTGATCTACCACGAGATCGTAATGGCTAAAACCCTACAAGTCTAGCTTGTATGACTATATCTCCGTCTTTGGACTAAACCCTCCGGTTTATAGAGACACCGGAGGGGACTAGGGTTGTACAAAGTCAGTTATAGAGAAAGGAATCTTCATATTTGGACGCCAAGCTTGCCTTCCACGCCAAGGAGAGTCCCATCCGGACACGGGAGAGAGTCTTCGGTCTTGTATCTTCACAGCCCATTAGTCCGGCCCATGTCCAACAGGCCGGACGCCCGAGGACCCCTTAGTCCAGGACTCCCTCAGCATTATTTTTACCACATATAATGAATATCGCTGGTAACTTCATATCTCATTTGCTCACTAATGGCAACTGGAATGTGTGTGTTGGAATAGAGGCCTGAAGTACTGCAAGCCTGGCAAAGAAGCACCGTAAAGTTGTCACTCCCAGGAAACTCCATGAATAATAATGTATTTTGGAAAGGAGGCAAAGTTCAATTTCCAAGTAGGTGGGCATTGTACAACAATGAGTTTACTAAATTGTACTCCCTCTATTTCTAAATATAAGTCTTTTAAGAGATCTCGATAAAAACTACATACGGATATATATAGACATATTTTAGAGTATAGATTCACTCATTTTGCTCTGTATGTAGTCTGCATTGAAATCTCTAAAAAGACTTATATTTAGGAACGGAGGGAGTACATATTACAATGCACACTTGTTGTACATGCATAGTTTAGATTATAATCGGTTTGTAGGCACAAACAAATTAAATTACTCATAAATATTTACACCAGACAGATTGTTGATTATGTTTAAACCAGACAGATGGTTTCATTCGAGTGGATTAGAGCGAACAAACACACATCAATGATTATTAGAGGAGTTGGGGCAGGAAATCAAGTGACCAGAATTGAACTCTCTCCTCTCTCTCAGTGCAATATTCATTAATATATGTTGCTCCTTTCAGTTCAGGGCCTTCCTTTTCTTGTGCCAGCACACATGCCACCTACATAGAAATGGCTGAAATACGTGCCATCACACATTCCACCTACATAGAAATGGTTGCAACACCATTCTAAGAAATACATTACACATAAGCTTGATGACAGAACTACTGCCAATGTAAAATATTTGTAAGCCTAATTGAGAATGTGTCAGAAAATAAAATAAAATTGTCACTATTGTATTCTTATAAAACAAAATTATCACTCGTGTTCTTGGTAAACACGACAAGATGTAAACAGTCAATGAGATTATTAGAAGTGATAAAAATGGAAATGCACAAGAAGCGCAACATAGTAACAAAAAAATTAGAGCAAGGATTGACATGACGATAGGAAAAATGAATCAATGAGGTTATTAGAAGTGATAAAAAGAAATGCACAAGCAATGCAAAATACTAAAAACAATTCTAGAAGGTTTCACATGACTATGGGCAAATGATTTTTGCTTTCAGCGAATTTATGGAGACAACATGTGGCTCTGAGCTTGGCAACCTAGCATGTACTGAATATATCTCTGAATGACTTACTGCAAGTGTGTGTCATTAAAGTAACGAAATTGTTCTTCACAAGCTTGACTCCTGATAATCAAGGGCCAATGCATCAGACTTATGCATAGAAAAGAGACCAAGTTGATGCAAAACTCTTAGATATTACAACACTGCTGCCACTGCAATTCAGTCAACTCCTTGTGTGCCACCTTGTTCTTCTTCGCCGAATGCACTTATTAACATTACAACACATAGGCAAGCTAGAAATCTTTGTATAAGGGGGATACCTTCTTCCTACATGAGATTAAAAAAATGTACATCAGACTTCAAAGCAAAACGATCCTCGACCATCCAGGGAATCAAATTTCAGACGACCACCAGGGGCCCCATCTTGCTGTGACTGGTAGTGAGCAGCCTCAGAGTAGCGTCATGTATCATAAAAATCATGCTTTGAGTGAAAACAAACAAACTTGCATCATAATCTGCTACCAACTGTGCACTGCATGTTACTTACAAAGCAATCTGAAAGAAAAGTATTTCTTGTTTGAGAACCGAAGAGACATGCACGCATATCATGGTATGAAAAGATAATAGAGTTGCAATCTGATGCAATCATCAAGACAGGTTTGAGTGTCGTGAGGATGGAGTCAGAGCTTCATGGCCACTTGAAGCGAAGAAGTGCAGTCGTATTGGATTTAACAGGAGCCGGTCATCATCACCATACAGCAAGAGATGCAAGCAATTGGTCCTCTTCTCCTGAGAGAATGAATGAATGAGCTTACCACATCCGAATCTGTTGTTGCCGCTGCAAGTCAGGCTTATAGCGATTGAACTTGCAGCCCCTGCTGAACGCGAATGACAGCCCCTTCCACTCTGAACCCATTGCACAAATCACAATTACACCCCACTCCATGAACACATTTAATTTGCATTCCGAGATGCCAGATGATGCCGACGGCAAAGGGGTCGTGGCCGTAGATGATGAAGCAAAGGTCGGCGCTGACGAAGTCCATGAAGGCGCCGAAGATGGCCACTGGGTCCTGCCCTGCCATGTCGGCATCGCCGGGGAAGCCAGGAACGCATGGTTGGCTCTCATTAAATCAGAAACATTGTGTCAGTTATAAAAGCCACGCAAAACATTACTTGATGATTCATTGAACAACATGAGAGCTAAAACTAAGTTCAAGTGGCATCTATTAAAAAAATAATGTTCAGTATTAATCATGAATTGTTAAGCAAAAAGTAAGAAGAGCATGACAATGTTAATAAACAGCGACAGCGAACACACACACACATGCTCAACAACGTCAGGAAGCACACACATTAGCAGGAAGCACACACAGCGGCCGGGCACATCACATACACATGCTGGGTACAAACGAACAATCTTAGTACACAAAAAACAGAGCAAGGATAAATAAGTTTGCTTTCTCAAGAAATAAATTAGGGTTCATAGGAACTTCTCAACGTGCTTTTGTTGCACATTCTCAGATAAAATTTGCAGTGACCATTGCTCTGCTTTGAGACTACAGAAAGCAAACACAAAGCGAACATACCTGTTCCTCTCGATTCAGGGCACGCCCTAGCGGCGCTCTTCGCTGGCCGCAACGCCGCCACGCCCTGCTGTTGGGTTATGCGATTGCCTCCGTGCCGTCGTCCCATGGGTCAGGGGGCACACACTTCAGGGGCTGCTCGCTGGCAGCAACGCCGCCACGCCCTGGGGTTACGCCGTCAAGCCCTTGTGGCGGTCCGCGCCGTTGTCCCACGATTCGGGGCCCTCGACCAGGGCACGATCGATGGGTCCAACGGAGGCAGCAGACAGTGCGGACGGGCGGCAGCGGAGGACAAAGACGGCACGTAGGGTTTGTAGAGAGGAGGAAGACGATGCGGAGGGACGGCAGCGGAGGAGAAATCACGTCTTCCCTGTGAGGTCGGCGGCGGCGATCTCGTGCGCCCTGTGAGGTCTGCGGCGGCGGTTGGCGGCGGCGTTCTCGTGCGCCATGTGAGGTCCGCGGCGGCAAGATCCCCCCCTCCCCTATCTCGCACGGGTCGGCGGCGTCTCCTCAAGCGGATTGTCCGATGGAGGGCAGCAGCGAAGGGATAGCGCGGCGGCGGCGAAGGGACGGAGGGCGGCCGTGAACGAGGGCAGTGAGTCGGGCGTGCGAGTGGAGGGCAGGAGAGTCGTGCGTGCGATTGGTTTAGGGTTTTTTTCGCTCGTTAATTTTCGTAGGTTTTTTCGTTGGTTAATTTTCGTAGGTTTATCCTTTTCCTTTGCTTGTAGATGGGTGTGACGGGAGGTGCGGTCCTGGACTGCCTGGGGCATCGCGACGTGATTTTTTTTGGTTTGACGTGGCTAACAATGAAGTGGAATGAGGGACGAAAAAAATTATGATAGATGAGACGAAAATTAACCGCAGAGACTATCAACTGAGACATTGAGAATAAAGATTCGACAGCAAATCTTTCCTTACGCAGAGCCCGATCGATCCAAGCCAAAGCAAAATCAATCCCAGCAAAGAATAGAAAGTCCAAAAGAGACGGGCGTTGCGTGTTGGACATGGACTCACGTAGACGTACAGGATAGATCCATATTACGCACAATTCATCTACGGACTCCTTCGTTTCCTCTATCGATCCCAACATCTCCGCCTTCCCAGAGCTGATCGATCTGCACGTACGCCTGCCGGCCGGCCACATGGAGGCGGGGACCAACGGCGACGGCAATGGTGCGTGCTTCCCCTACGACGTGCTACTCGGCATCCTCCGCCGCCTCCCGTGCAACGCCATCGCCAAGTCCCGGCGCGTCTGCCGTGCGTGGCGCGCCCTCGTCGACGCCCACAACCTCCTCCAGCTCCCGACGGTGTTCTTCGACGTGACCATCGGCGGCGCCCCCGCAGGCCGCATCGTGATGAGGCTGTTCGCCAAGGACGTGCCCAAGACGGCGGAGAACTTCCGTGCTCTCTGCACCGGCGAGAAGGGCGTCGGCAGGAGAGGCAAGGCGCTGCACTACAGGGGCAGCGCGTTCCACCGCGTGATCCCAGGCTTTATGTGCCAGGGCGGCGACTTCACCATGGGCAACGGCCTCGGCGGCGAGTCCATCTACGGCGACAAGTTCCCCGACGAGAAGTTCGTCCGCAAGCACACGCCCGGGATGCTCTCCATGGCCAACGCGGGGCCCAATGCCAATGGCTCCCAGTTCTTCATCTGCACCGTACCCTGCCCGTGGCTCGACGGCAAGCACGTCGTCTTCGGTGAGGTCATCGTGGGCATGGACGTCGTCCGGAACATTGATAAGGTGGGCTCCCGCAGTGGCACGTGCGCCAAGTCCGTAGTCATCGCCGACTCCGGCCAGCTCTAGGCCTGCGCCCTCCCCTAGCCATTCATCGTCCTCCCATGTCACGTCGTTGATGATCTAAAATAAGTTGGCCTGAGCCGTGTCGTGTCTTCCCTTTGTCCGTCCGATGAGATCTTCGTCGTTGGTTTAGGAGGGTTTTAGGTGAACTCTTTAGGCTGCTGGAACTGTGTTCGACGGCCATGGTTATCTTCCATCATATTTTGCAAGCGGCTAAAACATTTTGTTATAATCAAAGCCACAAAGTTTCATAGTTCTTTATTATTTCGATTGCTATTTTGTTTTATCACCACCAAGCCTTCTCAGGTATGTGTGTCAATTTGTGGTGTTTGGAGAAAAATACGTTTTATGTTCGTAGTGCCTTGCACAAAAAGTCACGTGTTGCGTTTGACGATGAGGTATATATGGGATCTCCACGGAGATGATTTTTTTTTTGCCAATTCCGGCCCGTAGTGGTTGTTAATTGTTCTTGACATCATAAGCTGTTCGATGCGCTTGCAATTCCTGTTTATTTTTGGGAGCATGACTTTTGAGAAACGATGTGATTTTTTGGAGAGGGAAGGAAGACCGTCCTCGGTTCAGTTAAATTTCTGCAGAGCTATTGAATGTCATTCTCTGAGCAAATTCGTATTATCTGAGTAGCATGTTGACCTCCCTCCGGCGGTTACAAATGTTGTGTGGCTGCCTCCTTCATCTGACTGTATTAATATAAATGTGGACGTCAACTTTATCGTTGCCCTTGGGTCAGCTAGTATCGCGGTGGTAGCTAGGAACTTGGATGGCGAGGTCATAGCATTCTTTTGAGATGTAATTCCTATTTGCTCCAGTTCGGAGCTTTGTGCTTGCCTAGCAGGCCTCTGTAAAAACTACGATGATGGAAGCGTATTGCCTTCCTGGCAGGGACGCCTTCGTGTTATATACTCAGAAGATTACATCATGCGCAGGTTGTTACTAAGCTTTGCCCCTACTCCAAGCTATACTAGATAAGGCTCAACTTATCCTAACAACCTGCGCCATTTACACAAGATACACACGCATACAATATACGTGACATATATGTCACGTTACACACCTGAATAGCCTTTCATCTAACATCCTCCCTCAATCTAAACATGTCAAGGTTGAGATTGTTTCTGAAGGCTTGAAGTTGTCGAACTTGTAAAGGCTTCGTGAAGCCATCAGCAACTTGATCTCCTGTTGGGATAAACCTGATGTCCAAAAGTTTCTTTGCAACTCTTTCACGAACAAAGTGAAAATCAATTCTATATGCTTTGTTCTTGCATGAAACACTGGATTTGCAGAGAGATACGTTGCACCCAAATTATCACACCATAGACAAGAGACACATGGTCTTGCAATTCCCAATTCATCTAACAGAGTTTCTACCCACATTACCACAGCAGTTGCATTTGCCAAAGACTTATATTCTGCTTCAGTGCTAGAACGTGAGACTGTAGCTTGTTTCTTCGCATTCCAAGACACAAGGTTAGAACCAAAGAAAACAGCAAACCCATCAGTAGACCTTCTGTCATCAGGGCATCCTGCCCAATATGCATCAGAGAAGGCACTTACTGTTGTTGACATTGACTTGCAAATTTTCAGACCAATTCCAGCACTTCCTTGGATATATCTTAATATCCTCTTAACAGCTGTCCAATGCAAAGATGTAGGAGAATGCAGAAATTGACAGACCTTGTTGACAGAGAAATCTATATCAGGTCTTGTCAAAGTTAAGTATTGTAGTGCCCCAACTACACTTCTATATTTTGTCCCTTCCTCTGAACTGAGTAATTCTCCCCCATGCAATGACAGGTGTTCAGTAGTAGACAGAGGTGTACTAGAAGGTTTACAATCCTTCATGCCCACACGTTTAAGAATCTCTGTTGCATATTTTTCTTGAGTTAGCAGAATACCATCATGTATTTTCTTTACTTCAATACCTAGGAAATAGTGCAACTCTCCCAGATCTTTTAAAGCAAAGTCATTTTTCAAGTTCTTAAGCAGAGCTGAGGTGGCCTCTTGAGAAGAACTAGCAACAATTATGTCATCTACATATATGAGAATAAACATAGTCACCTTTCCTCTCTTGAAATAAAACAAGGAGGTGTCTCCCTTGGAGGGCCGAAAACCAAGTTGTTGTAGTTTTGAATTTAACCTTGAATACCAGGCCCTGGGTGCCTGTTTTAATCCATATAGTGCTTTGTCCAACCTACACACATGTTGTGGTTTAGTATTATCCACAAAACCAAGTGGTTGTCGCATATAAACCTCTTCCTCGAGAACGCCATGTAGAAACGCATTCTGAACATCCAATTGACGAAGGCTCCATCCCCTGGATACAGCAATAGACAAAACCAGCATCATAGTAGCAGTTTTAACAACTGGACTAAACGTGTCCTCATAATCAATGCCATAGCGTTGCTTAAAGCCTTTAGCCACTAACCTAGCCTTGTACCTATCTATTGTCCCATTTGATTTTCTTTTGATTTTATATACCCATTTACAATCTATAACATTCCTACCTAGTCTAGGTGGAACTAGATGCCAGGTTTTATTTGTCATGAGTGCATCATATTCTACTTCCATAGCATTTTTCCAGTTTTTATCTTGCAAAGCCTCTACTGGATCACGAGGTTCTTGAGTGGCAGCAAAGTTTACAACCTTAAAAATCTTGTCATACCTGACAGTTCCATCTTTAGGAACCAAGGGTTTGAAGATACCTTGTTTAGCACGTGTATTGGGGCGTCCAGAAACTGTAGCCACAGATGATCCGGCGGTTGCCGCAGAAGATCCGCCACCTCGTACTGCCAGAGGATCAGCCTCGGCTGTGGCACGGTCGGGCGTCGGATCCCGCGTCTGGTCCGGGGCCACCAAATCTGGCACAGGCGAATCAGCGCCAGGAGACCCACCCGACCGCCGCCAGCTGTCTGTGGAGGGCCCGCCTATCTCGATCCCGCCGCCCCGCACGGGCGACCCGCGCCGCGTGGGCCCACTTGTCACGATGCCGCCGCCCCGCACGGGCGACCCGCGCCGCGTGTCGTGCGCTGACGGGCTGGCTGGTGACCCTGCGCCTTGGGGTGTCGGAGGCGTTCCCACGTCAGGTTCTGCGCCGCCGCCGAATCTCTCGGGATCAGAGGCGCCAGGAGAATCCGCCTTGTGTCTTGCGCCGATCCAATTTGGCCTTATACACTGCATAAAATGACAATCGGAAGTGCTGTTTTTTCACTGTTTTGCTCAGCACAGCCTCCATTAGTGGCAGGATTAGGATTATTAAACACATGATCATCAGCAGAACATTCACCCCCATGATCAGAAGGATTTAATAACTCCGGAGAAAGTAACAAAATTTCCGCACGAAGCCGAGCACCAGCGTTTGGATGGAGGCTAGCGAAGGGAAAAATGTTTTCATCAAAGACAACATCTCTGGAAATGTAGACACGGCCAGTAGATATATCAAGACATTTAAACCCTTTGTGAAGATTGCTATACCCAAGAAAGGCACATTGTTTTGACCGAAATTGAAGCTTATGATTATTGTAGGGTCGAAGGTTGGGCCAATAGGCACACCCAAAAATTCGAAGAATAGAATAATTGGGTTTTTCATGAAATAGTTTTTCAAAGGGTGTCTCAAACTTGATAACCTTGCTAGGAATTCGGTTGATCAAATAGGTGGCAGCGATGAAGGCCTCATCCCGAAATTTCAAGGGCATGGAGGCTTGAGCAAGAAGGGATAAACCTACCTCGACAATGTGTCGATGTTTTCTCTCAGCTGACCCATTTTGTTGGTGAGCATGAGGGCCTGAGACATGGTGAGATATCCCTATTCTGTTGAAGGAGTTCAATTTTTCGTACTCCCCTCCCCAATCTGTTTGTAGAGCAAGGATTTTGCGATTAAATTGTCGTTCTACTAGATGTTGGAAGTCATGAAATTTTTGGAAAACTTCAGACTTGTGTTTGATCAAATATATCCATGTGAATTTGCTGAAATCGTCAATGAAACTCACATAATATTTCTTTCTTCCTACTGTTTCAACAGCAGGACCCCAAACATCAGAGAACACAAGTTCTAAAGGAAACTTCGATTCACTTATTGACTTAGGATAAGGCAACTGGTGACTTTTGCCCTTTTGGCATGCGTCACATACAGAATCTTTATTGAAAGAGTTTGCACACGGGAGATTATTCTTGCTAATGATTTTGCTAACAATAAGAGGAGATGGATGGCCTAGACGTCGGTGCCACCAATCCGGAGATAGCTTGGTGGCACTGAGCATGTGCTTCTTGACGTCAGATCCCGTGTGCCTAACCGGGTAGAGTCCTCGTCTACCCCTGCCTCGAAGGAGCACCTTCTTCGTTCCCCATTCCTTGACAAGAAAAGAATAAGGATGAATTTCAACAAAGGAATCGTTGTCAACAGCAAGGTGACTAGCGGAAATTAGACTTTTGTTGGCTTGAGGTACATGAACGATATTGTTTAGAAGAAGATCACGATCAGGAGTGTGAATAGCTGAATGACCGATGTGTTTGATAACCATACCTGATCCACTAGCAGTGTGAATCTTCTCGTTCCCAGTGTAGCGATCACGGACGGTCAGCTTCTCCAAATCTCCTGTGATGTGATCGGTGTTGGGTTTCGTAGTAATTTCAAAAATTTCCTACGCACACGCAAGATCATGGCGATGCATAGCAACGAGAGGGGAGAGTGTGATCTATGTACCCTTGTAGATCAACTGCGGAAGCGTTAGCACAACGCGGTTGATGTAGTCGTACGTCTTCACGATCCGACCGATCCAAGCACCGTTACTCCGGCACCTCCGAGTTCTTGGCACACGTTCAGCTCGATGACGCTCCCCGGGCTCCGATCCAGCAAAGCTTCGGGGAGGAGTTCCGTCAGCACGACGGCGTGGTGACGATCTCGATGTTCTACCGTCGCAGGGCTTCGCCTAAGCACCGCTACAATATGACCGAGGTGGAATATGGTGGAGGGGGGCACCGCACACGGCTAAGGAACGATCACGAAGATCAACTTGTGTGTCTAGGGGTGCCCCTTGCCTCAGTATATAAAGGATGGAGGAGGAGGAGGCCGGCCAAGGCAATTGGTGCGGCCAGGATGTGGAGTCCTACTAGGACTCCAAGTCCTAGTAGGAGTCCACCAAGAGGGGAGGAAGGGAGAAGGAAGTGGAGGAGAAGGAAAGGTGGTCGGCCCCCTTTTCCCTAGTCCAATTCGGACCAGAGGGGAGGGGGGGCGCAGCAGCCCCTTGGCCCTTTCTCCTCTTTCCACTAAAGCCCATCAAGGCCCATTGCTTCTCCCGTAACTACCCGGTACTCCGAAAAATACCCGAATCACTCGGAACCTTTCCGATGTCCGAATATAGTCGTCCAATATATCGATCTTTATGTCTCGACCATTTCGAGACTCCTCGTCATGTCCCCGATCTCATCCGGGACTCCGAACTCCTTCGGTACATCAAAACTCATAAACTCATAATATAACTGTCATCGAAACCTTAAGCGTGCGGACCCTACAGTTCGAGAACAATGTAGACATGACCGAGACACGTCTCCGGTCAATAACCAATAGCGGGACCTGGATGTCCATATTGGCTCCTACATATTCTACGAAGATCTTTTATCGGTCAGACCGCATAACAACATACGTTGTTCCCTTTGTCATCGGTATGTTACTTACCCGAGATTTGATCGTCGGTATTCAATACCTAGTTCAATCTCGTTACCGGCAAGTCTCTTTACTCGTTCCATAATACATCATCTCACAACTAACATATTAGTTGTAATGCTTGCAAGGCTTATGTGATGTGCATTACCGAGAGGGCCCAGAGATACCTCTCCTACAATCGGAGTGACAAATCCTAATCTCGAAATACGCCAACCCAACATGTACCTTTGGAGACACCTGTAGAGCACCTTTATAATCACCCAGTTACGTTGTGACGTTTGATAGCACACAAAGTGTTCCTCTGGCAAACGGGAGTTGCATAATCTCATAGTCATAGGAACATGTATAAGTCATGAAGAAAGCAATAGCAACATACTAAACGATCGGGTGCTAAGCTAATGGAATGGGTCATGTCAATCAGATCATTCACTTAATGATGTGATCCCGTTAATCAAATAACAACTCTTTGTTCATGGTTAGGAAACATAACCATCTTTGATTAACGAGCTAGTCAAGTAGAGGCATACTAGTGACACTCTGTTTGTCTATGTATTCACACATGTATTATGTTTCCGGTTAATACAATTCTAGCATGAATAATAAACATTTATCATGATATAAGGAAATAAATAATAACTTTATTATTGCCTCTAGGGCATATTTCCTTCAATCGGTGGCACCACTGTCCAAGTACCAGTTGGTGTCCACCCCGTACTGCGGTGCAGCGAGGTTGGCCGACTTCTCCTCCACGTCTTGGTAGGACTCGTCATAGCGCTTCCAGCACTTCCAGGCTGGGTGGCCCATCTTGCCGCAGATCTGGCACTAGACCCTAGGGGCAGAGGCATGGTTGTTGTAGTTGCCCCCGCTGCCGTTGTTGCCATTGTGTCCGCCACCGCGACCTCCTGGCTTGGAGTAGCCGCCGCCGCGCCCGCCGCGATCACCACCATTGCCGCCTTGGCGGCGACCGCGGTCACCACCGCCACCGCCGTTTCTACGGCCTCGAGTGGCGGCGTTAGCAGAGGATTGAGACCCTCCGCCTCGAAGATTGAGCCTTGTTTCGAAGCTCAGCAGCTGTGAAAACAGCTCGGCCACGGTCACCGGCTCCACCCGGGAACACATGGTGGACACCACCGAGTCGAAATCTTCATCTAACCCGGCCAGGATGTGGGAGACGATGTCGTCGTCCACCCTCTTCCCTGCAGCGACCAGTTCGTCGCAGAGAGACTTGATCTTCCCGACGTAGTCGGTGATGGAGGAGTTGCCCTTCTGCAAGTTGGCGAGGGCGATCCGGACGTTGGTGGTCTGGGAACGGGTGTGAGATGCAAGCATCCCTTCCACCGTGTTCCAGAGCTCAGCAGAGGTGTGGCATGACGCAACCTGGATGGCTATCTCATGAGGAAGTGTCGTCAGAAGATAGGAGAAGACTTGTTGGTCTTGAGCATACCAGGTTTGGAAATCAGGGTTCGGCGCTTTCGCCATTGTCTTGCCGTCAGACGAGGCCACATCAATCTGTATGGGCGGCGGCGGTTGCTCGACGTCGAGGTACTTGGCCATCTGTGCTCCTCGGGTGGCCGAGAGCACCGTCGCCCGCCACAGGGCCTGATTGCCCTTTGTGAGCTTCTCGGTGGCGGCGTGTGCGAATGGCGAGGATGGGAAGGAATTTGAAGACGCCATGGATGTGTTCGAGGATGGCTCTGGTTACCATGTAAAAACTACGATAATGGAAGCGTATTGCCTTCCTGGCAGGGACGCCTTCGTGTTATATACTCAGAAGATTACATCATGCGCAGGTTGTTACTAAGCTTTGCCCCTACTCCAAGCTATACTAGATAAGGCTCAACTTATCCTAACAACCTACGCCATTTACACAAGATACACATGCATACACACGCATACAATATACGTGACATATATGTCACGTTACACACCTGAATAGCCTTTCATCTAACAGCCTCTACATCGGTAACACTTTTCACCGGCCTATTATTTTGGAGACGCCTTTGTATACTCCTTTCCTTGCAAATGATTGCGCGGACAGATCTGCATTCAGCCGTGCATCGATCTAAAAAAAAGAAACGTCGTTGGGGTTGACAAAGCTTTTCCAAACCTTCGAGTTGATCAAGATCAAAAGGCAAACAAGCTTGATGGCACATGAGATCACCAAGTTTAGTTTCAATAGTCGTTCCAATGGTTTTCTAGTGAGTAACGTCCCACCCTTCATACGTGGTGAGTGTTTGTGATAAACGGTTGTAAGAATATTTTAATAATTTTCAGTCAATTAATTCACGGGCCATGCTGACCAATATACATACGAGAAGAAAAATATGAAATGTTATATGATGAAGTTGGCGAGGCGAAAGTCCCTTTCTACACCTGAGCTCAAATGAGCTCGGGATGAACAATAACTCAAAAAATATTAAAAAAATATTCAAAAACTCCGATTTTTATGGAAAACTTTCATAAATGTTCTAAGAGCTTGTAAAATTTTATCATGAAATCGCATTTGTGAAAGTCATGGCAAAAAAACAAAATCAATGCTCCAAAATTCTTTCGGAAGTGGCATTTACAGAGTATTGATTTCTTTTTTGCCATGATTTTCACAAATGTGATTTCATGATGACACTTTGCAAGCTCTTAGAACATTTGTCAAAATTTGCCAAAAAAACATAGATTTTTTTCAACATTTTTAAAATATAGAAAGACAAAAGCAAAATCAATCCCCGCATATAGAAAGACAAACAGTTTTGCTAAAGCACATCTAGATGTGCCATAAGTATTGTACATCTAAGTCCTATTCCATTGATCTTACATTAAGATTCGTGTGGATAATTTATTTTTCTTTTTTGTTTTGCTCTTTATGCTTGATTCACTCACTTAGATGTGCAATAACTAGAGCACATCTAGATGTACCCTAGACACACGCACGTACACATACTGGACAGATCGATATTACGCACAACTCAACTATGGACGGAGACGGACTCCTTCGTTTCCCTCTATATATCGATCCCAACATCCGCGCCTTCTCCGAGCTGATCGATCTGCACGCCTGCCGGCCGCCCACATGGAGGGCGCCGTCAGCGATGGCAATGGCGTGTGCTTCCCCTACGACGTGCTACTCGACATCCTCCGCCGCCTCCCCCGCCGTGCCGTCGCCAATTCCCGTTGCGTCTGCCGTGTGTGGCGCGCCCTCCTCGACGCCCACAAGCCCCTCCCTCCAATGGTGTTCTTCGACGTGACCATCGGCGACGCCCCCGCAGGCCGCATCGTGATGGAGCTCTTCGCCAAGGACGTGCCCAAGACGGCGGAGAACTTTCGCGCGCTCCGCACCGGCGAGAAGGGCGTCGGCAGGAGCGGCAACTACAATTCGGTTTGGCATGAATCTTGCTCGAACGGTAGGATGCAGTAAAATTGAGATCAACTCCGACAACATTGAGGTCATCAAAGCTCTTAAAGACGAAAATTCTTCTTCGGTTGCTAGCGCAATTTTTGATGATTGTTATTTCATGTCATTACATTTCAATCATGTTATTTATGATCATTGTAACAGGGGAGCTAACCAGGTAGCTCATGAATTGGTGAGGCTAGCTAAATTTTCTACCCCTGGTTTTTGGATGGATACTGCCCCTAGTGCGGTCATTTCTTTGCTTGCAAATGATGCCACTGTTTTGGTGATTGAGTAAGAGATATTATTTGTAAAAAAATGTATGAAACAGACAGGAAGAAAGGGGATCTGGCCTTGGGCCTTGGCAGGCCACGCTAGATGGTGCGTGCGTGCACGTGGGAGGATTCGTATACCCCTCAAAAAAAACGTGGGAGGATTCGTTCTTTGGGAAGGGAGTGAAAAAAAAGATGGAAAACGGGAGATCGGTTTTACGCACGAGATTCCCTCGTTTCCCTCGACTAGTAAGTGTGCACGTGCAACGCACGTCTATTTGAACTAATAAGTGTGTACACGCAATACGCATCTATTTGGATTAACATATTATACTAAACTTAATACAAGACAATTTATTCATAAATTTGAAATTTCCCTATAAAGTACACAATCTTTTATTTCCAACTCGTACAAATAATTTGAAATATCGTTTCTTCTTAATCAATATGTCTCCTGTATTAAAAGACCACCCACTTTTCTCAATGTATAAAATTCAAAATTATTTAGAAGATTCATCATGATTCTTCATATGCACACATTTATGCAAGTATAGTCACACATGAAAATGTCACTTAGGACAAGCTAAGGAACCGTTTCAGTGCCAACAAATTCCAGTCAAGAATTACACAAGATCGTCATGAACATATACAAAGAGAAGTGACCTCTCTTTCTCCGAGATTGATCGAACAACAAGTTTTTGTATATATCTATCCGACACTACTATATATATATACAATATGACATCTCTTATAATCCCTAACATCTAAAATCGATTTGAACTTTCACATGGCATTCTCCGTCTTTATGTATGACATGGTCAAGAAAGAATCCCGCCAATTCCTCTTGAATTGCTCGTATGCGATCATGTGGTATGAGTTCATTCCGCATCTGTCACATCTAATTTAAAGAAGAGGGTCAATACATATCTATGAAAGAAACTCAACACAATTGATGGTAATAAAATAAAATTATGAATATTGTTTATGTACTAAATGATATGAAATTTACCATGACCACAAAATATCCTACATCCATCATCATCATAATCAACATGCAGTTTTTGCTTCTCTTGTATGTAGTCCAAGTTTTCTATCGGGAAAACATGTTAACTCAACTGTAGATAAGGATGGTATGAAAATGCTTATGTAAAATTACAATTGCCATGTATCTGCTGGACAAACAAATACACTTATGCAAACTTCAGGGTTTTTTAGTAAAACTTATGCGAACTTTAGTTTTTTTCATTAAAACTTATGTAAACTACTGGGTTTTTTCAGTGAAACATAATTTCATGACTGCAAGTAAGGTCTTGGTTCAGCGAATTTGTCTGTGAGTTCACTATGTAGTCGTGAGTTGGCCATGTAATAACCGGTAGTCAGTACTTAAAAAAATAGGGATGTCTGTTGCAGGTACGTGAAAATCAGTGAAAAAATAAAGAAAGAAAGAAGGCGAACGTCTCTGTGTGTGCTCCAACGCTCCTCTGTTTCTCATTGCCTCATCTCTAGTTCCTGTACTTCTAGATGTGTCACCACCGGCGAGGTAGCGATGACAGTAAAAAAACAACACTCGATACTTACTTGATTAATGCGTGTGTGTGGTGCGTTCGCGTGAAGGCGAGAGTCTCTGTCGTTTAGGCCTGCGAGCGGCCGCGGCGACCGTGTCCTCTCACCAGCTGGGCGGCATTGTCGACGCAGGTGAGTCAGTCGTCCAGCTTTGAGGCGGCGGCCTCCACGCACCGGGATTAGCTTTGGACGACGTCGTCCACGCGCGAGTACCGGACAAGCGTGTCCAACGGAGCAGCACGCGTCAGAGCTGAGGGAGTCGGGGGTGGCTTCGGACGAGTGAGATGGGGCCGTGATTAGCTTCACCTGTTGCACAGTGGCTGAGACCTGCACCGCCCTGGGGATGATGATGGTTGGCGACCAGGCGAATCTACATGCATGGTTGTGGGGGCAGATTTTTTTGGCCCGCTTATATTGGTCCAAGATACTCAGCGTTGCCCCCACTTGAAGGACCTTGGCGGTGGGTGGTTGTCAGCGTGGGTGTTGTGGATGGAGCCGAAGTCGACGCAGATGCCGATGGTTCCCGGAGAGCATGCCCAGGATGTGGACGAAGTCGTTGCAGTCAGTAGAAGTGTGTTCGGAGGAAGCCGCAGCTCCTCCTCGCGTGTCTCCCATTGTGGCTCGCGTGGGTGGTGGGCTGGTGACGGCTGGCGACTCGCGATCACGATTCCCTGATAGGAGACGATAGGATGCGCTCGCGATTAGTTTCCTAATAATTAGATACGTTCGTGATTAGTTATCTAATAGGATGCAACCATGATTAGTTTCCCAATAATTAGATGCGTTCGTGATTAATTTCCTAATAGGATGGCTCGTAATTATTTTCCTAATAATACGATGCACGCGTGATTTTTTTTCCTAATAATAGGATGAGTTTGTAATTAGTTTCCTAATAATTAGATGTGCCCGTGATTAGTTTCTTAATAGGATGTGTCCGTGATTAAAGTTTCCTAATCGACCAGGCATGGACTTTCATATTTTCCTCCACGGTGGAGTACGGTCAGTCAATGTAAATTGCTAAGTGCACACAGAGAACAGATTCGGTTAAGGATAGCCGTTAGATTGAGTTTAGTGGGACTAATCATGCGGTGGTAATGTATCCGTGTACGTTTTGTGGGGTGCACTTAGAGAAGATAATGTTTGCTCTTTTATAAGTAGTATAGAATAATAGGATGAGTTTGTGATTAGTTTCCTAATAATTAGATGTGCCCGTGATTAGTTTCTTAATAGGATGTGTCCGTGATTATAGTTTCCTAATCAACCAGGCATGGACTTTCATATTTTCCTCCGCGGTGGAGTATGGTCAGTCAATGTAAATTGCTAAGTGCACACAGAGAACAGATTCGGTTAAGGCTAGCCGTTAGATTGAGTTTAGTGGGACTAATCATGCGATGGTAATATATCCATGTACGTTTTGTGAGGTGCACTTAGAGAAGATAATGTTTGCTCTTTTATAAGTAGTATAGATATAGATCAATAAGATCTGCGCCTTTTCCGAGCAGATCGATCTGCGCGCATGCCGGCCGCCCACATGGAGGGCACCGTCGGCGACGGCAATGGTGTATGCTTCCCCTACGACGTGCTACTCGACATCCTCCGCCGCCTCCCCCGCCGCGCCGTCGCCAAGTCCCGCTGCGTCTGCCGTGTGTGGCGCGCCCTCCTCGACGCGCACAAGCCCCTCCCCCCGATTGTGTTCTTCGACGTGACCATCGGCGGCACCCCTGCAGGCCGCATCGTGATGGAGCTCTTCGCCAACGACGTGCCCAAGACGGCGGAGAACTTCCGCGCTCTATGCACCGGCGAGAAGGGCATCGGCAGGAGCGGCAAGCCGCTGCACTACAAGGGCACAGCGTTCCACCGTGTGACCCCCGACATCATTATCCAGGGCGGGGACTTCACCAAGGGCAACGGCACCGGCGGCGAGTCCATCTATGGCGGCAAGTTCCCCGACGAGAATTTCATCCGCAAGCACATCAAGCCCGGGATGGTCTACATGGCCAACGCGGGGCCCAACGCCAATGGCTCCCAGTTCTTCATTTGCCTCGTCCCCTGCCCTTGGCTTGACGGCAAGCACGTAGTCTTTGGCGAGGTCGTCGAGGGCATGGATGTCCTCAGGAACATCGAGAAGGTGGGCTCCCTCAGCGGCAGCTGCACCATGCCCGTCGTCATCGCCGATTGCGGCTAGCTCTAGGCCTACGCGCCCCGCGGCCATTAGTCAGCAATTCGTCTTCCTCGGATGTCTTGTCGTCGGTCTAAATAACAGGTTTGCATGCGTCGTGTTGGGTCTTCCCATTGTCCATCCAATGAGATCTCCATGATTGCATGATTTAGGAGGGTTTTACCCTAGTGAACTCTTTAGGCTGCCCGATCTCTGTCCGGCCGCTATGGTTATCTTCCATCAAATTTTGCAAGCGGCTAGAACAATTTGTAATCAAATCAAAGGATATAAATGCGCCGTTCGTCATTGAATTCTTGCGAGATTTTTTTGTCCACCACCAAGCCTTCTCAGGTATGTGTTATATTTATGGGGTTGCAGAGGAAAGTATGTTTTATGCACTAGTGTCTTGCACAAAGGCGCGTGCGTTGCGTTTGGCCATGAGCGGATGAGGGATATATGGGATCTCCCCCGAGATGATTTTTTGTCAATTCCGGACCCTAGTGGTTGTTAATTTTGCTTGAAATTATAAGTTGTTCGGTGCGTTCGCAATTTCTATTTATGTGATTTTTAGAGAGTGGAGGGAGACCGTCCTCAGATCAGTTAAATATCTGCAGAGCTATTGAGCGTCATTCTCGGGCTGCCATGGAGTTTCGTGTGTGGACACCAACGGCAAGGAAAATCTGTATTATCTCAATACCATAACAGGTTGACCTTCCTCTCCCGCGGTTACAAATGTTGTGTGCCTGCCTTCTTCATCTGAAGGTGTTAAGATAAATGTGGGTGTGAGCTTTCCAATGGTGAGGTCACTACATTTGCTTGGGATTTTATTCCCATTTGCTCCAGTGTGTAAAAGGCGGAGCTGCATGCTAACCTAGTAGGCATCTACATCGGTGACACTCTTCACTGACCTATTATTTTCAAGACTGCTAGAGCAACTCCAAGAGCTTCATTAAGAAACTTCCTCTTACGGGATGACTATAAAATTTAGATGAGTTGCCCGAGAGCTCTTTCAGTCAGTTCCAAGCAACTTATTCCCCTGAATCTATTTTATTTTATCTTATTTTAATTAGACAAAAAATAAATAATTGTTGTCAAAGGGCGGCGTGAGAGAGGTGTGGTGGCCAAATTGTAGTCGCCACCGATCCCAATCATAGCCGCCAACAATGCCTTGTTCTGTTCGGGAGGGGTGAGGGAAGGAAAAGATAACGCTTCATGGGCTCGAGAGGGTTGTGCGCGCGGGTGGTTGCCACCATCTGCCAAAATTGTGCGGCTCGTGCCAACCATGTTTTGAAGGAATATTCGCTGGATCTGGTTATCCCGATCCTTCTTAAATCAAAAGTGTGGCATCCCCCCAAAAAATTTGGCTATCCCTGCCCTAGTGGTGGATAGCCTCTCAACCATATGCCCGGTGGGTTGGTTAGCGAGGCATCCCAGTACTTTGTACTAAATCAACGACAAGTAATATGGAACGGAGGGAGTATGTCGCAAGTTCGAACCGTTGAGGGTGCAGTATTTTTACTTCTTTATATTGTTTGTGCTCTTTCGCTGACAGGTGGGACCCACCCGCTGCCACGTAGCCACAATACATATATTGGGATTTGCTCTATATTTGCATGTCCGGACTCTATCTGCTCGTCAGAGTCGGTCAGTCTAGAGGCTGCCATCGTCGTGTTCCTTGTACATGCACGCAGGACTGTTCCCATCCAAGGCCAAAGCAGAATCGATCCCCGCATAGAAATCCCAGTCCTCAAACCGTAGCAGCCATTGATGCGATGGATGGAAGGCCATAAAAAAGGAAGCTCCAACACACAAAACCAAAGGTAAACGTGCGTCTTGGGCATGGACTCGGAATCAACTCACGAACGCGTGCCAGATAGACAGATCCATATCATGCACTACTCGCCTTCTGGCCAGCCGCCAACTCGCCTTCGTTTGCCTCTATCGATACTCGATACCAAGGTCTGCGCCTTCTCCGATCTGTTCGATCTGCAGGCCTGCCGGCCGGCCACATGGAGATGGAGGGGACCGATGGCGATGGCAATGGTGTGTGCTTCCCCTACGACGTGCTACTCGACATACTCTGCCGCCTCCCCCGCCGCGCCGTCGCCAAGTCCCGGTGTGTCTGCCGTGTGTGGCGCGCCCTCTTCGACGCCCACAAGCCCCTCCCTCTAATGGTGTTCTTCGACATGACCATCGGCGGCGCCCCCGCAGGCCGCATCGTGATGGAGCTCTTCGCCAAGGACGTGCCCAAGACGGCGGAGAACTTTCGCGCGCTCTGCACCGGCGAGAAGGGCGTCGGTAAGAGCGGCAAGCCGCTGCACTACAAGGGAACCGCGTTCCACTACATGATCCCAGGCTTCATGTGCCAGGGCGGCGACATAACCAGGGGTGACGGCACCGGCGGCGAGTCCATCTATGGCGACAAGTTCCCCGACGAGAAGTTCGTCCACCAGCACACGCCCGGGATGCTCTCCATGGCCAACGCGGGGCCCAACACCAACGGCTCCCAGTTCTTCATCTGCACCGCCTCCGGCCCGTGGCTCAACCGCCATCACGTAGTCTTCGGCAAGGTCGTCGAGGGCATGGACGTCGTCAATAATATCGTGAAGGTGGGCCCCCACAGCCGCAGCTGCACCAAGTCCATCGTCATTGCCGACTGCGGCTAGCTCCCGCAGACATTCGTCAGCAGTCCGTCGTCCTTCAGTGCCGCCTCGTCGATCTATATAACAAGCTCGCGTTAGTCGTGTCGGGTCTTTATATTATCTGTCCAGTGAGATCTCTAGGGTTCTAGGTGGACTCTTTAGCCTGCTGGATCTGTGTTCGGTGGGCATGGTGATCTTCCATCAAATTTTGCAAAGGCCTAAAACATTTCGTCATAATCAAAACCACAAAGTTTCATAACTTTGACAAATTTATTTTTTTGCTATTTGTTTTGTCCACCAATTTTCCTCAGGTATCTTGTGTTGAGGAGGAAAGTATGTTTTATGCTCTGATATGTGTTCTATCGCACAACGGTCATAAGGATAATTGTATGTAACGAAAAACATATATCTCACACGGTTTGTCAATACGAATTGTCTGTTGGTAAACGCACCCGATTCTCCCATAAGTTATGTGTGCAATGGGATCTCCATGGTTGGTTTAGGCGGGTTTTAGGTGACTCTTTAGGCTACTGGGTCTCTGTTCGTGGGCAATGGTTATTTTCCATCAAAATTGGTAAGCTAAAACATTTGGTATATAATCAAACTTTATTTCCCTTTTATTAACTTTCCCTTTTAGACTTTATAGTATTTCATCCAGGATGCAACACGTATTTCACCCCTCTTTAAACTGGTTGTCGGCGAGCGCGCCGGCCTGGAGACGGCCAGCTCCGCCGATCTGTGGGATGTGGTGTGCGGCGGCAGCCATTGTGATGCGAAGGCCAGAAAGGAAGTTCCAACACACACAAAATTACCAAAATGTGTGTGTTAGACATGAACTCGGAATCAACTCACATAACAAACGGAGACGAAAACCATCTCACCAGCCACCAGTACTTATTTATACAACTCGATCGATCGCCACCGGTCCTGTATGTACAACTCACCATTGTTTCCCTCGACCGGTCTTATTCATAACATAAGATGTTCTAACTTTTTTGAATCGGATGTATATGGATATGTTTTAGTATGTTTGTTCGCTCATTTCAGTGTGTACCTAGTCCATACTAAAATATCCAAGACATCTTATTTGCCAACGGAGGGAGTAGTAATCAAAGAGAGGAATTTCATAAATATATAAACAATTAGACAACAGAAATATTTGAGATATTTTGGAGTATTTCACATTATGTTTCAGGTATAGGAGCACAAAAATCGAGATGCTGGAATGGCAAAATCCAAGTTATCGTTGGGCACAACATTGCGAACTCGATTTGTATTATTGGTATAATTCTTCTAACATTGAGGTTTATTTCCCTATGAATACCAAATAGTATCAGCCAGAGGGTTCAATATGAGAGCAGTAGAATTTACATAGCTTGTACCATCCAAAACAATAGACCAAGGTATACTAATATGTAATAGGTTTGTTTACAGGCATACACATAATGTGAAGTAATAATATTTAACAGCAAAAGGAGGGGTTGATAATTTGCTAAGTGCAGGCATGGCTTTGCTTATTAGCATCCATGTAATGTAGAATAAAACTTGTGTTCGGACCCTACGACGACAATGTACAGATGGACAGGACCGACGACAATGGCATATGCTTCCCCAACGACGTGCTCCTCGGCATGCATCCTCCCCTGCCAAGTCCCGGCGTGTCTGCCGTGCGTGGCGCGCCCTCACATCACATGACCCACCCATCTAGGAAGGACATGAGCAGAATAAGCATTTCATCCATGGCCCCATACGTGCACCTGTGTCAAACTTCATACAAGAATTTCCTCCTGTGTTCTACTCCCTCCCCGTTCCGAATTACTTGTCGCATATATGGATGTATCTAGATGTATTTTAATTCTAGATACACCCATTTCTGCGACGACTAATTTGGAACGGAGGAAGTACTACTTTGCACGCAATTTCAAAGGAGAATTTCCTTCTTCCTTTCTCCGTGACAACCACAACATGCATCTAAATTCCAGGTGGTGTTATACTGTTACATATAGTCCTTAACTATCACATCAACTTATCATGCATAGTCAATGGACGTAGTATAATGGGCCATATTATGAGAGAGCTGACGAATGGACAAAATTAACCAATCTGGAACAAGGACAACTCTAAGCTCGAGTCTCGTTTTAGTATGATGAGTAACTTTCAGATGCAAAATCACAAAATGAAGAGTAACCTTGTACACAGAACCAAGACCACCTGCAACTGCTGCTTCTTTCTTCCTGACAGCTCCAACAATTCTCTGCCAGAAAATGGTCATGAGCGACGATGATACCCAACACAGAATCGGATCGAGAACGTCAATCCATCAAGACGGCACAGAATCTTATCCGTCAAACTGCCTAAGGTCCACGACACGGCACCATTCCAGCCAAAAAAGGTTTTGCACTTGTAGCTCAAATCGGAAGCGACGGAGTGGGACTAGAACTACCATCCATCAACCGTTTCTAGCAGCAGAGATAGAGAGCGATGGACTATAACTACTAACGCCAAGCTGGCCGCGCTTGAGCTGCTGCTGCTGGCTGACCTCCTCCTGCTGCTGGCTGACCTTCTCCTGCTGCTGCGTGCCCTTGAGCTGCTGCTGGCTGACCTCCTCTGCTGAGGTCCTTTTTTCACGAGCGCTCGTTGACCTGCCCGCGTGGCGCATTGACCCATGCCACGTCAACAATGGGCCCAATAGTAAGTGACACTGCCCAGAAACCTTTAGGACGTTTCTCGCCTGGCGGATGGGCCCTGTGTTGATGTGGCGTGGGTGAACGCGCGACGCAAGCAGGTCAATGAGCGCTCATGAAAAGAGGACCACGGGTGAACCACTTACTAAAGAATTAGGACCTAAAGGTGCATTTTGGAAGAATTAGGACTAAAGTGACACCGCGACGAAACTTTTAGGACCTCTAGTGCATTTAACTCTTTTTTTAAATGGTGTTATGACTTATTTTTAGATAAGCATGATAAATGCAGAACATGTATTCCTCAAGGAAGAAAGGTACTATGAGAACGCACCCCATTCAAGTAAGCATAAAGCAGAGTGGTAACATTAGAACTAAAAAGTGGTCAAAATTCTACTCCCTCCGTTCCTAAATATTTGTCTTTTTAGAGATTTCAAATGGACTACCACATGGGATGAACAGATCATAAATTACTCGAAGCCATACATATCGCATAATGAACAAAATAAGTGATAAGAAAGCACTTTCAGCGTTCAGATAGAAAGTAAACAGGAGGTGTTAAACTTGCTACCTTGTAAAGTTGCTGTTGCCTACTGGATTGAGTCCTTGCCCAGTAAGACTGTTTTTTCTGATTCAGTTTGGAACACTCCACCTAAATTTGATAAGATGGAAAACTGAATGAGTAATGCACAGCCTGAAGAAAGAAAATACAGCTGGTACAATTACCAAACCTAGGTGCTTTCTGGCTATTGATTGTTGCAACATTCAGTCTTGTCTCTACACTTGTACAGAGAAAAGGTGAAAGCAAGTCTTACCTCTAAATGGGGTGTCCGTTTCACTCGATTCGCCAACCTCTGCATCAGGTGCATCATCGTCAATCGGTTGCTCTGAAACACAAAAACTGGTCATCCCGGTACGTACGTTCGATACATGCAGAGACGAACAATGGAACAGTCTGACTAGAGCAAACCCATCAGTAACAACTGGCCAGCACCATTTTCATTCATTCAAATCAAACGTGGAGACTACTGATAGAGCAGATGAAGGGAGGAGCAGTGCGGTACCTTGGACGAGGAGGTCGGCCATGGCCATGGACTGGACGCGGCATCCGTCGGCGCCGCCCCGGCCTAGGGTTTCGGAATCGGGTCGCGGAGGCAGGAGAGGGGCCAGCCAGTCAGTGAGCATGGAGCACCATTTGTACGACGCAACGGAATGTTCCACGCCGAGAAAGGAGCCGTACCTTTGACCAGCGCGTCCCCGGATGAAGCGGCGGCGCGCGCCGGCGGCAGGGGAGGACGAAGAGGCGGGGCCGCGGCGGGCGGCGGCGGCGTCGCACCGGGATCAGGGGCGGGGATCCAGACCCGGCTCCTCTTGCTCCCCGGCATCGCGGCGTCGCAGAACCTCGGCGGTCGGCAGGCGGCGGGCGGCGCGACGGATCAGAGTGAGGAGAGATTTTTTTTGAGCGTGAGGGAGAAGAGAGGGAGGTTGGGGACGAAACTCTCTCCTGGAAATCGGACGAGGCCCTCTCCTTTCTCCTCGCGGCGGGCCCGAGGGCGTGGGCCGGCCCTACCGGCTCGCGGCATGTCCGGCCTGGGCCTGGCTTGCAGGCCGCCGCTGGAGGGGAGGAGTACATATATACAGTATTGATGGAAATCCGTCCAGATATATACTCGCTCCGTTTTAATAAAAAATGCATAAAGTTATAGGCTTGTTCTAAGTCAAACTTATTTTAAGTTTCGCCAAATCTACCAGAAAAATAGACACAACTGCTAAATTAGTCTCATTATTAGATTCATCATAAAATATATATAGTTATATAATACTCCCTCCGTCCCAAAATAAGCGACTCAACTTTGTACTAATTTTAGTATAAAATTAGTACAAAGTTGAGTTGTTTATTTTGGAACAGAGAGGGTATATATTTGGTGATGTGGATGCTAGTAATTTTTTGTATAAATGAGAAGAGAGCAGATGTGGGGCAAGAAGAGTAGATATAAATCTTTCGATAGGATGCAATCACAATCGCAACGAAAACATATATACTCCCTCCCTTTCAGTTTATATAGATCCCTCACATCGTTAATTTTACAATTGTAATATGAATTGGATATCACAAAATTTGTACCATTAGGAAAATATAGCATTCGAAGTTTTTAATGGCACGTTTTTATAATATAGAACTTTCATTATGTTGGTCAAATTGTCGATCTAGGGATACGGACCTTACAAACAAACAGGAAAGGAGGTACTACTCTCCAAGTACACAAGTAGAAGCAGCCACAACAAGAGAAGCAAACCACAAGGCTCTATCTATGTACAACTAATGGGATTGGTTCTGTCCATATTAGACACACCCACGGAACAGGGTCACACAACAGATCAGCGGAGCCGCACTTTCGCCTCCAGCCAAGGAACCATTACGCTACGATAAGGCGAGCCGCTATCTACGATGAGATTACATGAGCAGCAGAGTCCGCAGAGTCCTTCGGAGGAGGATGCGAGTGCGTGCAGACTCTCGGAGGCTGTCCTTTCATCCACAGGTTCCTCAGCTCCCCCCGCTTTTTACCGAGTGATATGAAAGTTCCTGCAGTTGACATGGTGGTTTTGTTCAAGGCACGGGCTCAAGGATCTGACGATATGAAATTTATTGATGGGCACAAAGGTGGGATTTCCTCCTTACCAAGCGTGAAGGGCACGATGTAAAGAAGAGCCGGTTGGCCGTGACCATCCATGAGATTCAAGGCGACGTAGGTTATCAGAAGACCTAAAGGAGACAAATATACATTATTGTCAGAAGTTCAGGTGAAAAATGCCAACTTATTGCCAGCGGGTTTTACAGAACTGTATGTATCAACATATAGGGTATCAATGGTATTCATGTTATTTTCCGCAAAAAAAAACGGTGTTCATGTTCGAAGCAATCAGAAAGGGGGCCTTACTTCATTTATTCAATGAAAAGCACATCCCTAGCAAGAAAAACATTGAAAAGTAACCATGAGTTGTGAATCGCCTTGAGATGCGTTTATTTGAAAGTTGTTTGTATTACATAATTAATTCCATATGAGATAGGACATGATAATTAAGCAAGTCCGCAAACTACAAAAATACAGAAACACATAGTTGATATGGAAGCGGGTGATGTCTTACCAGAACCGTACGCAACCATTGACCACAGAAAGTAACCAGATTGTAAGGTCTTCCTGGCAGCCCAATCGTACCTAAAGAAGATAGGGAAATGTAAATACTAAGTGGAGAGAGCTCAACTACTTGCAAGCATAATGTAAGTTCAAGGAAATTGGCATGCAGTAACACAGCTAATTATCCAGCTAATTATGCATGATGACAGTTGTTCTGCAGCCTCTAATTATGAAATCCACCCTTCCAAAATATATATTAAATTTTACAAATGACAAGCCAGGAACCCAAATTTAGCGCACTAACCTTAGCGCAAAAGCAACCAGCAGTCCTGGAAGAAGGATATCACCAAAGCCTATGATACTGTATCCACCCCATGGATCAAACATGCGTGGGATCTTTAACAGCATGGGTACACCATCTTCGTCAGTGTTATCACCACGTGCAACCTGCAGGCAAATCACAAGCATAACTAGCATGTCTGCGGAGCAAAAAAAGCATAATATCACAATAGTCATTTGTACATACCACAATCATCACGCTCTCATGAAACAACATCTTGGATATGAAAACCCAGAAGATGTCATACAAGAAGGAACAGCCGAGAAGAACAGACCCCACCTGACCAATTATGAGCAAATAAATAATTGGCATCAAGGTCCTTCACTGCATCGAAAGCAGAAACCAAGGAGCAGAAACAATTACCTTAAGATTTGGTATCCTCACAATCTGGATCACAGTAACAATCAGTGCGATACCCTGAAGGCACAAAGCATGATGTTAATCAACAGAGAATAATCACAATGGAGGGTGCAAAAAACAAAACTGCACTTACAAGAACATCTTGCCCAATCCATGCATAGGGCATCCGGCGATAAACAGCCCATAAAACAGCAGAGACGATGCAAAATGGACAAACTGCCAATGTAAGGTATGAAACAGCTCCAAAAAATGGCACTTTTACAAATGATCTTGCGGCGGGTTTAAACCATCTGAAAGATACCACAGTTTTCAGGTCAGTAACACATTTACCCTTTTCTTTAAGCTATTGCTGCAAAACCACAGATTAAAAGGAGAACTGAAACATATCTACACTGCATATACCCAGAAAATATGAATGTATCTCGTAGAGCAATAAATTTACCTTGACAATAAAGCCACCAGGCATGTTTGCAAACCCTGGATAAAAAAGGAAAGCATAATGTGTCATCAGCTCAAGAAATTGGCGACGAAATATAGCAAAATAAGATATCAATGAACGAAATCAAGATCGGTTCACTCTGCAGCTGTACTAGATAAGTGTGATGTTGGTCATTCAACAGCAGCCACAAAGCTATTTGTTCATTTTTGGATAATATCTTTAGTGTTCAAATCAAAAGGTACAGGTTAAAAAGGAAGAACTTCAATGCTCTGTAGGGAAAACGGATGACACCTTTGTTTAAAGAAGGTTTAACATTTAAGGGCCTAATTTAACCATTCTCCAAATTGCATAGATTCATGATTTGTGCCATCTAGTTTTAATGTGGAATACTATATAAGTACTATTCTGTTTTAGTAACTAAGCATACAGTACTACAAATCAAAATTTAAAGCAGTGACCTCGCAAAAAAAAAGCAGTGGCAAAGTTGAAATAAGTATAATTTTAAAAAGGATTTCATCATACGCACCTCTACACCACCAATGCAAAATATAACCACCAGGAGCTCCACAAACCAGTGAGACATCAATTTGTAAAGCATTACCAAAAACAGTGATGCAACCACAATAAACAGCATTGCCGATGTCATGGTGATATCTACCATACCAGTAGAACCTTCGGCCTCAATGTTAACTGAACTTTCATGGCCATCCTATACGAATAATGTGCCTGTTAGTTTCTCTTTCCGAAAATCCAAAATAACTGATCGTATAAAGCATCAACTGAAACCTTTAGAAGTTTCTCTTGTTCAATAAGTGCTTCTCGAGCACTCCATGCTGACCAGTATGATGCGCCAAGAATGGTACCAACAGCCATAAGCCATAGAAACACCTCAGCCGTATCAACTAGGGGTCGATCTGGAGAGTATAACTGCACTGACACTGAGAAAATTGAAAGAGCCTATTAGCTATAAATATAATATGGTAGAAGAGTACCAAATACATAAATAAATAAATAAACCAAATATAGGGGTTAGACAACCTTGTGTTCACGGGGCAATGTACAAGATTTGAGGGGATTAAAGACCTAATGATTTACCTTTACCAAGTGAGAGAAGACCCTGTAAAATGGTGCCTGCATCTTTTGGCAGAAGAACTGCAGGTATATTTATATCCAGATCCGTTTCATTTTGATCACAAACCATCTTGTATAGCTCTGCAAGCAAACATATGCCATTTGTTAACGCCTAACACACGTGTGGAAAGACAAGGCATGAGCCAAAAGTGTGCTCTTCTAAATACGCAAACATGCACCGCCAAATGTGCACGCGCAACTATGAAAAACAATTGTCCAATAAATAATCAAAAGGCTAAAGTAAGGTTGTGATAGGTCATTCTAGTGGTAAAAAATGGTATATACATTTTCAGGCAACTTGTTTTGTTGATCCGCACTCAAAGGTAGGGCATTTCCCATCGATATAGGAACTTTTGTACCTCATGTCCTCATTTAACTGTATCCTAACATGTTATCTTCTAATTGAACACCAGTTAAGAAAGATCATAAATGGAAAACATTGCATGTTGAATTTTATTAGACAGGTCATATTGGGCATACCATGCCGATTATTCAGGATTATAATAGCAGAAGCACCAGCATCTTCAGCAACCTTAGCTTTTGTAGTGAACTTACAATCTCCTCTTTGCACTAGCAAAACTTCTCCAGCGACCTAAATCAAAGAATAATTAATCACTACATAACAACGTAGGATACTATAAAAAAATCGCAAACAGCTAAATCATGTTTTTCCAGAAAGGTAACCTTTTCTTTGAGAGGGGTACAACAATCAAAAGGGTCTGCTATTAGTAGTCCTGTCCGGTTCGCGTGCTTTTCCTTTGACTCTATTATGGGGCCAAACCG
The DNA here is from genome assembly GCF_003073215.2 of Triticum urartu. Classification (NCBI taxonomy): domain Eukaryota; kingdom Viridiplantae; phylum Streptophyta; class Magnoliopsida; order Poales; family Poaceae; genus Triticum; species Triticum urartu. Next base: position 570,279,294 of record NC_053027.1, read on the forward strand.
AGCACCAACACCAACAAACTCATCGGTCTCTCTGTTTTTGACCCAAGTTTGCACCTTTACCTGATAACAAGGTGAGGAAACAAAATTTGAGAGTGAGTACATTGTCCATTAAAAAGAAGTAGATGCTAAAGTATAAAATCTCCGTCGGGAAATAAGAAAGAGCTGCAGCGTTGAGGATGAAGAGAAGCATCGGAGATTCAGAGACAACCATACTTTTCCCTTGTTGGTGTGGGAACCGAACCCTCACGTGTTGGCTCCTCTTGCGTAAACCATTAGGTGGGTCAGCACTACGATATAGAGCCTAAACGACAAAGTTGATTGTACTAACCAAATTTCAATTTTCGCGCCCTTGAGTTGTGGCCTTACATCCCTCCCATCGTTTACTTAACACTAAAAGGCAAACAGCCACCTCCATCTAGGTAAGTGGTAACCCAAGAGCCCACCGGAGCGGTATTACGACAACAACAACAAAGCCTTTAGTCCCAAACTAATGAGGCTCTGAGTTGGTAACATAAGCCCAGTTGGAGCTCATTGGTCATAATATACACAGCTTATGACCGCCGATTAGATAAGAAAAAAACTAAGTAGGCGATAGACAATATATCTGCTCGAGTGGATTACGCGCACAGCAGTGTATCAACAAGTAATTGGGTGGAAGTTGGAAATGACTATGGATATCTTTGAGGTCCTAGCATTCTCCTACATGATTCCAGGACATCAATACCTGCTGCAGGTTGGATCATCAGTATCACCCATCCAGCACATCTAGGAAAACTCCAGCAGCTTTGAAGACTAGTCCAATCAGCTTAATAAGATAAAGCTAGATACTAACCCTCGATAGCGACATGTATTAGCTAACAAGACCATGCAATGTCAAAGCCATAATTGCCCCCATTGACCAACTTCTGACTTGTAAAACCGGCCATTTCTCGAACCTACACCGTGACAACTAAAAGCCTCAGATAGCTCGTATGGTGCTCAGTCTCATGTCAAATACAGTAGTAAGTAACTGTCCTTAGCCCCTGATCAAATACTACTATACTAGCACCACCAGCAACATAGTCCTCCAGGATAGTTAATTAGCGGCGGAATCTCCTCAGCTCGCAGTACAAAAATACCTAACTCCACGCAGAGCTGGCCGGTGTTCCTCCAGAGCCGAAGCCGGAGCACCTGCCCGGATCGACCTAACTGAATTCCCGGTAACCAAAAGCTGCGCCGCCTAACTCCGCCATCCGCGGATCGAGCACGCGCGCGGCTCCTCAGGCTCCGGGATCGCTCGCCCGTCCAGACCGGAGCTCCACCGGCCACCCGGGCACGGCTCGGAATCGAGAACTGGGGCCGGCAGCTCCACTCACTCGGGAGAAGCTGGGGTGAGGAGGGAGGGGAGGGGGCGTGGCGGGGGACGTACGAGCATGAAGTCGTTGGAGCAGCCGGGGATCTTGGGCGCGTCGTCGTCCTGGTGGACGATGTCGCCGCCGGCGGCCACCCCCGCGAGCGCCGCCGCCACCAGCAGCAGCGCCGCCGCCGTCGCCCGCGCCCCGGCGCCCATCCTCGCGCTTACGGTGGGGCCTGGATTGCTGGGTGGAGGGATCGGCCGCGAGCAGCTCGGTCGACGGCTGGAATGGCCGGCCGGACGGGGAGAAAGAGGGAGGGAGGGATGAGATAGATCTGTCTGCGAGTGAGCGTCGGGCGGAGGCTGCAACTGGGGCCGGCGCCGCACGGGGGGAGATGTGTAGGCTGTGGGGCCCGCATGCCAGTAACTAAGCCGGCTTCTTTCACGTGCTCTTTCTTTCTTGGGCTTGGGTTAGTTAAGTGGAAGTGGAAGTGGAAGTGGAGCAAGCAATCTTGTGAGTTCCATTCCGGGCTCTCATCACTTGCTCCATTCAGCATTTTGCCTTTGCTATTTGCTAAAGAAACCTTGCCGGAGTACAATAATAGTACTCCCTCTGTAAACTAATATAAAAGCATTTAGATTACTACTTTAGTGATTTAAAAGCTTTTATATTAGTTTACGGAGGGAGTACTACATTAAACTTGCTCTTGTAAAGAGAATATTAATACAAGTTGCCAACTAGTGGTGTTTTTTGAAAAGCTTGTTCGAAAATACACGTCGTTTTGCAATTTGGAGGCGAACATTCAATAGTTGTTCGTATGGTTATGGCAGTGAGGTTGTGGGTTGGGATGCGGCCGGCGATGAGGGAGGTGACTGTATGTCTTGGTGACGACGTCGGGCCGATGGGGACGGTTGAGGGGGTGGGGGTTATTGTGGATTTGTGATGGCGTAAATGACCGACTCATAAGTTGGATAGAAAACATGAAAAATCGCTGGCATGTGAGATCCCAACTGGCAAAATAACAAATTGGATCCATAAAGCTTGTTTTTTTGATGACGTGTGCAATGACAAGGAGTGACATGGTACCATTTGATTTGGAGGATTTAGCTGAAATCAATAACTAAATTATTCAGCCTGTTTTTTGTCGCCATTGCCGACGAGCAGTGACAATTAGCGTGTGGATCTGTGTTAACTCATTATATTTGAGTTAAAGTTCGGTAACTTTATTTGACTGAATTTGGTCATAACTTCATGTAAGCCCATCTGCATACACAACATATCTTCCAACCAAATATCATCCTCGTCGTGTCATCTCATTGAAGAAGACTGGCACGAAAACATAAAAGGATTGGAACACAACTAGATGTTGAAGTGAAGGCTCCTTGCGCTCCATCTAGAAAGAATGTGTCTTCCCTGTCAGCTTCTACCAACCATGATTTAATGAACCATGCAAAGACTATGACCATGTGTTTATTAGCTATGTTTTGTGCAAGAATTGAGAAGTTGTTTCGTTTGGGCGTTTTCTCCAACTTGGATGCAGAACTACAAGTGTCCAGAATTGAAAGAAGAGTAAACACCATATTTATGTCTCTTTGAGTAAAATCACTACCATTAACTCAGCACTCTCCTCCATGCATGTCTACTTATATGGTGTGTGTGTGTGTGCGTGTGCGTGTGCGTGTGTGTGTGCGTGTGTGTGTGTGTTCTTAATATTCCCCTTAAGATTCTTCAGCATATCGATAAGATCCCACGCCATTGTCTATGGAGTGGGAAAAGTGATCAAGGTGAAACTTGTATTTCTCTCGTGTCTTTGGACAGAGGGTTATATCCAATGGATAAAGTTGGGTCGGGAGTAATTAACCTCGAAACAGGCTTTCGCCCCGCTTTTATATATGAAGCACCACACCAAGATAGACGGCGGAACGAATACATTGTGATGAGGAGATCCTCTTACAAAGCAAATCTACAAATATAACAAGAAGCATAGGACTAGCCTAGCACCTCGACGAGGCCCAACCGAAGACGCCTGGGCTCCATGACAACGCCCCCAAGAGGGTGACGACACAAAGTGTCACCGCTATCGAGCTTGAACAAACAAACAAACAAGGGTTTTCACCCGGAGCCCTGGTACAAGGAGGAAACCCACGACGACTCTTCAAGAAGAAAGCGTCGACGGCGCCAAAGCGCGAAGCTTTCGCTCAGAAACTCGTTTGCACCACCAAGAGGCACCCCGACCAACATCACGACGAAGTACAACCAAGTCACACTAGATCTGGGCACTGTTACTTCCAAAAGAAGACGACAAGCAAGGACCTCCCTCCACTACACCCCTCGCCGCACACACAACAAAGAGGTACAATGACTACGTTGAAGGTTCCACGTCACGTCAGAGGAAGCCGGGCATGTATGTTCAAAAACCCCGGCTGGAGAGGGATGATGATCAGAGAAGAAACTTGTCATAGCAGCCACGACCGATGGAGAAGAAGAGAGGGTCCAAGCAGGTTGGGGTTGTGAAGGGAGACTCGGAGAGATATGCACCACATGATGCGTTCATTGGTGAGAAGCGACAGAAGGTGTCGTTAGTCTTTGAGCGTATCGAGGAGAACACGTTAGCAGCGGACCCCGCTTTGCGGGGCCGTCGATCCCAATGATCATCTTGGCCTGGAACTGTCGTGGTTTGGGGTTGGACGTGACAGTGGACGAATTGAGAGACCTGATTAGGTCATACAAACCAAGGGTGGTTTTCTTAAGTGAGACAAAAAAAAGTGCAGCTATGAACAAACTGAAGTGGAGTATGGGTTTTAAACATGGGGAAATATTGATTGTGTGGGCCGAAGTGAAGGGATGGCATTATGGTGGAGAGATGGTTATGATGTCACATTGCGACCATTGAAAAACAGTAAAACGGAGCCACCTATGAGCCTCCACAACGATTTGGAGCTATAAACCGTCGGATCACTCTAACGTGTGATGTAGATCGTCCCGAGGTCGTTCAGACGTTCCATTTACCACCTCACGGGCCGCTGCTCTGCGGAACGAGCTCCTGTTCCTGTTCGTGATTGGGCCTTGAAAGGCCCATGCCCAAGTACGGTTTCTGTCTCGAGCGTTTGTCCATGGCGGCTGCCGTCCCTTCTCTCTCCCTCTCTCCGCAGGCGGCGGCAATGGCCGCGGCGTACGGGAGAGACGGGCACAAAAAAGACGGGAATTCGCCGATAGGACAGCGACGGGTGCGTGCGACCTAATAACCTTCAGGTTTTACATCGCCATACCCCATCACAGCCGGCCAGGTCAGATCCCCTTGTGGGCAGGATGAATGAACCAGAGGAGTGTTGGAAATATGCCCTAGAGGCAATAATAAAAGTATTATTATTATATTTCTTTGTTCATGATAATTGTCTTTATTCATGCTACAACTGTATTATCCGGAAATCGTAATACACGTGTGAATACATAGACCATAATATGTCCCTAGTAAGCCTCTAGTTGACTAGCTCGTTGATCAACAGATAGTCATGGTTTCCTGGCTATGAACATTGGATGTCATTGATAATGGGATCACATCATTAGGAGAATGATGTGATGGACAAGACCCAATCCTAAGCATAGCGCAAGATCGTGTAGTTCGTTTGCTAGAGCTTTTCCAATGTCAAGTATCTTTTCCTTTAACCATGAGATCGTGTAACTCTCGGATACCGTAAGAGTGCTTTAGGTGTACCAAACGTCACAACGTAACTGGGTGACTATAAAGGTGCACTACAGGTATCTCCGAAAGTGTCTGTTGGGTTGACACGGATCGAGACTGGGATTTGTCACTCCGTATGATGGAGAGGTATCACTGGGCCCACTCGGTAATGCATCATCATAATGAGCTCAAAGTGACCAAGTGTCTGGTCACGGGATCATGTATTACGGTACGAGTAAAGTGACTTGCCGGTAACGAGATTGAACAAGGTATTGGGATACCGACGATCGAGTCTCGGGCAAGTAACATACCGATTGACAAAGGGAATTGCATACGGGGTTGATTGAATCCTCGACATCGTGGTTCATCCGATGAAATCATCGTGGAGCATGTGGGAGCCAACATGGGTATCCAGATCCCGCTGTTGGTTATTGACCAGAGAGTCGTCTCGGTCATGTCTGCATGTCTCCCGAACCCGTAGGGTCTACACACTTAAGGTTCGGTGACGCTAGGGTTGTGAAGATATGTATATGCAGTAACCCGAATGTTGTTCGGAGTCCCGGATGAGATCTCGGACGTCACGAGGAGTTCCGGAATGGTCCGGAGGTAAAGAATTATATATAGGAAGTGCTATTTCGGCCATCGGGACAAGTTTCGGGGTTATCGGTATTGTACCGGGACCACCGGAAGGGTCCCGGGGGCCCACCGGGTGGGGCCACCTGTCCCGGGGGGCCACATGGGCTGTAGGGGGTGCGCCTTGGCCTACATGGGCCAAGGGCACCAGCCCCAAAAGCCCATGTGCCTAGGGTTCCACAAAAGGGAAGAGTCCCAATGGTGGAAGGCACCTCTAGGTGCCTTGGGGGGGAGGGAAACCTCCTTGGCCGCCGCCCCTAGGAGATTGGATCTCCTAGGCTGGCGCACCCCCTGGCCCTCCTATATATAGTGGGGGAGAGGAGGGACTTCATACCTCAGCCTTTGGTGCCTCCCTCTCTCCCCGTTACGTCTTTCTCTCGTAGTGTAGGCGAAGCCTTGCTACTGTGACGCCCTGCATCCACCACCACGCCGTCGTGCTGCTGGATCTTCATCAACCTCTCCTTCCCTCTTGCTGGATCAAGAAGGAGGAGACGTATCTCGTCCCGTACGTGTGTTGAACACGGAGGTGCCGTCTGTTCGGCGCTTGGTCATCGGTGATTTGGATCACGTCGTGTTCGACTACTTCATCCCCGTTCTTTGAACGCTTCCGCTCGCGATCTACAAAGGTATGTAGATGCATCCGATGACTCGTTGCTAGATGAACTCATAGATGGATCTTGGTGAAACCATAGGAAAATTTTTGTTTTCTGCAACGTTCCCCAACAGTGGTATCAGAGCTAGGTCTATGCGTAGTTCTTCTTGCACGAGTAGAACACAATTCGTTGTGGGCGTAGATGTTGTCAACTTTCTTGCCGTTACTAGTCTTATCTAGCTTCAGCGGTATTGTGGGATGAAGCGGCCCGGACCAACCTTACACGTACACTTACGTGAGACCGGTTCCACCGACTAACATGCACTAGTTGCATAAGGTGGCTGGCGGGTGTCTGTCTCTCCTACTTTAGTTGGAGCGGATTCGATGAACAGGGTCCTTATGAAGGGTAAATAGAAGTTGACAAATCACGTTGTGGCTTTCACGTAGGTAAGTAAACGTTCTTGCTAGAACCCTAATTCAGCCACGTAAAACTTGCAACAACAATTAGAGGACGTCTAACTTGTTTTTGCAGCAAGTGCTTTGTGATATGATGTGGCCAAAGTTGTGATGAATGATGAATGATCTATATGTGATGTATGAGATGTTCATGCTATTGTAATAGGATTCACGACTTGCATGTCAATGAGTATGACAACCGGCAGGAGCCATAGGAGTTGTCTTTATTTTTTTATATGACCTGCGTGTCATTGAGAAACGCCATGTAAATTACTTTACTTTATTGCTAAACGCGTTAGCCATAGTAGTAGAAGTAATAGTTGGCGAGCAACTTCATGGAGACACGATGATGGAGATTATGATGATGGAGATCATGGTGTCAAGCCGGTGACAAGATGATCATGGAGCCCCAAGATGGAGATCAAAGGAGCTATGTGATATTGGCCATATCATGTCACGTTTATTATTTGATTGCATGTGATGTTTATCATGTTTTGCATCTTGTTTACTTAGAACGACGGTAGTAAATAAGATGATCCCTCATAACAATTTCAAGAATTGTTCTCCCCTAACTGTGCACCGTTGCTAAAGTTCGTCGTTTCGAAGCACGCCGTGATGATCGGGTGTGATAGATCCTTACGTTCACATACAACGGGTGTAAGACAGTTTTACACATGCAAAACACTTAGGGTTAACTTGACGAGCCTAGCATGTACAGACATGGCCTCGGAACACAGAAGACCGAAAGGTCGAGCATGAGTCGTATAGAAGATACGATCAACATAAAGATGTTCACCGACGTTGACTAGTCCGTCTCACGTGATGATCGGACACGGTCTAGTTAACTCGGATCATGTAATACTTAGATGACTAGAGGGATGTCTAATCTAAGTGGGAGTTCATTAATAATTTGATTAGATGAACTTAATTATCATGAACTTAGTCTAAAATCTTTACAATATGTCTTGTAGATCAAATGGCCAACGTTGTATTCAATTTCAACGCGTTCCTAGAGAAAACCAAGCTGAAAGACGATGGCAGCAACTATACGGACTGGGTCTGGAACCTGAGGATCATCCTCATAGCTGCCAAGAAAGATTATGTCCTACAAGCACCGCTAGGTGATCCACCCGTCCCACAGAACCAAGACGCTATGAACGCTTGGCAGACACATACTGATGACTACTCCCTCGTTCAGTGCGGCATGCTTTACAGCTTAGAGCCGGGGCTCCAAAAGCGTTTTGAGAGGCATGGGGCATATGAGATGTTCGAAGAGCTAAAAATGGTTTTTCAAGCTCATGCCCGGATCGAGAGATATGAAGTCTCCGATAAGTTCTTCAGCTGTAAGATGGAGGAAAATAGTTCTGTCAGTGAGCACATACTCACTATGTCTGGGTTACATAACCGCTTGACTCAGCTGGGAGTTAATCTCCCGGATGACGCGGTCATTGACAGAATCCTCCAGTCGCTTCCACCAAGCTACAAGAGCTTTGTGATGAACTTCAATATGCAGGGGATGGTAAAGACCATTCCTGAAGTATTTGCTATGCTGAAATCAGCAGAGGTAGAAGTAGAGAAGGAACATCAAGTGTTGATGGTAAATAAAACCACTAAGTTCAAGAAAGGCAAGGGTAAAAAGAACTTCAAGAAGGACGGCAAGGAAGTTGCCGCGCCTGGCAAGCAAGCTGCCGGGAAGAAGTCAAAGAATGGACCCAAGCCTGAGACAGAGTGCTTTTATTGCAAAGGGAAGGGTCACTGGAAGCGGAACTGCCCCAAATACTTAGCGGACAAGAAGGCTGGCAACACCAAAGGTATATTTGATATATACGTAATTGATGTGTACCTTACCAGTACTCGTAGTAACTCCTGGGTATTTGATACCGGTGCCGTTGCTCATATTTGTAACTCACAGCAGGAGCTGCGGAATAAATGGAGACTGGCAAAGGACGAGGTGACGATGCGCGTCGGGAATGGTTCCAAGGTCGATGTGATCGCCGTCGACACGCTACCTCTACATTTACCTACGAGATTAGTTATAAACCTCAATAATTGTTATTTAGTGCCAAGTTTGAGCATGAACATTGTATCGGGATCTCGTTTAATACGAGATGGCTACTCATTTAAATCCGAGAATAATGGTTGTTCTATTTATATGAGAGATATGTTTTATGGTCATGCTCCGATGGTCAATGGTTTATTCTTAATGAATCTCGAGCGTATTGCTACACATATTCATAGTGTGAGTACCAAAAGATGTAAGGTTGATAATGATAGTCCCACATACTTGTGGCACGGCCGCCTTGGTCACATAGGTGTCAAACGCATGAAGAAGCTCCATGCAGATGGACTTTTAGAGTCTCTTGATTATGAATCATTTGACACGTGTGAACCATGCCTCATGGGTAAAATGACCAAGACTCCGTTCTCGGGAACAATGGAGCGAGCAACCAACTTATTGGAAATCATACATACTGATGTGTGCGGTCCAATGAGTGTTGAGGCTCGCGGTGGCTATCGTTATGTTCTCACCCTCACTAATGACTTGAGTAGATATGGTTATGTCTACTTAATGAAACACAAGTCTGAAACCTTTGAAAAGTTTAAGGAATTTTAGAGTGAGGTTGAGAATCAACGTGACAGGAAAATCAAGTTTCTACGATCAGATCGTGGAGGAGAATACTTGAGTCACGAATTTGGCACACACTTAAGAAAATGTGGAATAGTTTCACAACTCACGCCGCCTGGAACACCTCAGCGTAACGGTGTGTCCGAACGTCGTAATCGCACTCTATTAGATATGGTGCGATCTATGATGTCTCTTACCGATTTACCATTATATTTTTGGGGCTATGCTTTAGAGACTGCCGCATTCACTTTAAATAGGGCTTCGTCGAAATCCGTTGAGACGACACCGTATGAATTATGGTTTGGAAAGAAAGCTAAGCTGTCGTTTCTAAAAGTTTGGGGATGCGATGCTTATGTCAAGAAACTTCAACCTGAGAAGCTCGAACCCAAGTCGGAAAAATGCGTCTTCATAGGATACCCTAAAGAAACTATTGGGTATACCTTCTACCTAAGATCCGAAGGCAAGATCTTTGTTGCCAAGAACGGACTCTTTCTGGAGAAAGAGTTTCTCTCGAAAGAAGTAAGTGGGAGGAAAGTAGAACTTGATGAAGTGTTACCTCTTGAACCGGAAAATGGCGCAACTCAAGAAAATGTTCCTGAGGCGCCTGCACCGACTAGAGAGGAAGTTATTGATGATGATCAAGATGCTTCTGATCAAGCTCCTACTGAAATTCGAAGGTCCACAAGGACACGTTCCGCACCAGAGTGGTACGGCAACCCTGTCTTGGAAATCATGTTGTTAGACAACGGTGAACCTTCGAACTATGAAGAAGCGATGGCGGGCCCGGATTCCGACAAATGGCTAGAAGCCATGAAATCCGAGATAGGATCCATGTATGAAAACGAAGTATGGACTTTGACTGACTTGCCCGTTGAACGGCGAGCCATAGAAAATAAATGGATCTTTAAGAAGAAGACAGACGCGGATGGAAATGTGACCATCTATAAAGCTCGACTTGTCGCTAAGGGTTATCGACAAGTTCAAGGGGTTGACTACGATGAGACTTTCTCACCGGTAGCGAAGCTAAAGTCCGTCCGAATCATGTTAGCAATTGCCGCATTCTACGATTATGAGATATGGCAAATGGACGTCAAAACGGCCTTCCTTAATGGTTTCCTTAAGGAAGAATTGTATATGATGCAGCCGGAAGGTTTTGTCGATCCTAAGAATGTTAACAAGGTGTGCAAGCTCCAACGCTCGATTTATGGGCTGGTGCAAGCATCTCGGAGTTGGAACATTCGCTTTGATGAGATGATCAAAGCGTTTGGGTTTACGCAGACTTATGGAGAAGCCTGTGTTTATAAGAAAGTGAGTGGGAGCTCTGTAGCATTTCTCATACTATATGTAGATGACATACTTTTGATGGGAAATGATATAGAACTCTTGGACAGCATCAAGGCCTATTTGAATAAGAGTTTTTCATTGAAGGACCTTGGAGAAGCTGCTTATATATTAGGCATCAAGATCTATAGGGATAGATCGAGACGCCTCATAGGTCTTTCACAAAGCACGTACCTTGATAAGATTTTGAAGAAGTTCAAAATGGATCAGTCCAAGAAAGGGTTCTTGCCTGTTTTGCAAGGTATGAAATTGAGCTCAGCTCAATGTCCGACCACGGCAGAAGAGATAGAAGAGATGAGTGTCATCCCCTATGCCTCAGCCATAGGTTCTATTATGTATGCCATGCTGTGTACCAGACCTGATGTAAACCTTGCCGTAAGTTTGGTAGGAAGGTACCAAAGTAATCCCGGCAAGGAACACTGGACATCGGTCAAGAATATCCTAAAGTACCTGAAAAGGATAAAGGACATGTTTCTCGTTTATGGAGGTGACGAAGAGCTCGTCGTAAAGGGTTACGTCGACACTAGCTTCGACACAGATCTGGATGACTCTAAGTCACAAACCGGATACGTGTATATGTTGAATGGTGGAGCAGTGAGCTGGTGCAGCTGCAAGCAGAGCGTCGTGGCGGGATCTACATGTGAAGCGGAGTACATGGCAGCCTCGGAGGCAGCACATGAAGCAATATGGGTGAAAGAGTTCATCACCGACCTAGGAGTCATACCCAATGCGTCGGGGCCAATCAAACTCTTCTGTGATAACACTGGAGCTATTGCACTTGCCAAGGAGCCCAGGTTTCACAAGAAGACAAGGCACATCAAGCGTCGTTTCAACTCCATTCGTGAAAATGTTCAAGATGGAGACATAGATATTTGTAAAGTACATAGGGACCTGAATATAGCAGATCCGTTTGAAGGAAATATGCCCTAGAGGCAATAATAAAGTTATTATTTATTTCCTTATTTCATGATAAAAATGTTTATTATTCATGCTAGAATTGTATTAACCGGAAACATAATACATGTGTGAATACATATACAAACATAGTGTCACTAGTATGCCTCTACTAGACTAGCTCGTTAATCAAAGATGGTTATGTTTCCTAACCATGGACAAAAGAGTTGTTATTTGATTAACGAGGTCACATCATTAGTTGAATGATCTGATTGACATGACCCATTCCATTAGCTTAGCACCCGATCGTTTAGTATGTTGCTATTGCTTTCTTCATGACTTATACATGTTCCTATGACTATGAGATTATGCAACTCCCGTTTGCCGGAGGAACACTTTGGGTGCTACCAAACGTCACAACGTAACTGGGTGATTATAAAGGAGTACTACAGGTGTCTCCAAAGGTACATGTTGGGTTGGGGTATTTCGAGATTAGGATTTGTCACTCCGATTGTCGGAGAGGTATCTCTGGGCCCTCTCGGTAATGCACATCACTTAAGCCTTGCAAGCATTGCAACTAATGAGTTAGTTGTGGGATGATGTATTACAGAATGAGTAAAGAGACTTGACGGTAACGAGATTGAACTAGGTATTGCATACCGACGATCGAATCTCGGGCAAGTAACATATCGATGACAAAGGGAACAACGTATGTTGTTATGCGGTCTGACCGATAAAAGATCTTCGTAGAATATGTAGGAGCCAATATGGGCATCCAGTTCCCGCTATTGGTTATTGACCAGAGACGTGTCTCGGTCATGTCTACATTGTTCTCGAACCGTAGGGTCCGCACGCTTAACGTTACGATGACAGTTATTATGAGTTTATGCATTTTGATGTACCGAAGTTTGTTCGGAGTCCCGGATGTGATCAAGGACATGACGAGGAGTCTCAAAATGGTCGAGACATAAAGATTGATATATTGGAAGCTTATATTTGGATATCGGAAGTGTTCCGGGTGAAATCAGAATTTTACCGGATTACCGGGAGGTTACCGGAACCCCCCGGGAACCATATGGGCCTTAGTGGGCCTTAATGGAAAGGAGAAAGGGAAGCCCAAGGAGGGCTGCGCGCCTCCCCCCTCCCCTAGTCCTATTAGGACTAGGAGAAGGGGCCGGCCCCCCTCTCTCTCTTTCCCCCTTTGGGAAACCTAGTCCAACTAGGATTGGAGGGGGGAGTCCTACTCCCAGTAGGAGTAGGACTCCTCCTGCGCCCTCTCCCTGGCCGGCGCACCCCTCCCCCTTGGCTCCTTTATATACGGAGGCAGGGGGCACCTCTAGACACACAAGTTGATCCTTGGTGATCATTCCTTAGCCGTGTGCGGTGCCCCCTGCCACCATATTCCACCTCGATCATATCGTTGTAGTGCTTAGGCGAAGCCCTGCGTCGGTAGAACATCAAGATCGTCACCACGCCGTCATGCTGACGGAACTCCTCCTCGACGCTTTACTGGATCGGAGCCCGAGGATCGTCATCGAGCTGAACGTGTGCTAAGAACTCGGAGGTGCCGGAGTAACGGTGCTTGGATCGGTCGGATCGGGAAGAAGATGTATGACTACTTCCTCCACGTTGTGTCAACGCTTCCGTTGCGATCTACAAGGGTACGTAGATCATACTCTCCCCTCGTTGCTATGCATCACCATGGTCTTGCGTGTGCGTAGGAAAATTTTGAAATTACTACGTGCCCAACACCGTTGACTAAACCTCTCCCTAGGGCAAAACATGATCAACACCAAAATTCCATGGGTGTTCGATTCATCACAATGTAACTAGATTATTGACTCTAGTGCAAGTGGGAGACTGTTGGAAATATGCCCTAGAGGCAATAATAAAAGTATTATTATTATATTTCTTTGTTCATGATAATTGTCTTTATTCATGCTACAACTGTATTATCCGGAAATCGTAATACACGTGTGAATACATAGACCATAATATGTCCCTAGTAAGCCTCTAGTTGACTAGCTCGTTGATCAACAGATAGTCATGGTTTCCTGGCTATGGACATTGGATGTCATTGATAACGGGATCACATCATTAGGAGAATGATGTGATGGACAAGACCCAATCCTAAGCATAGCGCAAGATCGTGTAATTCGTTTGCTAGAGCTTTTCCAATGTCAAGTATCTTTTCCTTTGACCATGAGATCGTGTAACTCCCGGATACCGTAAGAGTGCTTTGGGTGTACCAAACTTCACAACGTAACTGGGTTACTATAAAGGTGCACTACAGGTATCTCCGAAAGTGTCTGTTGGGTTGACACGGATCGAGACTGGGATTTGTCACTCCGTATGACGGAGAGGTATCACTGGGCCCACTCGGTAATGCATCATCATAATGAGCTCAAAGTGACCAAGTGTCTGGTCACGGGATCATGTATTACGGTACGAGTAAAGTGACTTGCCGGTAACGAGATTGAACGAGGTATTGGGATACCGACGATCGAGTCTCGGGCAAGTAACATACCGATTGACAAAGGGAATTGCATACGGGGTTGATTGAATCCTCGACATCGTGGTTCATCCGATGAAATCATCGTGGAGCATGTGGGAGCCAACATGGGTATCCAGATCCCGCTGTTGGTTATTGACCGGAGAGTCATCTCGGTCATGTCTGCATGTCTCCCGAACCCGTAGGGTCTACACACTTAAGGTTCGGTGATGCTAGGGTTGTGAAGATATGTATATGCAGTAACCCGAATGTTGTTCGGAGTCCCGGATGAGATCCCGGACGTCACGAGGAGTTCCGGAATGGTCCAGAGGTAAAGAATTATATATAGGAAGTGCTATTTCGGCCATCGGGACAAGTTTCGGGGTTATCGGTATTGTACCGGGACCATCGGAAGGGTCCTGGGGGCCCACCGGGTGGGGCCACCTGTCCCGGGGGGGCACATGGGATGTAGGGGGTGCGCCTTGGCCTACATGGGCCAAGGGCACCAGCCCCAAAAGCCCATGCGCCTAGGGTTCCACAAAAGGGAAGAGTCCCAATGGTGGAAGGCACCTCTAGGTTCCTTGGGGGGGAGGGAAACCTCCTTGGCCGCCGCCCCTAGGAGATTGGATCTCCTAGGCTGGCGCACCCCCCCCTTGGCCCTCCTATATATAGTGGGGGAGAGGAGGGACTTCATACCTTAGCCTTTGGTGCCTCCCTCTCTCCCCGTTACGTCTTTCTCTCGTAGTGTAGGCGAAGCCCTGCTACTGTGACGCCCTGCATCCACCACCACGCCGTCGTGCTGCTGGATCTTCATCAACCTCTCCTTCCCCCTTGCTGGATCAAGAAGGAGGAGACGTCTCCCATCCCGTACGTGTGTTGAACGCGGAGGTGCCGTCTGTTCGGCGCTTGGTCATCGGTGATTTGGATCACGTCGTGTTCGACTACTTCATCCCCGTTCTTTGAACGCTTCCGCTCGCGATCTACAAAGGTATGTAGATGCATCCGATGACTCGTTGCTAGATGAACTCATAGATGGATCTTGGTGAAACCGTAGGAAAATTTTTGTTTTCTGCAACGTTCCCCAACAAGGAGAGGAGGTAAGAATAAAGATTGATGGAGTAGATGGGGCCCCCCCGTTCAGGCTGGCAGCAGACTCTACCCCTTCCATTCTCTGCCCTCCTGGTACCCAGGCAAGGAGTTGATCTCCAAAACCTAGCAACTCTCAATTTGGAGCACTATATTGGATGTGGATCCAATTCCACGATCATTTGATGATTTGAAGTGTGTCAACCTTCCATATGTTGCAAGCGGCTACTCTGTTTAAAAAAAATGCTAATGGATATTAGATTATTCCTTGGAGAACCAAATTCTGCTTGATCTGTTGAGATAATTTTATCATGGGTTTGTTTGTCTTCCAGGGTAGTCTAAAATCAGTGAATATTTTAGTCTGATGTGCCTGTTAGAGATATGGTTGGCTAGATGAGAATTTTAATTAGGTTGGCTAGATGTTTCAAATTCCACCAATCCTATTTTTTTCATTTTTGGATATCTGCAGTTAAAAGAAATAAAATTCATGATGGATAGACTAGAACCAAAGGCTCCCTTATCTGATGGTACTACAACACATTATAAGGTTGCAGAATCTAGACTTCTTAGTATTTGCATTTGACTATATTTGCAAGCCAGGACATTGATGTATAACTGCAGTTTGTCAATGAAATTGTAGGTACTATTTATTTGCTTAGGCGCGAAGATATGTCCAGCTTTTCTTGTGTTTTATGGGTGGGCATTTGCAAATAGCCAAATGCTGCACCCATGAACATGACTCATTTTCTAAACAGTATCATAAGCACTATTGAGCTGATCATTTTTTATATTTTTGCACTTTCTCACTACAACTAAAATCCAGATACCCCCCCCTTTGATGTAGATGTGTTGATATGTAAACATCAAGGGATTCAAATTTTCTACACTATACTTGAGGATACTATTCATTTGCATGTTATTTTCAAAATATATAACAAATTTGTTTTAATCATGGGCATGAGCTCCGCCAATCATTAAAGGAGGGTTCACATAATGAACTTGCCCACAACAAGCTAATACAACACCAAACTGAGAATCAATTACTACCTAAAAGTAAGAAGCTACTACTTTCTTGAGAGAAAGAAACAGACTCATTGTATATATATCCTCCCTCTCTTCTTTTATTCCTCTATGCTTGCAAATCACAGAATGAAGTCAAGTGTACAACTTAACATTTTTTAATGGACATCTTGTGGACAATTTATCATGGTAAGTAACTTGGCCCAATGGTTCTCTATTGACTAATCTTCTTATGGTAGAAAGAAGAGCTCAATACATGCTACAGTCCATAGGGCCTTCCAAAAGGTATGATCATATTACTATAATCACAGGTGGCAATTTGCTCCAGATAGCAGGTTTTTCGATCACTCTGAAGAACTTTAGCTAATTATGGTGGATTTTATATATACGATGTTTGTGTCCAGGAAAGAAGTGATGTTTTAAATACGGTCCAGCTTTATGTAACTTTCGTTTTCTCGATATTTTCCCACTTGCTACTCCTTAACTATTTGTAACATGTCAAAGAAAAAAAGAGATTTGGGAGCTATAATGCACTTCACTATTTAGCTTATATTTATAGTTCTAGCTTTTTTTACGAAGTTACCATCTATGTAATCTTCCTCCCTATAATAGAGAAATTGAGCCTTTTTGCCGCTCGGTTATCTCTTACATGCTTGGTTGTTCCAACCACCTTAGGCCTTTGATTTGTTCTTTTCTGTTAAAGCTTATCTATGTAGTGAGGAATTTTTTTTTCAGTGGTTGGTTTTCTTGACCGTCGGTCAGTTTTGAATATATAATAAGGTAGAAGTATTTTTTCAAATGAAAAGAAAAGTGGTTGACGTCCTCAGCGTTAATTTTGCATATTCATGTAAATAATTTCTACCTGCTAATTGTATGGGATATGCTAAACAGATTAAATGAATCACTATTTATTTGCTCATCTTTTGTCATGTTATGCATTTGTCTGAATGTTATATTTGTTTATAGAACATCTTTTAATTGTTTATATTGAAAAGTAAAAAAGCATAATCATCAAAGTACCTTTCATCACTTCACTGCATCAACACTGGCGGGCGCGGCGACGCGCGTCTTCATGTTCTAGTGGTGTCAATATTTCATGGATGCTGTTATATCTAGTGAGGAGGGCCCTTGGAGATTCATTGAAATCTACGGCGAACCTCGGACGGAGCTGCAAAGGAAGACTTGGGACGCTATTTGCTACCTAAGAATCCAAGATGACTTCCCGTGGTTGTGTGCAGGAGATTTTAATGAGGCTTTTTGGCAAGAAGAACATAAGGGGGAAAACGAAAGAGGTTGGTCACAAAAATGGAGGAATTCAGGGATTGTTTTACGGAGTGTGGCCTTCTTGACTTGGGGTACTCTGGTTATGCTTATACTTGGGACAATAACAGAGACAGAGAAGACAATGTTCAGGTTCGTTTGGATAGAGCAACTTGCAATGACTCTTTCTCTTCGCTATTCCCGTTGACTACTGTTGAAAATATTCCGACGGAGAGTATTACAGTGGCAAAGGAGGCTCCAAAACAGCAAGCTAGGAATGCAAGGCAATTTTTCTATGAAGAGATGTGGGGGCATTATGATGGTTATGCTGATATGTACCCTGGAAAAAGAATAGGATATGATATAACATGCCCATTGCCTCATGCAACTCAATAATAAAATCAACTTTATCCACAACATATAAGCTGTACCATAAACCACCACCTGATGCCAGCAAAAACCATCAGACTTACTCTTCATTGTAACAATTAATCAATAAGTCTTACGAATAGAACCAATCATATCAAAAAGATCCTCATTCAATCCAACAAGGGTACCTCCAGAAGTATTAATAATAGGCAACAAGTGCCAAGGGTGAAAAACATCACCAGAGCCAGTTTTTAAAAAAGAACCAGAAATGCTTTCGACTCTTGGTTTCTTGACAACCAATAAAATCAGGTTTATGCTTGCTAATTAAGCCCAGACCACGAATATTCGCAAAAACACCTATCATGATATCTTAAAGAGGTGTGTTAGACCACAAGAGCGAGTTCTAGTCACATTATCTAACTCAACTCAACCATGGAACCGGCAGTGCTCCCTAGTCCATAGCAAGAAGAAATGCCAATATGAGGAGTACAAACTCCACTATGAGTGCAAAAAGCATCATCAAGAACATCAGGTAAAGATATTTCAGGATTTTGAGTAGCAAAATACAAACATTGTTGATTTTCTATATCAAACATGTTTTGAATAATTTCAGTTTTTTTCAGAGCAATTACCACCAATAACAAGGTCAACAGCAGAAGGATGATTATCCAAAGTAGAACATGGTAGCTCAGTAAAGGACTTATGAAAGTTGCGGGGACCTCCAGATTCTTCTTCATTTTGTAAGCAGCCGTTTTGTCCATGATATTCGGTCTCCCATGGTTTCTGGTATTTGGTTTCTGCACAACAACATGATCCCATCTACTCTGGAAAGCTAAGGGTTTTCCTTTTGTTCAAACTCTGCCCAGTCGCTATTTTGGAATTTGCATCATCTCAACAATAGGTTGAGTAGTTTTCTCAATAGCCATCTACTTCATTGCATCTATAACAGGTTCCTCAAAAGCATCCATATCATCTTCCGGCAACACCTCATTCTCATTAGTTTCAGATGCAGAATCTTCAATATATTTAAGGATCTCAGGGCAATAATGTTCTGGACAGACATAGGAGTATCACAAATAGGGTTAGGAGCAACATTCCCCTGGATGGGAGCCTGCATATGATCAGATTGGGCATCAACATTTTTTCAGCAAGTCCCACCTCAGGATCATATATTAGCAACCACATAGCTAAGAGGTTGAAATTTAAACCAGATTAATTTCGCCTTGTGCGATCGATCACCATAGGGCTTAATGATGATCCTACTTAATTTACTGCAAGTAGGCAAGCAAGCAAAGTCAGGAGAATAAACGACCATTTTGGCACCATACTTGTCCATGAAAACGACGGATAACTTGGCACCACCAAAGCAACTCAACCCATAGCGCTGCTTTGCATCCACACAAAGTTGGCCATGGGATTCGAAATGAAACTACAATACATGATTACTAGTACAATCTAAACTTCATGTGTTCATGCAACGCCTGAACAAGGTGCACCAGAAGTATATCGTAACTCTAACACTACTAAACAGTACGTCCTTCTGCCTCCCTGAGTAAAGCCAGTGAACCGTAAGGACTATTGGGGCGGTTAACCGGATAGTAGGAAAGAAGCGACCAGGCAACGGTGACTTTCATCTTACACATGCCGACAAGATTGAACGTGCCATAGTTCCTACCAGCTTTCTTGGGCTTGAAAACCTTCCAGGCTTTCTTGGGTTTCATCTCGCCTTGCCACCATGCATCCACACAAACCTTCAGCTCTCCGGTGAATTCAACGGAAGCGACACGCCTAGATAGTTGGATCATGCCATCTGCACCAACCTCCACATCCTTCTCGCTTCTAGAATCGAGTAAAACTACTTTCCTGTCGGCCATACTGGTGGTACAGGCGGAAAATTCACCTCGGACACCGTGTGGCCATGACGACCCATCGACCATTTGCACGCTGATTGTCGCCTCCACGGAGCGAGCAATTTGACTCATTGTAAACTCCAGTGTGCTAAGCTTGCTGATGTATTTCCTATCTGTTGCGCAGGAAAGCTCCAAACAGTTAACAGTGTCATGAGGAACAGCCAAGAAGCTTAAAACTTTATCCCTAGACTCCGTGCTGCCTTCCTTCACTTTTAGCGTAATCTCAAAGTTCGCGGCACCCAACATAACAATGGGACGGGTAGGACCTGTCATCACCAAGCACGAATCCTGCATCCAACACCACTAAGTAAGCAAATCGACAGTGTTTCATTCAGTCCTAATAAGATTGGAATAGAACAAATTGTATCTGTGGCCAAGAAAAGGAGACAAATTGCACAGTGATTTAGCAGAAAACAAAAGATACACTATATGATTCAGTAAACAAGTGGAACTTCATCATAAATAAGTTGAACTGTTAGTCTCTGAGGTGGCAACCGCAGAACTAAGTTACACACAAATTATTAAGTGCCCATAATCTGAGTCAAGCCAGCAAGCAGCACACACTTGAATGCTACGAAGAACAAATGCGCTTGCTAGTGCACACAGACACTACTGCGCAGAGTAGTGCAAGACTGGGAGCAAACAACTTTGGAAGAGATTGAATTGATAACCTGAAAAGAATGGTCCAATAAGATAATTAAGTTCATCACACTGGACAACATTGAGATGTGGGTTAATTCTGGGTGAGCAGACAACGGTTTTTAAGGTGCACACAGATTAAAATGGATCGGGTTATAAACATTTCAGATGTTTTTCAGTTCAAGGAACCAACATCATTCTTCTAGCTGTGCGTACCATCCTTTTAGCATTTGAAACGCATTGAGATAATACCAACATCAAGCTCCTTAGACAAAGAGCAGAGCAGAGCAGAGAAATCACCATCTGGCAACAATGAATGGCAGAGGAGGTAACGAAGAAAACCTCTTTGGTGAGTGTTTGGCAGTCATCCCTGGAGCGGTCGAAGATGATGTTGCGGTTTCTGTCGACGATGTCGCGCGCGGCGATCATACCATAGACATGGATGGGCCAACGCAGGCCCCCTCTGATCTCCGCTACTTTGATGGAGTAGATCTGCAGGGAATCGAGGGGCTCGGCGTAGATTGAACTAGGTATTGGATACCATATTACAGAACGAGTAAAGAGACTTGCCGGTAACGAGATTGAACTAGGTATTGGATACCGACGATCGAATCTCGGGCAAGTAACATACCGATGACAAAGGGAACAACGTATGTTGTTATGCGGTCTGACCAATAAAAGATCTTCGTAGAATATGTAGGAGCCAATATGGGCATCCAGGTCCCGCTATTGGTTATTGACCGGAGATTTGTCTCAGTCATGTCTGCATTGTTCTCGAACCGTAGGCTCCACACGCTTAACGTTACGATGACAGTTATTATGAGTTTATGCATTTTGATGTACCAAAGTTAGTTCGGAGTCCCGGATGTGATCACGGACATGACGAGGAGTCTCGAAATGGTCGAGACATAAAGATTGATATATTGGATGACTATATTCGGACACCGGAAGCGTTCCGGGGAAGTTTCGGATAAAACCGGAGCACCGGGGGGTTACCGGAACCCCCCGGGGGGGTTAATGGGCCTCATGGGCCTAAAGTGGAGAAGAGGAAGGGGCTGCCAGGGCAGGCCGCGCGCCCCCTCTCCCCCTAGTTCGAATTGGACAAGGAGGAGGGGCGGCGCCCCCCCTTTTTCCTTCTCTTCTTCCACCTCTCCTACTTGGACAAGGAAAGGGAGGGGAGTCCTACTCCCGGTAGGAGTAGGACTCCTCCTGCACGCCTCCTCTAGGGCCGGCCGCACCCCCCCTTGGATCCTTTATATACGGAGGCAGGGGGGCACCCTAGGACACAGAAGTTGATCATCGTGATCGTTCCTTAGCCGTGTGCGGTGCCCCCCTCCACCATATTCCACCTCGGTCATATTGTAGCAGTGCTTAGGCGAAGCCCTGCGACGGCAGAACATCAAGATCATCACCACGCCATCGTGCTGACAGAACTCATCCCCGAAGCTTTGCTGGATCGGAGTCCGGGGAGCGTCATCGAGCTGTACGTGTGCTAAGAACTCGGAGGTGCCGGAGTAACGGTGCTTGGATCGGTCGGATCGGGAAGACGTACGACTACTTCCTCTATGTTGCGTCAACGCTTCCGCTTCGGTCTACGAGGGTACGTAGACAACACTCTCCCCTCTCGTTGCTATGCATCACCATGGTCTTGCGTGTGCGTAGGAAATTTTTTGAAATTACTACGTTCCCCAACAGTGGCATCCAAGCCTAGGTTTTATGTGTTGATGTTATATGCACGAGTAGAACACAAGTGAGTTGTGGGCGATATAAGTCATACTGCTTACCAGCATGTCATACTTTGGTTCGGCGGTATTGTTGGACGAAGCGGCCCGGACCGACATTACGCGTACGCTTACGCGAGACCGGTTCTCCCGACGTGCTTTGCACATAGGTGGCTTGCGGGTGACAGTTTCTCCAACTTTAGTTGAACTGAGTGTGGCTATGCCCAGTCCTTGCGAAGGTTAAAACAGCACCAACTTGACAAACTATCGTTGTGGTTTTGATGCGTAGGTAAGATTGGTTCTTGCTTAAGCCCGTAGCAGCCACGTAAAACTTGCAACAACAAAGTAGAGGACGTCTAACTTGTTTTTGCAGGGCATGTTGTGATGTGATATGGTCAAGACATGATACTGAATTTTATTGTATGAGATGATCATGTTTTGTAACCAAGTTATCGGCAACTGGCAGGAGCCATATGGTTGTCGCTTTATTGTATGCAATGCAATCGCGCTGTAATGCTTTACTTTATCACTAAGCGGTAGCGATAGTTGTGGAAGCATAAGATTGGCGAGATGACAACGATGCTACGATGGAGATCAAGGTGTCGCGCCGGTGACGATGGTGATCATGACGGTGCTTCGGAGATGGAGATCACATGCACAAGATGATGATGGCCATATCATATCACTTATATTGATTGCATGTGATGTTTATCTTTTATGCATCTTATCTTGCTTTGATTGATGGTAGCATTATAAGATGATCTCTCACTAAAATTATCAAGAAGTGTTCTCCCTGAGTATGCACCGTTGCCAAAGTTCGTCGTGCCCAGACACCACATGATGATCGGATGTGATAGGCTCTACGTTCAAATACAACGGGTGCAAAACAGTTGCACACGCAGAATACTCAGGTTATACTTGACGAGCCAAGCATATGCAGATATGGCCTCGGAACACGGAGACCGAAAGGTCGAGCGTGAATCATATAGTAGATATGATCAACATAGCGATGTTCACCAATGAAACTACTTCATCTCACGTGATGATCGGACATGGTTTAGTTGATTTGGATCACGTGATCACTTAGAGGATTAGAGGGATGTCTATCTAAGTGGGTGTTCTTTAAGTAATTTGATTAATTGAACTTAAATTTATCATGAACTTAGTACCTGATAATATCTTGCTTATGTATGTTTGATTGTAGATAGATGGCCCGTGCTGTTGTTCCGTTGAATTTTAATGCGTTCCTTGAGAAAGCAAAGTTGAAAGATGATGGTAGCAATTACACGGACTGGGTCCGTAACTTGAGGATTATCCTCATTGCTGCACAGAAGAATTACGTCCTGGAAGCACCGCTGGGTGCCAGGCCTACTGCTGGAGCAACACCAGATGTTATGAATGTCTGGCAGAGCAAAGCTGATAGTACTCGATAGTTCAGTGTGCCATGCTTTACGGCTTAGAATCGGGACTTCAACGACGTTTTGAACGTCATGGAGCATATGAGATGTTCCAGGAGTTGAAGTTAATATTTCAAGCAAATGCCCGGATTGAGAGATATCAAGTCTCCAATAAGTTTTATAGCTGCAAGATGGAGGAGAACAGTTCTGTCAGTGAGCATATACTCAAAATGTCTGGGTATAATAATCACTTGATTCAGATGGGAGTTAATCTCCCAGATGATTGCGTCATTGACAGAATTCTCCAATCACTGCCACCAAGCTACAAGAGCTTCGTGATGAACTATAATATGCAAGGGATGAATAAGACTATTCCCGAGCTCTTTGCAATGCTGAAAGCTGCGGAGGTAGAAATCAAAAAGGAGCATCAAGTGTTGATGGTCAACAAGACCACTAGTTTCAAGAAAAAGGGCAAAGGGAAGAAGGGGAACTTCAAGAAGAACGGCAAGCAAGTTGCTGCTCAAGAGAAGAAACCCAAGTCTGGACCTAAGCCTGAAACTGAGTGCTTCTACTGCAAGCAGACTGGTCACTGGAAGCGGAACTGCCCCAAGTATTTGGCGGATAAGAAGGATGGCAAGGTGAACAAAGGTATATGTGATATACATGTTATTGATGTGTACCTTACTAATGCTCGCAGTAGCACCTGGGTATTTGATACTTGTTCTGTTGCTAATATTTGCAACTCGAAACAGGGACTACGGATTAAGCGAAGATTGGCTAAGGACGAGGTGACGATGCGCGTGGGAAACGGTTCCAAAGTCGATGTGATCGCGGTCGGCACGCTACCTCTACATCTACCTTCGGGATTAGTATTAGACCTAAATAATTGTTATTTGGTGCCAGCATTGAGCATGAACATTATATCTGGATCTTGTTTAATGCGAGACGGTTATTCATTTAAATCAGAGAATAATGGTTGTTCTATTTATATGAGTAATATCTTTTATGGTCATGCACCCTTGAAGAGTGGTCTATTCTTATTAAATCTCGATAGTAGTGATACACATATTCATAATGTTGAAGCCAAAAGATGCAGAGTTGATAATGATGGTGCAACTTATTTGTGGCACTGCCGTTTAGGTCATATCGGTATAAAGCGCATGAAGAAACTCCATACTGATGGACTTTTGGAGCCACTTGATTATGAATCACTTGGTACTTGCGAACCGTGCCTCATGGGCAAGATGACTAAAACACCGTTCTCCGGTACAATGGAGAGAGCAACAGATTTATTGGAAATCATACATACAGATGTATGTGGTCCAATGAATATTGAGGCTCGTGGCGGATATCGTTATTTTCTCACCTTCACAGATGACTTAAGTAGATATGGGTATATCTACTTAATGAAACATAAGTCTGAAACATTTGAAAAGTTCAAAGAATTTCAGAGTGAAGTTGAAAATCATCATAACAAGAAAATAAAGTTTCTACGATCTGATCGTGGAGGAGAATATTTGAGTTACGAGTTTGGTGTACATTTGAAGCAATGCGGAATAGTTTCGCAACTCACGCCACCTGGAACACCACAGCATAATGGTGTGTCCGAATGTCGTAATCATACTTTACTAGATATGGTGCGATCTATGATGTCTCTTACTGATTTACCGCTATCGTTTTGGGGTTATGCTTTAGAGACGGCCGCATTCACGTTGAATAGGGCACCATCGAAATCCGTTGAGACAACGCCTTATGAACTATGGTTTGGCAAGAAACCAAAGTTGTCGTTTCTGAAAGTTTGGGGCTGCGATGCTTATGTGAAAAAGCTTCAACCTGATAAGCTCAAACCCAAATCGGAGAAATGTGTCTTCATAGGATATCCAAAGGAAACTATTGGATACACCTTCTATCACAGATCCGAAGGCAAGACTTTTGTTGCTAAATTCAGAAACTTTCTGGAGAAGGAGTTTCTCTCGAAAGATGTGAGTGGGAGGAAAGTAGAACTTGATGAGGTAACTGTACCTGCTCCCTTATTGGAAAGTAGTACATCACAGAAAACTGTTTTTGCGACACCTACACCAATTAGTGAGGAAGCTAATGATAATGATCATGAAACTTCAGGATAAGATACTACTGAACCTCGTAGATCAACCAGAGTGAGAACCGCACCAGAGTGGTACGGTAATCCTGTTCTGCAAGTCATGCTACTAGATCATGATGAACCTACGAACTATGAAGAAGCGATGGTGAGCCCAGATTCCGCAAAGTGGCTTGAAGCCATGAAATCTGAGATGGGATCCATGTATGAAAACAAAGTATGGACTTTGGTTGACTTGCCCGATGATCGGCAAGCAATTGAAAATAAATGGATCTTTAAGAAGAAGACAGACGCTGATGGTAATGTTACTGTCTACAAAGCTCGACTTGTCGCAAAAGGTTTTCGGCAAGTTCAAGGGATTGACTACGATGAGACCTTCTCACCCGTAGCGATGCTTAAGTCCGTCCGAATCATGTTAGCAATTGCCGCATTTTATGATTATGAAATTTGGCAGATGGATGTCAAAACTGCATTCCTGAATGGATTTCTGGAAGAAGAGTTGTATATGATGCAACCGGAAGGTTTTGTCGATCCAAAGGGAACTAAAAAAGTGTGCAAGCTCCAGCGATCCATTTATGGACTGGTGCAAGCCTCTCGGAGTTGGAATAAACGTTTTGATAATGTGATCAAAGCATTTGGTTTTATACAGACTTTCGGAGAAGCATGTATTTACAAGAAAGTGAGTGGGAGCTCTGTAGCATTTCTGATATTATATGTGGATGACATATTACTGATTGGAAATGATATAGAATTTCTGGATAGCATAAAGGGATATTTGAATAAGAGTTTTTCAATGAAAGACCTCGGTGAAGCTGCTTACATATTAGGCATAAAGATCTATAGAGATAGATCAAGACGCTTAATTGGACTTTCACAAAGCACATACCTTGACAAGATTTTGAAGAAGTTCAAAATGGATCAAGCAAAGAAAGGGTTCTTGCCTGTGTTACATGGTGTGAAGTTGAGTCAGACTCAATGCCCGACCACTGCAGAAGATAGAGAGAAAATGAAAGATGTTCCCTATGCTTCAGCCATAGGCTCTATCATGTATGCAATGCTTGGTACCAGACTAATCAAAGATGGTTATGTTTCCTAACCATGAACAAAGAGTTGTCATTTGATTAACGAGGTCACATCATTAGTTGAATGATCTGATTGACATGACCCATTCCATTAGCTTAGCACCCGATCGTTTAGTATGTTGCTATTGCTTTCTTCATGACTTATACATGTTCCTATGACTATGAGATTATGCAACTCCCGTTTACCGGAGGAACACTTTGGGTGCTACCAAACGTCACAACGTAACTGGGTG